>NC_138499.1:21486233-21901233 GCF_964252035.2 Podarcis erhardii
TGACAGGGTGAGCTCCCGTTGCTCGGTCCCTGCTCCTGCCAACCTAGCAGTTCGAAACACAACAAAGTGCAAGTAGATAAATAGGTACCGCTCTGGCAGGAAGGTAAATGGCGTTTCCGTGCTCTACTCTGGTTCGCCAGAAGCAGCTTAGTCATGCTGGCCACATGACCCGGAAGCTGTACGCCGGCTCCCTCGGCCAGTAAAGCGAAATGAGCGCCGCAACCCCAGAGTCGGTCACGACTGGACCTAATGGTCAGGGTTCCCTTTACCTTTATGGTACTTAAAACATCTGCTACTTGAGATGGGCTGCCTTACCATGGCCATATTTCCACAGAGCTCAACTGGGATTCTCAACAGCTCCCCACTTGCAATTCTCAACAGCTTGTATTCAGAGGAAACTGCCTCTGATACTGATGGTAGTTAAGGCTGGGCAATACCTGGTTTTCAACACTGTGGCATATCACTAGCTAAACATTGTGATATACCAATATATCACGATGTCTGAAATAAGGATGGAGCTATATAGAGGCATTGGCTGGCTTCACGGTTTTTCCTGCATGGTGATTTTTGCCCATGCCTGCTCTTGTGATTTGCTACCCACCGCATAAGGTAGGAGACAGCTGAGCCGTCAGAGTTAACAAGAGATGCAGGAATCGAGAGAAGCATTGGCTGGCTTCACAGTTTTTCCACATTGTGATTTTTGCATAGTGCGTGCGCGCGCACACACACACATCATGATCTGCGATATATTGTCAGGTCAAAAATTATGAAACCGATATCACAATATGGACTTCAAATCTGTTTCAGACGATATATCAATAATATCGCCCAGTCCTAATGACTGTACACAATCATTCCTGGTTCTCTTCTCTCACTGTAGAAGACATAAATGTTTGAGGCCATTATGACTCTAGCTTTTAGTGTCAGTTTAGTACTGGGGACACCCAAGTTCGTATCGCCATAAACCTAATTCTATGTAATCTGCTTCACAGGGTTGTCATGAGAATAAAAGTGGACTTGGGGAATAATCACAAAAAAACAGCAAGATAAAAATACAATAAATTCCAGCTTTTGTCACCCTCCTTTCTTTGATATTTGTCTAAAGAATAATGACTTTGCTGTGGCACCTAAATAACTGAATTGATTGCCCATATGATGCCCTGGTACACAGTTGGTGCTTAATTCACGGTAGGGGCCTCCATGTAATTATAGTATGAAAAGTACCTGGAGCACAGAATTTGAGATTTCCCAGAGTGCCTTGGTAATAAACAAAACACTGTGCACAGCTGAGCAGTATTAAGACACATGGTCTGTAAAAAGTCTTTGTGCCTGGCAACCTGAGAGACAAAGAATGTGTCAAGAGTAATCATACGCTCATTTCTCATAATCGTATGACTAGCCTCAATCTGAATATCAACAACATGATCTGCAGATTATGCACAGCTTGCCTTCAGCCTCTGGAAGTGCATATTTTTGAAATTTATGCCAATAAACTGTTTCAACAAACAGCAAGCAGCTTTTCTGATAACTCTTTTGCCACATGCAATATTTCCCCATACCAACTTTTGGATCAGCCTGGACAGCTAAACTTGCAAGGCTGGCTTTGAAAATATTTTTTGCTACTTGTTTTCAGTTTGTCAGTAACAATACATTCCATGTATGTATGTATGGATTGGCATGTAGGCACTAAAATATGTGTGTGTGATACACTTTTCAGGTAGTTTTCTTTTCATGTACCATTTAAGTTACTGTTCAATTTTGTCCCTGCTGACTTGGTGTTATTCTAAAATTAATCACCAACTTCGTTAGTATAAAAAACTATAATGCATATACAGTATTATAGTCTAATCTAATTAAACCTGCTTCACGTGTCCTGTATTCCACCTTAAGACTCTTAACAAAGTACATACTTAATTCGTTCCGGAGGTCCGTTCTTAACCTGAAACTGTTCTTAACCTGAAGCACCACTTTAGTTAATGGGGCCTCCTGCTGCTGCTGCCGCCACCGGAGCACGATTTCTGTTCTCTTCCTGAAGCAAAGTTCTTAACCCGAGGTACTATTTCTGGGTTAGTGGAGTCTGTAATCTGAAGCGTATGTAACCTGAAGCGTATGTAACCCGAAGTACCACTGTACAGGGCAGGACGTTACTTAAGACCACCTTATTATCCCTTGTACACCCAGTACATAGCTGCAACAGTGGCAGACTTTGGGCACTCAAATTACAGAAGCACTCTGTGTGATGCTAAAATTCAGTGCTCTCCCCCCCCCCCACTCCTCTTGAGCTCTGTTCTACAGCATTGATTTGGTGAGACTTTTAGGGTGGTTGCGCCACTGTAAAACCACATCTGGCTTCAGTCTGAGGGAGATTCTCTTCTGAAAGTTCCATAGATCTCAGAAATGCTGGTTTTGACCTATAAAGCCTTAAGTCTCTCAAGACCATAATAACTCAAGGACTGGTTCTCTCCATATCAACTGACCCAGACCCTATGATCAACTACCCTAGAAGGAGCGTTGATGTACTACTAACCCTCCTCTAACACCTCACTTGGTTGGAATGCTTATCTTTTAATGAGGATCTGAGAGTGAGCTGGGCTAGGTAAGGAGCAGATCTCACTTCCAGGGGTGCTGTGGTCTCTCTTTAGCTTTCTCAGAAGGCAACCAGAGCTGCTCTCCCAGTCCCTAAAATGCTTCTCCCCAGAAACAGCTCCACCAACTTTCAGTGGTGACCACTGGAATAGGTACCACGGAATAGGATGAGGATCTGGAGATAAGAGTGATGCTTTTTCAAACTGTTCTGTGGAGCCCAACAACAAAGGCTCCTCATGTGTTTAGCTGAGCACTCGACGGCTTGGAAAACTTCCTTAACTTGTGCTCATCAGGCTGACTCTTATGCTCATCAGTGGCAGCCATGGGGAAGTGCTATGTTCAGATGGGTTGGCATGGGGCCTAATAGACCAAGGTCATTGCCCCATGTTAACCTTGGAATATATCCCAGAACTCTCAGTCATGCGCAAGGATTCCATGGCAGACATTCAGGGGTTAGAAGTTGAAAAACTGGAAAGCAGAGTGAGACTTGAGCTCCAATCTGTCATCGGACAGAGTGCTGGATACTCTTCCACAAGTCTCACACATACATTTTGTTTCAACCTCATCTGCAAAACAGAATAATAATCCTGTGCACATATGTTTGGAGGCCTATCTCACTGATTTCAATAGGACTTGTGCCAGCAATGGGAAACTTGTAGACTTCTAGATGTTGCTGCACTGCAACCCCCATCATTCATAACCCTTGGCTGTGCTGGTTTGGGGCTGGAGTCCAAATACAGTGGTACGTCGGGTTAAGTATTTAATTCGTTCCGGAGGTCCGCTCTTAACCTGAAACTGTTCTTAACCTGAAGCATCACTTTAGCTAATTGGGCCTCCTGCTGCCGCCGCGCCGCTAGAGCACGATTTCTGTTCTTATCCTGAAGCAAAGTTCTTAACCTGAAACACTATTTCTGGGTTAACGGAGTCTGTAACCTGAAGCAGCAGCAAGAATACTCATTGCAAAGCATTGGAAGACACAAGACCTACCCACCTTGGAAGAATGGCAGATGCAAGTAATGGACTACATGGAATTGGCGGAAATGACCGGCAGAATCCGAGACCAGGGAGAAGAGTTGGTGGAAGAAGATTGGAAGAAATTTAAAGTCTATCTACAGAAACACTGTAAAATTATTGAATGTTAATGACGTTGGAATGAAACGAAATGGTTCTGGCATTAAGGCAAAATAAGAATATGCAAGAATAGATTGCTATCAGATGAAAATTTGAAGTTAGAATATGTGAGGATAAATAATCAAGGGTAAATTAAGAGGGGATGAATTTGCTGAACAAAATTTTTTTAATGGAATACAAAAAAGGGAGGTGTGAGGAAGTCATGAAAATAAGTAAATGAGTGGTAAGACATTAGAAAGAGGGATTTTTATTTATTTTTTATTTTCACGTTAAATTTTGGTTTTTGTATTTTCTTTGTGTGTTCTTTGTTTATTGTTCACTGTTTTGTAATCCTTTTTTTGTTAAAAACTTAATAAACATTATTTGCAAATACAGTGGTACCTCGTGTTAAGTATTTAATTCATTCCGGAGGTCCGTTCTTAACCTGAAACTGTTCTTAACCTGAAGCATCACTTTAGCTAATTGGGCCTCCTGCTGTCGCCGCGCCGCCGGAGCACGATTTCTGTTCTTATCCTGAAGCAAAGTTCTTAACCTGAAACACTATTTCTGGGTTAACAGAGTCTGTAACCTGAAGCGTATGTAACCTGAACCATATGTAGCCCGAGGTACCACTGTACATCTGGAGGGACTGATTTACACCTGAGTAAGTGAACATTTGGGTTAAATATAAAAAAGTGATCTATGGGTGGTATTCAACTCAGAGTAGACCTACTGAACATTATACTCATTCATTTCAACAGGTCTACTCTGAGTAAGACCTAGCTGATTATCACCCTTAGTTCTGCATTAGAAGCCCAAATTGAACATACCTTTCATTTGTGAGTAGAGCATGTCTTCAGATCGCTGCAGGATCAGAAACAGCAAGGGCTGAATTGGCTTCAGCAGAGGCAGTTCTGCTTTTATAATGGTTCAAGCTCCAAGCTGCAAACGAAGTGCTTCGCTGCTAGGGATCGGCTCTCATTCACATGAAGTGCTCCGAGGAGTGGGGTGCCTGCTTCCTTCTTAGGAAACAGGCCCTCGCTGCTATAGTGATTCAGTCACCCCACTGGAATGACTCTTAACAGTAGCCACAGGAAATGTGTGGTTATAGAACTAACTGAATTGGTTACAGTTAGTTCTGTAATACACTGGGACAGCAAACTCTTTTTGAGGTCTGTTACTGAAACTAAGCAGAAGCAAAACAGACAGTCTTCAGACCATTTTAATCATTCAAGGACACACATCTCAATGTTAGCACTTAAAGGAGGAATAGGGAGCCATTATGCTAGATCTAGGTATGAGGGACAGCATTGTGCTGGGTTCAGATAACCACCCACTGCTTCCACTTTGGGAACTTACCCTAGCCTGCCCAGTTGTTAACAGCTGAAACATGCTTGGTTCATCAAGACCACTACCTGTTTTGGATTAGTGTTTTTCAATGTGGAATTTTATCCTGCTGTTCCTATTATTTTGCTCTGTTATATATTTCTGCCCTGTGACGATATGGCAAAGGGTGCATTATCCATTTTATAGATTGTGCTCTAGCTGTTTCCTTTTTGTATGTTCCCTCCTTTCTCTCTAGGAACTTTTATCCTTCCCTTTCCAAAAAGCATTCCTGGTGCATTGCACGTTGCTTGGGATATTTTATTTTATTTTGAGCAAGTGATCTATAAATTAAAATGTATGTATATATTTATATGTTTATCTGCTCTCCTGCCACACTTTTAAGCAGTGTGCACACTGCTTGTCCGCACTAAACCACAGCTTGTTCTAAACTAAGCACCGGGCCAAAGTCTGAAAAGCTAATTCCACAAGCGAATCATGCAGTGATCTCATTGCAAATTAGCTATGTTCAGTTTCTTATTAAAGATCCTGGTTCAAATTCAGCCTTGGTTGTAAAGAGCGAAAATCTAATTGAAATCAAAGTTGTTTTGCCTTCTTGTGAGCATATTGCTATTTTCCCCAGGGCATTTTTAAATGCAAAATGCAATTGCATCACCATATCAGGCCTCGTCTGCTACACACTACTTATTTAAAATGTTTAAAATACAATTGCTTTGTGCCTCCATTGTCTCTAAATGCAATATATGAGCATCTAAATGCAACAGATATATATTTTTTCAGTCATTTGAAATAACCCAACAAACCTGTTGTTTTCCTTCTCTATAATTTTGCCCATCTAAGCTCCAAACATTAATCTTCCACCAGGCATGAAGAAAGTGTGGTTTACTTGCTTGCACAATTCAAATGGTTAGCAACTGAAAACGATGAGCAACAAGGGACCATGATAATATCTTAGCAAAACATGGTGCTGCTTTATATAGCAAAGTATTTTATAGCTGCTACAATGGGTTCCAGGGGGAAACATACTGGATGTGCTCTCACAAGGGAAGTGGGACACTTGAGACAGAAGCAACCATGTGTAGCGAAGACAAGATGATTTAATGGGATTTGCAAAGCCCTTGTTGGCGTCACAGCAGAAACTTTAAGAGTTCTCCAGATATCAGTCAAAATCTATCCTCCAGTGGATTTTAAGCTCACATAATTGACATGATATATGTGAGTTGCTGAGAGATCTAGTGGGGAGGAGTTGGGGAGGAGAGGGTTAATGTAGCCAAAAAGGCTGCAAGAAATAGTAGCAAAGATGCGAGATGCATTTTTTTATTGGGGATGAAGCCAGTGGATGCATTCTGAATGGCTGGGAAATAACAAGAAGGTCCTGGAGCAGAGCATGCTAGTGATTTTGAAATATATATTCCATGAAATTTACATACCGTTTGACTGTAGAAAAAAAAAACCTCAGTGTGGTTTACAAAAGGGATAAGACAATAAAATTATCACTTGTAGAGGCTGGGATGGAGCTGACCTGCATATTTGTGGTGAGGATGGCACCAACAGGTATGGACCTGCCTACTCCATGTGCCTGCTTCTTGGGAGAAGAGTGATGACAAACCTAGACAGCATCTTAAAAAGCAGAGACATCACCTTGCCGACAAAGGTCTGTATGGTTAAAGCTATGGTTTTCCCAGTAGTGATGTATGGAAGTGAGAGCTGAACCATCAAGAAGGCTGATCGCCGAAGAACTGATGCTTTTTAACTATGGTGCTGGAGGAGACTCCTGAGAGTCTCATGGACTGCAAGAACATCAAACCTATCCATTCTTAAGGGAATCAGCCCTGAGTGCTCACTGGAAGGACCGATCCTGAAGCTGAGGCTCCACTACTTTGGCCACCTCATGAGAAGAGAAGACTCCCTGGAAAAGACCCTGATGTTGGGAAAGATGGAGGGCATAAGGAGAAAGGGACGACAGAGGACAAGATGGTTGGACAGTGTTCTCGAAGCTACTAACATGAGTTTGACCAAACTGCAGGAGGCAGTGGAAGACAGGAGTGCCTGGCATGCTCTGGTCCAACAGCAACTCCATGTGTTTACAGAACACATGGAGAAACACTTGTGAAAAGCCCTATAACAGTTCACAGTATGCTAGGCATGTTTACCTGGAAAGAGTCTGTGGAGTTCCATCCCAATAAGTGTGCTGACCCACCCATTGGAATGACCAGAACAACCTATATAATGTCCCAATATATGAAGATTGGGCTACAATGCAGCCAAAGTTAGGAGTTGTAGTCTCATTTGTTTTGATGAGATTGATTTTAAGGACATGTTTTACTTTCTGTCAAAATCACTGGGATATAAAATGTTGAATCTACAATTTAGTTCTAAGCAAACTGGTTCATGAACCCGTAGCCTAATTTTTGGTACTCTTAACTTGCCAGCATGTCACACCAGGTCACAGACATTACTAGTAATGAGATAGCTACAGATCTGGGGGATTAACTAATTAATCAGGAAACTGTGACTGACAAGGAGAGCCTCTAGCACCAAATATAAATTGGCTTGTTTTCCTATTCTCTTTTTAAAAATAAATACCCACAGCACATTGTGAAGTGCCCTCTTTTTGTTTACAATGTAGAAAACTAATGGTGTGAATGTATAATACTACACAGTGAATGTTATGCCTAATGCAGAGTTATGCAAAATTAGGTAGCAGATAATATTAAGATTTCAGAGCCACACTAGAAGAATAAAGTGTTTCAAATGACTATATTTTGAGCGACAAGAGGAATCAGAGTTTTGTGGTTGAAGCAGAGAAGGAAGTTAGACATATCTAATGATGGAACAATGTTCTTGTGACCCTGTGCAAAGGACTTATGACCAACATTATTGCTGTTTTAAAAAACCCCTCAGTATTTTAGCTGCACAGCAGTTCCTTCTGCATTGCCAAAGTCTTGAAAAGCTAACTTAATGGATAAAGAATAAGGAGAAAGGGGGAGGAATGTTAAAATTTAGTTATGTGTTTTGGTTTTGGTTTGTTTTTTAAAGCATAGCAAAGATCTTGTTTTTGGAGTAATGAATTGGATTAAAATTAATGGAGAGTTAAGAAAAAGAATGTAAATCAACTGCATGCAGAGTTCTTGAAATATGGGTTAGGTTTTGTTATGAATTCTTACTGTATACTCGTGTAAATTCGTATAAGTAAAATCAAATTCATATCTACATAGATACGTAAATAAAATAGAACACATAGAAACGTAAATAAAAGCATCACAAAAAAGAGGAAGCAAATTTGCATAGTCGTGTGTGTGTGTGTGTGTGTGTGTGTGTGTGTGGACTTTATTTAAATTTTACACAGGAAAAGCCAAGCCAATTAATTTCCCATCCAAATGACACCAAATAAAACTTTTAAATCACTCCAAATCAGTAGTTTGTCTTCAATTACTTTTCACCTAATTAATTTCAAACTCAGATACTGCTTTAAAATGTAATCAATTCCTCTTCAGTTAATTACTACCATCCATCAATTATAATTACCCCCCACAAGTTAAATTCAAAATAATATAGATAGATGATAGATAGATAGATAGATAGATAGATAGATAGATAGATAGATAGATAGATAGATACAGATAGTGTAAAATTCCATTGGCAGGCAAGAGTTTACTACTAGATAAGGTGCCCAGCGGTAATCTGACTCCACGTTGACTTAATAAGCAAGCCATCAGCTCACGGCTGAGATTTAGAGGTATAAGAAATCTTCCCTTTAAATCTAGGTCTTTCAAGGGGTATACGTATTTAGAAAGTTGTTTGTTTTTCTGCCATGTTATGGATACAGACTCTTTGAAGACAAAGCTCTCAACTCTGATAGTGTATATGACTTGATAACGTTTATGGACAAATAACTGCTCACTTGTTCATCTCTCTAATCGTTCTGCTTACTTCAAATCTAATTTCATGCATAGAAACAAAGATGCTTCTTTTAGATTAATTACTTCTTTTGGCACACTAGCGCACACTACATTTTTCAGTATTAATGGAGTCATCTAAATACGAAGGTTTGGATAGGCTTCTGTAACATTACAGAATAATGTTATTCTGGCATAACATAAATTAGTTATCATCTGCTTCCCACTATATTTTACAGAGTAGCTATCAGGCAAAATGTTTCATGTAGGAACAGACAACCTAAGCTCACTGTCAAAATGTATGATGCTTTAAAATTCAACAGCAAAGACCTTGCAGAAGTCAGATCACTCGTTCTCTGATAACATATTAAAGATCAACGATGTATTAAGAATGTAAACTTAAAAGTACGACAGATTCTTCACTGTGCCTTTGGTTTACTAGAAGTCTATGGGAAACTAAAAGTTTTGGAAGAAGCTGCAGTGTCTCTCCCTGGACAGTGCCCCTAAATAAGAAAAATAAAAAGTTAAGGCTGCAATCCTAGGCATGCTTAAGTTCCATTTAAGACAGTGTTCCATTAAGTTTCATTAACGACAACCTTACATCCAAATGAACATGTATAGGATCCAGGTACATATATCCATGTTGTAAGTAATTGTTCTTGTTTGTGGCAGTGAATGTTATCGCCTGCTTTTTATAACCAGTAACAACTTTGACCCCCCACAAAAAGGTCAACAACCTACTGAGATGCAGGTGGCACTGTGGTCTAAACCCCTGAGCCCTTGGGCTTGCCGATCAGAAGGTCGGCGGTTTGAATCCCCACGACAAGGTGAGCTCCTGTTGCTTGGTCCCAGCTCCTGCCAACCTAACGGTTCAAAAGCATGGCAGTGCAAGTAGATAAATAGGTACCACTCTGGCAGGAAGGTAAACGGCATTTCTATGTACTGCTCTGGTTCACCAGAAGTGGCTTAGTCATGCTGGCCACCTCACCCGGAAAAACTGTCTGCAGACAAACGCCGGCTCCCTCAGCCTGTAAAGCGAGATGAGCACCGCAACTCCAGAGTCATCTGGGACTGTACTTAACTGTCAGGGGTCCTTTACCTTTACAGTGTACTACTGGTAAGACCTAGGTTCAAATGCCAACTCTGCCATGAACTCGTAATCTGGGGAACCGGGTTCGCTTACCGGCTCCTCCTCTTGCAGCTGCTGGGTGACCTTGGGCTAGTCACACTTCTTTGAAGTATCTCAGCCCCACTCACCTCACAGAGTGTTTGTTGTGGGGGAGGAAGGGAAAGGAGAATGTTAGCTGCTTTGAGACTCCTTTGGGTAGTGATAAAGCGGGATATCAAATCCAAACTCTTCTCCTTCTTCTCCTTCTTCTTCTTCACTGGGTAATCTTGGGCCAGTCCCCATCTCTCAAATGCAACCCACCTCTCAGAATTATTATGTGCATAAAACGATTTGGTCGTAGCAGAGGTATAAATGTAGTTAATAAATAGCTTGAATGTTAAGAGTTGAGATCAACATGCTTCAGCTAAGCTAAAATTATATCTTAACAAAATTATGTTCTTCCTGTTTGGAAGGGGAAGAGAGATGGCACAGAACAGATGGCACCTAGCAGATGCTTAATATCCGATCAATTTCTGTGTATTTTTGTATTCCATCCTTGTATCTGTACAGTTTTAGTAGCTTGTTTTCCTTCTTTAAAAAACAACTGCATATGAGTGGCAAGGTATAGATTTTAAGAGCTTTCTCCAGACAGTTGTACTAACTTTCTTTGGATTCATAGCTGATGCTGTTTACCTGATGGTTCTACTTCATAAATATGTCTTAAGGTTACGCTAAGGAGCTGAATTTTTGTTCATCAGCTAAAATGTGATTTTGGGGAGCATGGCTGCCTCTTGAATGAAGGAGGCCAAGGGCAGGGAAGCCCTGCAAGACCTAGCAATGGTAGCTGTCACATTGCCACCATGTCATCATATGATGAACCAGGTCCAGCCAAGAGAAGAAGTCATGTGGACAGACTTTTGGCCTCAGCAGGAAGGACCCAGCATTGCTAGAACTGATCTGCAAGGTTATATAGTCAAACTTTATGCAAATCTGTTGTCTTCTTTTCAGGTTACGTATTTTCTCATATTTTTTTGGCAATGCATAAAGGGTGGGAAACCAGTGGACCTCCAGATGTTTTGGGACTCTCATCAGCCTCACCCAGCATGACCAATGGTCAAGAATGACTGAAGTTGTAGTGCATCAAAATCTGAAGGACCAGATGTTCTACCAACATAAGTGGTCACCCTATTCTCTCTCCCACTACCACCTGATAATTTGGCCTAGTCACTGTTTGGCTGGAAACCCTCTTAGGAACCCTGTGTGTCACCTTGAGCCTCCTGGAGGGAATGTGGGATATAAACAAAATGAGTAAATAAATGCCAGCAAACACTTACTAATAAACCATCTGTACTTTCCAACACAAACGCAAGTGGATAGTAGAAGGACTTTAATTACAGTAAACATTCCACACCCCTTTTCCACAAGCTGAAGCGCAGAAGCCTGCAAAACAGGTTTCCCTCTCTTGCTGAGCTCTAGATGTTTATATGGGGAAAGGCTGCAAAAAGGTGGGCGAAATAGAAGACCTATAATGACATACAGCATGAATTGGCATTAAAGGAAGGGGAGAGAGAGGCTGCAAGCAGAACAAGCTTTCTGAAGAAAGCTGACCAAGTCATATCAGATTTACAATAAAACCAACAATCATCTTCATCACACAAGGGAGGTGTTCTCAGTGATGGGCTACCCAGTGTACTAAAACTGCCATCTTTGCAACAGAAGTGCAAAGGTAAACAGAAGTTTTCAGAGGCAGAGGTGCACTAAAATGGAATGTCCCTTCTTTGAAAATATACTGAGGCATGCTGACACATGGTCTTATCAGTCTTATCAGGCTGGCAGACCCATGTGTGGTTAAACTGTCCGTTGCACAGGCGGGCGTAGGAAAGGCCTACTTCCTCAATTTAAAAGATGCATACATCTTTCAAATCAGGGTTCCGCTAGGTGTAATGATTTAATGACCTGCCTGTTTCATGCAAAACTCAGATTTGGGAGAAATCTGAGAGACATACACACTGCAATTAAATTCGCAGCTATTTGGGAGCAAGCCCCATTGAACCAAGTTGCTTCTGAATAACTATATTTATTAGTCAACACTAATCAGGTAGAATTCCTACCTCTTGTGCTGCTATTAGGCTTAGGAAAAGGCTTAATAAAAGGGAAGGTTTAACACTTTCCACTTCCTGCAATACATATAAAAGTTTCTATGAGCCTTGGGAAGGCTGCTCAAGAAAGTACACAGCCCTGTAATCTGCTGGGTACAATTAAACATGATTAGCATGTGGATTATGCAATGGCTGTTTCAAGTGGCTGCTCTTTATTAGTAGACTCTTAAAGAATTATTGCACCATGGTTGTGACTATGTTCTTAAGCAATGGTAGGAGGAGACAATTTCAGAATAAGAACATAAGTAAAGCCCAACTAAATAAGATGAAGTGTACAGCATTCTATTTCCTAGTGACTCTGATCAATGTGCCCGGGCCTTAGTTCAGTGGTATAGCTGCTATCCTGAAATAGTGGTATAGAATACAGAAGATGCTACACGAGCTGTAGTCGTATCTGGATCAGGATAATTTTTGGCCACTGTAGTCCATGCACTGGTAACCTTGAGACTAGATTGCTGCAATGCACTATAGGTAGAGCTGCCTTTGAGATGGGTCCAAAAGCTCCAACTCATGCAGAATGTAGTGGATGGACTGTTGATGGAGGCAGACAGCCAACAGAATATGGTCCGTCTGCAAAAACATCTACTCTGGCTGCCAATATCTTACTGGGCCAGGCTCAAGAGTCTTTTGTAGATTTACAAAGCCATGCAAAACTGGAGTTGAGGATGCCTTAGGGACCATCTGAGCCCTTATATCCCAACCTGATCAGGGAGATTATCAGGAGGGCTGTTAGTTATCTCCCATGTTATAGAGACCTGATTTGCCTCAACTGGAAGTTGGGCATTTGGTGTCATTGGCCCCATGCTGCAGAACACTCTCCCAGCAAAAATTTTGACTTTCAGGAATTATTTGAAGAGTTTTTTTATGCTAACAGCCTATGAAGTTTTTTTGTGAGTTGCCAGTCATTGCTTTTAAAGGCATTTACACTGCACTTCAGCCACATGACTTCAGTCTACAGACAAACACCGGCTACCTTGGCCTGAAAGCTGAGATGAGCGCCACACCCCATAGTCGACTTTGACTGGACTTAACCATCCAGGGGTTCTTAACCTACACGGCTTTACCCCACCTGCAAGAGGGCTGTATATATACTTTTATAAACACATAAAGAAATAAATAGCAACAGCAGACGCACAACAAGTTTTACTGGCCAAAATGATCACTTCCACACTAATCGTTCACCCTTCCTTATTGTTCATTTGATATAACCAGTAATATAAGCTATAGGTTATATTACTTAGACTTAGATTGTGATGGACAATGTGACCCAAAATACCATCTTAAGTTTTTGCTGCTAGGTGAAAGACCGGTACATGGAGGATAAAAGGTCAGAGAGGAGAAGAGGGCTCTGTTAGCAGGTTCCAACTCACCAAATTAAAATTAATGCACTTGACAGAGTCTTGTTTAATGCCAGACACACCTTTCTGAATGCAAAAATCCATGTCTCCCTGAGGCGGTCTGCTCCATTTTGAGATAAGCTATTTTGACAGTGGAATGGTACAACCTTAAATATGGTAAACTGGTACAGACTGTAAAAATCTGCACATGATCATATATTATTATTATTATTATTATTATTATTATTATTATTATTACAGTATTATTATCAGCCTTAACTTTTCTTTATCCTTTTCGGCCAGCAGTCTAACCAGGCAATTTCTTTCTGCACACCACTGCAACATATTTACCAGATGTCAACACAATCTAGTTCCAGTGTTTCCAACCTAATTTATGTTTCACTCCTAACACACGAAAGCTCATACCAAGAACTGACTTAGTTGGTCTTTAAGGTGCTACTGGAAGGAATTTGTTTTGTTTTGTCCTAACACAACGTTATTTTCCTACCTAGATGGTAGAAAGTGCCTTATCTCAGCAAGAAGCATGTGCCCACATTTGGCGAAAATCTTGGTTGCAAGGCCAGGCGAGACCTTTGCAAAAGTGGAATCATTTGCCAGAACAACTGCATCCTAAAATATACCAGTTATTCATATATATTGCTTCACATTCTTCAAACAACAACCTCTCCTCCTGCCATCACCACCTCTGAGTTCCCCCATATCCAAGAGATTTGCAGTGGAGACAGTATCCCAATTAAAACATGTGAAAAAAATGCGTGACTTTCCTCTGAGAAAGTATGTTGGAGGCATGCAACATGGGCAGTGTTTGTTGTTATTATCATTTGTTTACATAGCAGATATAAATGTGGTCCAGCAAATAAAAAAAATTGTTGCTCTCAAGCATCTTGCGGATTATACAGTACAAAATGCAATGACCTCAGCATGCTTTATAATTACCTTGAAACCCGTACGTAAGCCCCAGACCACAATGAACCAGCTGAGATTTTCTAGCTGGTCTGGTGAACATCCAGTCCTTTGCCTTGGACACAGGCATCACTTTACCATTACTGTTATGGAAATTTAAGGGCAGAACAGTTTATGGCTGATTACATAAAACAAGACACCTAGGGATAAATGAGAGATGGGCCACTCCATCAAGGGATGGTCTCAATTTTACTCAGGACGGAGAGAATCCAGCCCACCTTGTTTAAAGCAGGGCTGGGGAACCGTCTTTCCTGTGACAAGCGATTGACCCCCAGAGCAGACGGTAAGCAGAGCCAGAATTGGGCTGAGTTTGCAGCACTGAAGAATTCTGCAGCAATTATTTACCCTTGTGTAAAGAAACTTTCCCCTCTCTCTTCCCCTTGCCTGTGCCTTCCCCATATCTGCCTTGAAGGGTTGGGGGAACCCCCTAAGACAGATTTAGGGGACACATGGGGGGGAGGAGAGGACCCCATTGTGCAAATAGAAATCTGATGGAATGTTCAAAAACTTTTGATACTGTACAATCCTCTCTCTCTCTCCATCCTAAGCTATTTTGCTGCCCAAGGAAAAGATGGGTCCCCTCTCCATTACCCATACAGAATCCCGCTGGAGTGGAAGTTGAATCTTAGTTTCTCATTGGGATGGCACAGGAGGGCAAGGGTATCACTAACCCCACTGGCTATGTTCTACCCTCCCTGTTGGAGCCAGGATGCGTCATAATACGATGTGCTGAAAAATCGAAAGTGGGGAAAGTGGGCACCTGGTGAATTTCGAACACTGGTGTGGTGGTGTGATGGCCTGGGACTCGGGCTTGGACTCAGAACCAGAGGAGTCGCAGTCCGCATCGGATCCTTTGCCTCAGGCGGCATCTGAACCAAGTCTGGGCCCTGATTCTGAAGAGCCCCAGTCTGCACAGGTTCCCCTGCAATAAGCACCAGCTGGGCTGAGTCAAGGGCCTGAGCCTGCCCTGGCTCCAGATACGGGGATTACCTCATTGCCTTCAGCTGGGCCATCGCTTACAGCTGCTCCACTACCGGGTGGGTCAGGAGAGGGTGAGGTGGCCTCTGGGTCTAGTAACCCACTGACATCTCCTGAGCTGCAGAGACTGAGGTCTGAGATAAGGAGAGACCTGAGTACTCACAGGAGGAGTGCTCACCTTCAGGTGAGACAGGGAGGTGAGTCAGCAGGGGATCAGGACTGGCTGTTACCCCGACAAAGATAAAAGGCTGTCGGACCCCGCCCCAGGTTGCGGGAGCAACATTGCTGTTTGTCAGAACCTGCCTGAGAGACCCTGTGCCTGACCTTGCCTGGTTATCTGCCTCGTGTCCTGCCTTGGCCCTGTCGGACTGACTCCTCGTGGAACACTTGGATTCAGGACTGGACCTGGACTTTGTTACTCAAGTTACCCCTGGGACCAGCACAGGTGATATGGGAAATGCAATGAACTGGACCGTGTCCTGAGGGGCAAACAGATATGCCTATAGGGCTGTATTTGGCTCCCAGGAATGAGTTTCCCCTCCCCTGCATAAAGCCCTAGGGTCCACACCAATTGTTTATGCAAACAGCCTGAGGCCAGTGGGTCTCCCTGCATCCTGTGGCATCCAAGTTCTGGGTTCTGGAACCAAGCTAGCCAGCCCAAACCCTGACTCCTTGCTGCTGATGCAACTCTGTCATAGCACCATTATGTCTTGAAATAGGATCTTGGTCCCTCAAACCACCAGCACACCTGGATATTCCACAATTGCTGCTGCCAACCCAGCACATGGTCTCCTTATGATGCCACCCACGTGTGTCGTATCATAAAGCCATATGGCAGCTGGAACTGTGGCGCTGGCAGTTACTGGGAAGAGGGAGGCACACAGATGGGTATCCCTGTGAGCATCTATATGCTTCACTGCCTTGCAAATTAAGCCAATCTAGGGCCAATCTGTTGGCAGCACATATGGTACTTGGGGAAGCTGCAGTATGGAATCCTTCAGGTTACTTTTTTATAATTATTTTTTTAAAAAACACACATTTTTCTAACAACCGAAAAACTAAAAAAAGGAACTCTGGGCTGGTTATCTCGTGTAGAAAAACACTAAGTGTGAAAAAAGCAGCAGCTGGGAACTCCGCAAGGCAGTAATCAAGCAGGAACTGCGGAGAACCCCCTGCTGACTGAGCGACAAGAAGCCCAGGCTAGAATGGGAACTGTCAAAACACACAGAGAGAAAAAGCCATTCGGAAAGCAGCCCAGGCAGGGAATCAGGGAGGGTGATGAGTGCAATGGCTGGAGCTTCAAAAGAAAAATGGGAAGCGCCATGGAGGTTCTGCAGAAGAAGATGGGAGGAGATGGTAAATGCGGGGGGGGGGTAGTTAAGAACAACTTCTGCTAATGCTTTATGGCAAGGATGGAGAACTTTAGACAGTAGGGGACAAATATAGTTCCTGGGCTCTCTATCAGGCCCCATGGACTCTCCCCAGGACACACCCCTTCCCCAGCCACTCCAGGTCACCTTGGCAGTCATGGTTTGCACCCTTCTTGAGTGTTTTGGATATGTGTCCTTGACTCTTGACAATGCCCCTTGCTTCCCAGGTTAGAGGATATGTGCAAGTGTGTGCAGAAACATGCCTACTGCATAGAGGTGTCATCCACTATTTCTGCTCCATTCACTCCTGCACGTGGCTTCCAGAAAAAGTGCCAGGAAGGAAATGGGACCCTTGGGCTGAAACAGGATCCCTACTCCTGCTCTAAGGGAATGGATGTTAGGTTTGGGGAAACAGTGGTGGCTTAAAGGTTGTCACAGGAAGCTTCCTTATGCTTGACAGATTAGTTGACCACCTAGTCCAGTATCGTACACTCTGACTGGCAGCATAACTCCAGGGTCTCGGACAGGAAGTTTTTCACGTATCCTACTCCAATTTGTTGGCATCCATCTATCTCAGGAGACAATGGAGGCGTGTGCCTTTTGGGGTGCAGTCAAACTGTTAAAAGGTTGCAGCACCTGCTGTGGTTGTAGAGGTCAATAAGGGAGAGACATGTTTTGTTGCAGCTGGGGCAGATGAAGGCATCTGGTGCAAGTGCACCATGGTGTTTCTCTTCTCTTTGAGCTCCTCCCAGCTGTCATGCCTCCTCTGGCCACTGCACAATGTGTCTGTCTCCAGGTCCTGCAGTCACCCGCAGTCACACAGCAGGGTTGATGTTGTCAGTCTGCAAGTCATATTTGCATACATCTTTGTAGTGCAGAGTTGGTCTACCAACAGGCCTGTTGCCTGAAACTAGCATGTCCTTGGGAATCCTGCCATCTTCCATTCTGTGGGCATGATCAACTCAGAATAGACATCGCTGATACAAAAGTGCAAATATGTTGGGAACGTGGGCTTGGGAGAAGACATCTTTGTTTGAGACTCTGTCCTGCCATGTGATGTCCAAAATCTTGCTAATGTAGCACATGTGGAAAGTGTTGAGGCATTGCTCCTGACAGTTGTAAGTTGCCCACGACTCACTTCCATAAAGCAATGTGGTCAACATGCAAGTCTGGTAGACCTTCATCTTGGTACTGGACATTAACATCACATTCTCCCATACCTTGTTGGAGAAGCGAGCTATTGCCATACCTGCCTTTCCAATACTGTACATTTCTCCAGCACAGCATCAATGGAGAGGTTGCTGGTTATGGTGGAACCCAGGTAGGCAAAGTGTGTGGTCATCAGTGCTGAAGCTTGGAGTGCTGAAGACCTCCTGACCTACAATGTTGGCCTTTGTCTTTATAACTGAGGATTGAACCAAAGACATTTTGCATGCAAAGTGTCTTCTGTCACTGAGCTCTCATCATTGTAATTTCTCACAACCAGTAACGTCCTCAGCACAGTGATCATTTGAATAACCACAGTGCTTTTTTCTGGGGGGACGCATACCCCTAAACATTTTGTGAATCTAAATTTGGTCTCATTGAGGGGCAGTATTTCAATATGAGTAGGAAAATGAGAGTATCCCTAAACATTATTAATTTTTTTTAGAAAAAAAGCACTGTGAATAATAAAAAAAGAAAGCCTAAGAATGATTTACACTCACATAACCTTCTTCATCTACTGAGAAGCTGCCATTGTAACTTGCAGAGAACATATTCCAGCACCTTGTTCCATCCTGACAACTGCCCCATAGTGTCAATGGGCCACAGTAACTTGCTTCCCTGTTATTGCAAGAAATCTTACATTGCAGACAGAGGCTATAAATATGCATTGAGGCAATTTAAATCCCACATGGCAGCAGCCTAATTTATCATTTCACAGTATCTGATTGTAGGTCAGGTTTTCACCTCACCCATAATTGTGCAGGGTCATGTCTGTAGATTCTGTCGCAGATATGAATATAATAAAACACCTGTCTGACCTTGGAGGAGGTCATAATCACTGGCAGAAAGAAAGAAAGAAAGAAAGAAAGATAATAAAAAGGAAGTTAGAATAAGAAAACAAGGTTGAAACTGGGCAATCGTAAGATTATGACTCCATTAATGAGGAAACATTAATGCGTTTTGTTAGCTAGGTTGCTCCCGCAATGAATAAAATGACAAAGAATCACAGCTAGCATGCAGCAGGGGGCAGCAGCATACTAAATATGAACTGGAGATTTGATAACGAACTAAAGAAGTGACCATGTACATTTCCACCCTCGCTCTCTTTTGCAATTTATGTATTCTGCTGCTGGCTATCTTGTTTTGCTTTGATACCTCCAATCCCAGAAGGAGACAGGGAGGGAGCATGACAAAGATGGGGGTACTTTTTCACTTTTTATCTTTCCTCACCACTCCCACCGGAACAACCATCTCTGTGCAAGTTATCACTTGATCAGGAACGGCAGGCCTTAAATTCACAGAACCATAAAACTGCATCTAGTCATCTAGGGTCATCTAGTCCAGCCACCTGCAAATACAGTAAACTGGCACATCTGAATGGGACTCTGAGTGCAGATGTGGGCTCTGCAAACTGTATTACTGTTAGTGGTGTTGTACTTGGATGCATGCCCCAATCTGCTTTCTAACTGGGATGGAGACACACTTAGAAAGCATGTCAAATTTGCACTGTGCCAGAAGCCGGGCAGCACAGATAGCGACCACTTCTGCACTTAGAAGCACGTCAGCTGGAGTCTTTAAACTATGAAAAAGCATCCCTGCACATAATTAAAAGATTTCAAGTAGAGGAAACTTCAGCTCAGAAAATGAACTCAAGAATTCCTTCCCGTAAACCCCTAAGAGAGGGGGACGTGGGTGGCGCTGTGGTCTAAACCACAGAGCCTAGGGCTTGCCGATCGGAAGGTCGGCAGTTCGAATCCCTGTGACGGAGTGAGCTCCTGTTGTTTGGTCCCTGCTCCTGCCCACCTAGCAGTTCAAAAGCACGTCAAAGGTGAAGTAGATAAATAGGTACTGCTCCGGCGAGAAGGTAAACGGTGTTTCCATGCACTGCTCTGGTTCGCCAGAAGCAGCTTAGTCATGCTGGCCACATGACATGGAAGCTGTCTGTGGACAAACACCAGTTCCCTCAGCCTATAGAGTGAGATGAGCATGCAACCCCAGAGTCGTCCGCGACTGGACCTAACGGTCAGGGGTACCTTTACCTTTAAACCCCTAAGATACCACCTTCTTGAAGTTTCCAGGATTCTTTTGAGGGGTGTGTGTGAAGCTATCTTACAGTATTTGTGCCTGAAAGTCAAATTCTCTCCCTGCCCCCCCCCATTTGACCTGTGAGGAAATAACCTGCCTTACAATGTACAAGATTGGGGAGGTGGGTGGAATCAGGCTTGAAAAATGTTTGCCTGAAGCCATGAGTTCTCCAAAGCTTCCCCCCTCTATTTTAGAAGCAGTTTCAATTGAAATGGCTTGGTGCTATCCAAGCTAGCCCCCCACCCCCACTCCCCAATTGACTGGTGGCTGGACAGGGAGCATGGAACCACTGGTAAAAGAGAGCTTACTCTTTCCATGTTAGGAGCGGTTTCAATGCAAATGTCTTAGTGCTGCTGGAACAGCAAAGCCCCTTGTGTTGTCGTTCCCAAATGCCCGACAACCAGCTGGCTTTGGGACACTTAGGAAGTGCTGCACAACAGACTTCTGACAGCTGGGTGGAGCAAGCCACCCATCAATCACCTGATGTCACAGTGACGTAAAGTTGGCATGTGGGATGGTGCCAGAAAAGGATCTGGTTGCCAGCTCAAAAAGGTTACTCACCCACCATTTAGAAAATCAGTCTTAATGGCCCAGTACCTGGCTCCCTATTGTTTCTCAATGGCTCTGCACTTAGCTAGCCCAGGCGAGTTTGCATAACCTAACCCAGGAATTTCTTGTCTGGCACAGTTCTGCAGCTTGCATTTTCCCTCCATATCCCTAATATTATCTAAATATCACTGTTTGTTAATTCCTACCATTCACTAACAGACTCTAATACCCTAAATCTATGACAAGATACATAAAGGTAAAGGACCCTTGGATGGTTTAGTCCACTCAAAGGTGACTATGGGATGCAGCACTCGTCTCGCTTTTCAGGCAGAGGGAGCCAGTGTTTGTCCACAGACAGCTTTTTCGGTCATGTGGCCAGCATGACTAAACCGCTTCTGGTGCACGGAGGTACCTATTTATCTACTTGCACTGGTGTGCTTTTGAACTAGGTTGGCAGAAGCTGGAACAAAGCAACAGGATCTCAACCCCATCGCACGAGTTCAAACTGACAACCTTCTGATCAGCAAGCCCAAGAGGCTCAGTGGTTTAGACCACAGCATATTAAAAGACCACAAAAGAATGATTTTATTATAAAGGGGGGAAATAACCAAAAAAATCTATAGGCAGCCGTAATAAAAGGGGGGGGGGAGAGAAGAGACATGAAATAGCAACTATTCCAAGGGGCAGTCGATTGACCCCATTGCTCTCAGCCAACTGAATCGAGCTCAGCTTCCATAATCTAAAAAGCGGTTTTATCTGCTGAAGCAAATGATCTGAGCTTCTTAACTTTGGCATGTCATGATAATGGGTAATCCCGAGGAAAGCCATCCAAAGAACTAATTCCAAGTGAAATAAGTTCGTCGTTTCGGGTGGAATGCAACATGGCACTATAGCTTGCCAGATAAAATGATCCCTCCTTCTTCTCCCTCCCCCCACGTGCTGTTCTGGAGGTTCTAGATCACCAGAACGTGTCGGCATCCAAGGCAGCTGATTATTTGAGGATTCAGGTCAGACAAGCCTGTTATCTTTGCATTATGTATGCTTTTATAATTGCAAGCTGCTTTTAGACTTTTATGAAGTAAGTGACGAAACACTGATGATGATGATGATGATGATGATGAAACACAGCCAGTGGTTCCCCTCATAAGAAATATAGGTGTCAGAATGCACCTTTCTCTCATATGCTACTACTTAGGACCTGGTGGAGAGCCACATTTGTTTAGCACCCAGGAGATATGTAGGCATTGTACAATTGCTCTGCAGATAAATTTATTTATTTACTTTAAAGCTCATTGCAGGGGGGAAACTCTGAAACCACAGTGCTGTCAGCTACTGTCCTCTTCATCACTACAATCCTACCCACCCACGAGCTGCCGGCGGTGCTATAGCCCAAGCTGTGCAGACTGAGTGATCCATAGTTGCCCCAGCATTTGTCAAAGTGATCTACAGCTACAATCTTCAGACTAATACAACAGTGCTTCTTCCTCTGCACTGTGTGGGCTTGGAGTTGCACAGCTATTCCTGGCTGTGATGGTTCTATCTGTCAGGCCATCGCTTGCGTTAACTAGGCACCACCATCAGAGTCCAAAGAAAAAATGCATGTATTCTCTAACTGAGTATACAGATACATGCTGAGCATTTCCTCTCGACATAGTTCTTATACCGGGAGTTTACAGTTTTGTCCTAGATGCGGGTGGCACTGTGGTCTAAACCACAGAGCCTAGGGCTTGCCGATCAGAAGGTCAGCGGTTTGAATCCCCGCAATGGGGTAATGTCAGGGAACTGCCATCGGAAAGGCAGGTGGTGGAGGGGCTCTCGGAAGCTAGGAGAGACTCAGCAGCGGAGGAAGGTACCAGCAGGGGGAGAGAGGGAGATCAGAGAGAAAGTGAGTCGAAGGGATGGCTCAGGGAGTCTTCCAGCGAGAACAGTGGAGAAGTCTCAGGACCTCCTATAGGTACACCCACTCCTCGCCGGAAACTGTCGCGCAGAGAATCCAGAAGACGCGTTTCCGTTAAGGAGCTTTTATGCTGGAGTAGATTCCGTAAACGCCCACTGTCGGATACTGCCAGCGATTAAGGGAGTCATGTTTAAGGGCTCCGCTAAGGACAGAGTTTGAGAACCATGCCCAAACTCTGAGGGACTAAGCTTTTACGCACAAGCAGCTCATCATCCCATCACAGCAATCCGACAGTCCCTGAAAGCCGCTTGTGCAAGGAGAGGCATCATGAGCAACCCAACCGGAGCCGGAGACGCAGGAGGAGCTGGAGCGGGTCCAAGCCTGGAAGAAAGGTACAGGGTGTTGGAACTCCAGCTAGCGCTGCAAACGGCGAGGCTCGAAGAGAGGCGGGCTCAGGATGCAGACAAGGGAAAAACCACCCCACTCGCAAGGAAGGTGCCAGGGTTGGTGCAAAAGTTTGGGGGTGATCCCAGAAATTATCAAGCCTTTAGGACAGAGATGCAATACGCCCTCAATCTGCAGTTTGATGACTTTCCCGATGAGGAATCAAGAGTGGCGTTTGTCATTGGGCATCTCGAAGGGGGGGCGAAAGACTGGGTGAGGCCCCTGATGGCAGCGAACAATGACGCTCTAAAAGACTCGAGAAAGTTTTTTCGCGCCATGGACCTGATGTTTTCCAGCGAGATTGAGCAAGGGGTGGTGCGCAGACAGTTGATGGCGTGTAAACAGGGGAACCGATCCGTCCGAGAGTACTGGACAGAGTTTACCATGCTCATCCATAAATTGGGGTGGGACCTGTCTGCGGACCCCATTCAAATGCTGTTCGAAGAAGGGCTGTCCTCGGGGGTGAAAGACGAACTTTCCCGCGCGCCCAGGGCGGAGTCTATGGACCAGCTGACCAAATCCGCGCTTGCCATTGGAGCGCGCCAGGAGGCGAGAGCCTTGGAAAAGCGGGAAGGGAAAGGGGAACGTTGGAGTGAGTTCCGCATTCCAGAGATGCCAGTGCAGCATCCCCCGCCGGCAGAGCCGATGGAGATTGGAGCAGCGCGCGCGCGCGGAGCTTCAAACACCAACGAAGGGCGGAAGAAGGAGGGAAAGAGCGCCAAGAAATGTTTCCTCTGCCAACAGCCAGGTCACTTTGCCAGAGTCTGCCCTCAAAGGAAGGGATGGCAAGGAATGGCGGGAGCTGTTGGGGGTGAAGAGGAGGGGGTTAAGGAGCAGGTAAAAGCCAACGCCTGGTTGCCAGCATCGGGGCACAGCAGCCGGGTCAAAGATCAGTGAATGTGCCCAAACCTGAACCCCCAAGACCAGCGCTTGTCGTAGAGGTGGTGCTAGAGCTACCAAACGGACATCCGCTAAAGATAAAGGCGCTATTGGACTCAGGCAGCTCCTGCAATTTCATGAGCAAGGAGTTTGCAGCTGAACACCAGATACAGACTATCCCCTTGAGTAACCCTTTGCAGGTGACAACAATTGATGGGAGGGAACTGTTGGGTGGAGAAGTTAACCAACAAACTGTCCCCATGATAATGAAGGTGGCAAGACACACGGAAGTAATAGCGTTCAATGTGGCCACCCTGGGAGGAGCGCCCATCATATTGGGAATGAGCTGGCTAGCGCTGCACAATCCGCTAGTGGGTTGGCACCAGCGGGTAGTTTCCTTTGGGTCAGCACATTGCCTAGCACACTGCAAGGAGGGGGAGGCTCAGGGAGGAGCCCAGGCCACTCTAGCAGGGATGGAAGTAACAGATAAGGGGAAGGTACCACGACAATACGCCAATCTGGGTAACGTCTTCAGCGAAAGAGAAGCAGATAAACTGCCCCCGCATAGACCCTTTGACTGTCAAATTAACCTACTCCCAGGAGCCCAGCTGCCAGTGGGCAAGCTGTACGCCATGTCCGACAGGGAGATGCAGGAGTTAAGGGAGTTCATTGACAAGAACCTCAAACGAGGTTTCATCAGGGAGTCACGAGCGGTGGGGGGTAGTCCAGTGTTCTTCGTGGACAAAAAAGACATGAATAAACCCAGATTGGTCGTGGATTACCGGGCCATAAATGCAGTGTCAGAACCAGTGACTTTCCCCATGCCCAGAATCGATGACATTTTGACCCGAGTGAGGAAGGGGAAAATTTTCACCAAACTGGACCTGAGGGGGGCTTATAACCTGATACGAATGAGAAAGGGAGACGAGTGGAAAACTACCATGTTCACCCCCTTGGGGGTCTTTGAGTACCTCGTTATGCCCTTTGGTCTACAGGCGGGCTCAGCCTGTTTTCAATCGTTCATGAATCACGTCCTGGGACCTTTACTTTACAAAAACTGTGTGGCATTCTTAGATGACGTATTGGTGTACTCAGAAAATGAGGAGCAGCATGTGCAGGACGTAAGAGAGGTACTGAGCAGACTGCAAGCAAACCAGCTGTGTATGAAACTGGAGAAGTGTCAGTTTCATACCAGAGAGGTGGAATTCCTGGAGTATCGTTTGTCAGACAAGGGATTAGCCATGGATCCCAGCAAGGTTCAAGCGGTACTGGAATGGAAGACACCTAAAACAAAGAAGGACGTGCAAAGGTTCCTGGGCTTCGGAAACTTCTACCGGAAGTTCATCAAGAACTTCGCCCACTTAACGGCGCCCATCACGGATTGTCTCAGCAGCAAGAAGAAATTTGTCTGGACGGAAGAGGCGCAGCGAGCGTTCGAAAGGTTAAAGAAGGCGTTCGCGGCGGAAGAACAACTTTTGCACGTGGATCTGCGGCAACCGATGAGAGACCGACGCATCAGACCGAGCGGTGGGGGCGGTGCTTCTTCAGCCGGGAAAGGATACGTCGGAATGGAGACCGTGTGCCTTCTTCTCGCGGAAATTGAACAAATCCGAGAGGAACTATACCGTGTACGACCGAGAACTACTCGCCATTCATAAAGCGTTCCGGAGATGGCGACACTTGCTGACTGGAGTGCAGCACAAGGTCCAAGTGCGCACCGACCACAAAAACCTAGAATACTGGAGAACCGCCCGAGTACTGAACCAGAGACAAGTGAGATGGGCCCAGGAGTTCTCCAAATTCCATTTTGAAATTTGCTACGTGCCAGGGAAGGAGAATGTCAGAGCGGACGCTCTCTCCCGAAAACCAGAGTATTTAGAGGGAGAGGGAGCGCCAGAGGAGAGACATATCATCCCCAAGGACCACTGGGTGTGTGGGGCGGCATTGGTGGGGCCGAGAGAACTGGTAGAGGGAACCGAGAACGATGAATACGCCCAAGAGAAGCTCAGAGGACTCCGGGGAGATGGAGAGAACACAGGGGGGTTTGAGGAAAGGAACGGAACGTTGTATTACAAGGGGGCACTGTACATACCCGAAGGAGAATTGAGGGGCCGGGTACTCAAACAATTGCACGACAGCCCCACAGCGGGGCACTTCGGGCAACACAAAACCATGTGGTTGGTTACCAGGGAGTTTTGGTGGCCCAAGGTGAGGGAAGACGTACGAGAATATGTAAGGGGGTGCGGCCGATGCCAGCGAACAAAAGGGGAGAGGCTGGCACCAGCGGGGCTACTGGAACCCTTACCCACACCAGAAAGGCCATGGGAGGCAGTATCCATAGATTTTATGACTGATCTGCCAAAATCCAAAGGGAAAACAGCTGTCATGGTGGTGGTAGACCTATTAACTAAGATGTGCCATTTTATAGCCTGTTCGCATGCAGTCACAGCGGAAGAAACCGCCAAGTTGTTTGTAAAACATATTTTTAGGTTGCATGGCGCCCCCTTGAGGGTGGTCTCAGACCGAGGGAAACAATTTACTTCCAGGTTCTGGAGGAAGCTTATGAGCTTACTGCACGTAGAGGTCAATTTTTCGACTGCCCGACACCCAGAAACAAATGGGCAGGCGGAAAGGGCAAACGGGATTTTACAACAATACCTGAGGTGTTATGTTAATGACAGAGAAAATGATTGGGTAGATAAGTTGGCCCTGGCAGAATTTGCCTACAACAACGCGGAGAATGTGTCCACAGGGATGAGTCCCTTCCTGGCTAATTATGGGTGTCATCCCAGGGGATTTCCAGGAGAAGGAGGGGAAAGATGGAGTGTCCCGGCAGCGGAACACTTTGTTGAAGAGATGGAAGCGATCCACCGGCAACTCCAACTTAACTTAGAGAGGGCCAAGGAAGAATACAAGAAGCAAGCAGACAGAAGCAGACGGGAAGGTGAAACCATAAGGGTGGAGGACCGGGTGTGGCTATCCACCCAAGGACTGCCGTTCAAGGGAGGGTGTAAGAAATTGAGACCCAAACGGCTGGGACCCTTTGAGGTCATACAACAGGTCAACCCGGTGGCATTCAAACTCAGGTTGCCCTACCACATGAAACTGCACCCAGTATTTCACAGGTCCTTACTGTCGCCGTACCGAGAGGGGCGGGAGTGGGGGGGACGTGAGAGGGAGGTTACTCAAACACCAGTCATAGAAGAAAGGGAACGCAACATGCATGTGGCAGAAATAATTGATTCCAGGTGGAAAGGGAATCAGGTGGAGTACTTGGTAGAATGGGAAGGGGAACCGGAGTCAGAAAACACATGGGTACCGGCAGAGGAGGTCAATGACGAGGTTTTAATAGAAACATTTCATCAACGGTTCCCAAGGAAACCTCCGCCCGTGTTTGAATCCTCTGATGATGAGGAGTGTTCTTTCCGGGGTTTTCCATCCTCACCGCCAGTAGAGGAGGGGGCGGGAGGGGGTGAAGGGGGCCCTGGAGGGGAGGTGGATGTCAGGGAACTGCCATCGGAAAGGCAGGTGGTGGAGGGGCTCTCGGAAGCTAGGAGAGACTCAGCAGCGGAGGAAGGTACCAGCAGGGGGAGAGAGGGAGATCAGAGAGAAAGTGAGTCGAAGGGATGGCTCAGGGAGTCTTCCAGCGAGAACAGTGGAGAAGTCTCAGGACCTCCTATAGGTACACCCACTCCTCGCCGGAAACTGTCGCGCAGAGAATCCAGAGGACGCGTTTCCGTTAAGGAGCTTTTATGCTGGAGTAGATTCCGTAAACGCCCACTGTCGGATACTGCCAGCGATTAAGGGAGTCATGTTTAAGGGCTCCGCTAAGGACAGAGTTTGAGAACCATGCCCAAACTCTGAGGGACTAAGCTTTTACGCACAAGCAGCTCATCATCCCTTCACAGGTAAGCTCCCGTTGCTCTGTCCCAGCTCCTGCCAACCTAGCAGTTTGAAAGCACGCCAGTGCAAGTAGATAAATAGGTACCGCTCCGGCGGGAAGGTAAATGGCATTTCTGTGCACTTTGGTTTTGGTCACGGCGTCCGGTTGTGCCAGAAGCGGTTTAGTCATGCTGGCCACATGACCTGGAAAGCTGTCTGTGGGCAAACACTGGTTCCCTTGGCCTGAAAGCAAGATGAGCGCCGCAACCCCTTAGTCGCCTTTGATTGGACTAACCGTCAAGGCGTCCTTTACCTTTACCTTTTACAGTTCTGTCCATAGATAGGTGAGATACAGCATGCAAAATCAGCAGCCAAAAAAGGATACGTACATAATGGGGACATTTGACAGTTACGTTGCTATTTACATACATCTGCTCTGGTGGCTCAGCTGGTAGAGCATGAGACCCTTAATCTCAGGGTTGTGGGTTCGAGCCCCATGTTGGGCAAAAGATTGCTGCATTGCAAGGGGTTGGATTAGTTGACCCTCGTGAATGATGTGAATGATGCACTTTGTTCATCTCCAACAAAAGGCACCTCTACTTTGGGAAAAAGGCAGACCCTTGTGGTCTCTTCCAGATCTACAATTCTATGATTCTATGATGAATGTAAGCCCCTTCCAGAAGTCAAATGTTTTAGGTATTCCTCTGTTCCCTCACTCTCCAAGTTCTTCATTTTTTTGTCCTTTTCTCTCTGCCTTCTCTCCATTTTAATCTTATTATTTTTTCTTTGAGGGGGAAAACTGTGCTGAAAAATTTGGCACAGCTCTAGTGGTAACATATAACCTCAGTTATCCCTCATATGGACTACACAAAAGACTCATGCTCACTTTTCATTTTCAGTGGCCTGTATTTTATTTTGTAACACAGATAAGGCCTTAAAATTGGGGGGGAACCCAGGGGGGAGAATAGGTTTGCATAAATCCCACTGGAGCTTGTAGCTTAGACATTTCATTTTCCTCTGGGTTATACTCATTTCAGCACATCTACACTATATGTGTTTATCTGCTTTATAATACCTCAGCTCCATGGCATCTCTAAAAGAATCTTGGGTGTTAGAACTTGGGGAGAGTCTAAAAAATGTCCCTCCCCCCTTCACAATCTATCGGCTTAGGAGAAAGGTGACATTTTCTATTTTGGATGCGAACCATTAAGTATCAAATGACATCACTCCCATGAAATACTCAGGACAGTGTGACCCATTAAGCCTCTAAAACGACAATGGAATTACACTACGTGTTGGATTAAGTTAGTAGGGCTTCAGTCCCACTGAAATAAGTGCAGCTATTCATGATTAACTTAAATCCCATTGATTTCAGTGGGCCTTCATATGTCGTTGGACCGCAACTCCAATCAGTCCCAGCCAGCATGGTGAATGGTCATGGATGATGGGAGTTGTAGTCTAGCAGTGGAAAACCTCTGAGCAGTAGGCCTAATTAGGCCCGGCAGGAGCCCTAATTTGGCCATTTAGGCAAACCACACCCAGATAATGACATCATTGTTTATTGGCCAATGGGGTTTCTAGTCAGCATATTTTAACCCTGGCACTGAATGGGAGACCCACTGGAATTGGTTCCACTTGGCAACTCCTCAGTGGAGCCAATCCCTGCCGAAAGCGGGACTTGCAGCTACCACAGATCAGCTGACCAGTGGTGGCTGCAAACCTCACTTCTTTGTCCCTCTGCCATCATCAATAATCGCTTTCAATATTGCATTCATGTTGAAATAAAGTTAAGACTTTGTTAGGATTTTCAGTTGGAGTCCTGCAGTTGTCACTGCACCTAACAATAGAATAGAACACAGAATAATTATGCCCTAAAATATGTTTCAATCAAACATTATAAAAGGGAAGGACTTGCATTGTGGAATTTGCACCCTGTCAGAAGAACATAAAATATCCTGCCAGATTGTACACATAACATTTCAAAATGTTAAATACATGCAGTCTTAGTTTTTTTAGAATAATTTATATAAATGGTATTTGAGATGCAAATCTAACTTGGAGCTGTTATTTTTCAATGCTTGCATAAACTTTTTTTATTCAATTGTCTTGAACGGGACACTTGAGCCACTTTTTACAAACTACCATTGATGGGAATTGTTATGGCAGAATCACTAACCTAAATCGTATGTATCTGCAGTACAATTTGACTGGCCACATGGAAGCCAGATTTAAGCCCGTGCAAACTCTATTAATTGGATTTTCTTCAGGCAATGCATTTATTTTTCTAATTCTCATAGCAGAAAGTAAAAATTCAAGAATACATAAAAGAAGCTCATATCTAGTCTTGTCCTCGGAAAAGGCTATGGCATATTACAAATCAAGAAATATGCACTAGAGAGTGCTTGAGAAACTCTGTCACCCCTGGCCAACTGGAAAGAAGGTGTGAGGTTGCAGCACTTTGGAACATGAGCATATACTGGTGTCTTCCTGAACATGCACCCTACATCGCTGTCTTTCGGCGGTAATGACCATCAACTTGCATGGCTCTGAAACTCATTGGAGATTTTTAAGCAGAGGTTTGATGGCCATCTGTCATGGATGCTTTAGCTGAGATTCCTGCATTGCAGAGGGGTGGACTAGATGAAACTTAGGATCCCTTCCAACTCTACAGTTCTGTGACTCTGAGGACCAGGCAGATTCACAAAGGACAAGACTATCAATGACAACTAGCCATGATGCCTGTTATGTACTGAAGTTCTCACCCTAGGCCAGCAGGGGGATACTGTAGATAGTTTTCACTCAGGTCCACATATGCAAATAAGGGATTGAAAGTGACGTTCAGTGACTTCCGGAGGCGGCGCGAAGGGTAATGGCTGCCCTTTCCTTACGGGAAGGGAAGCTCCGCACGAGAAAGGGTCGTCCGCTACGGCGCAGCGGAGACCCAGAAACGGAAAACCGCAGGCAGCAGAAGCCTGCGGTCCCGGGACCCGGCGGGCGCCAGAAGCGGCCACCGAAACGTTGAAGGAGCCTCGTAAGGGGCTCCGGATCGCGGAGGAGGCTGCGGCGCTGTGGGTCGTTCCGCAATCGGCGGAGTGAAGCCGCGTAGCTGTTGCCAGTGAGCGCTGACCTTTCTTCCTGAAATTTATGCTTTAAAAACAACAACCCGTGAGTAAACAACGGACTGTATGTAATTCGGGACTTTAAAAAATTAAATTTGGCTGAAAGCGGATTGACGAAAAACAGGAAGTCCGTCTTCCGCTCCCATTGAACTTGAACGCAAAGAGCGTGGAAGAGTGGAGGCAAAGAGAGACCTTTTAAACTATTCGATCTGAGCACCCATTGAACTTTATTTTAAGTGGAATAAATAACCTCATGTGCTGGACTTTTATGAATTTTAGTTATATTTTAACCTTTCTCCCTTTGGAGCTATATTTTAACTAAAAACCCCAGGCGCTGGAACTGCCTGAGAAACTGAGCTGTCAGCTTGCAGTTTGCAGCTTGGATACTTTGAATCTGAACTTTGAAACAATCTGAGAGAGTCTGAACTTGTAACTTTGAAGCATTTGGATTACCAGCTTACACCATCAGAAATACTGTTGTTGCACTAAACCTTAACTCTGCTGAAAAATCTTTTTATTGAAGGTTCTTGGACTTAGAAATTTGACTTTATTTTAACTGAAATTGATTTCTTCCCTGAAATATTTTAAACTCCCCCTAGAGGATTTGGGATTTATAACAGTGACTTTTACTTTACTTTCTTTTTCCCGGCTCCTTATTGACTGTGACCATCTGTGCTGGGGCTTTCTCATGGGAACAACTCAGCTTGACCTTGAATTTTAGATAACTTTGGAATGAGTGGTACAAGAAGGAGAGGAAGAACTAAACAAACAACTTTGACAACTTTAACCGCAGCCTCACAGGCACGTAGATCATCTGTGCCTACTTTGCCCTCTGAGGTCGAAACTGTTTCTCTGCCACGGGCAGGGGAGGGAGAAACTGAGGAATTACAACTGGAAGATATGGCCTCGGGGGCAAGCACTACTATTTTAGAGAAAATTTTTGAAAAATTAGAATCTTTGGATAAGAAAGTAGAATCTCTGGACAAGAAAGCTGATGAGCAAACATACAAAATTGAGCAGAACATAGAATGTTTAAATAAATTATCTGGACAAGTCGCACAGAATACTCAAGCAATCGGAGAATTGAAGGAGGCTGCAGGGGAAAATCGGAAATTGGCTGAAGATACCAGCCAAAAACTTGAAAATTTAGAACAAGAGGTAAGACCACTCTGCAAGCAAGTAGGCGAACATCAGACCTATTTGTCCATGCTTGAACTGCGGAACAGGGAGAGCAATTTAAGGATAAGAGCAATACCAGAAGTGGAAGAAGGCAACCTAGCTGAATTTCTGACTAAAGAATTTTCCAAATTTTGGAGTTTAGAGGAAAAGGACTTTAAAATTGTTTCAGCTTTTAGGCTCGGAAGACTTCTAAAGAAAGAGAAGCCCAGAGATTGTTTGATAATATTGAGGTCAAAGGAGGAAAGGGATAAGATTTTGGGCCTACACTACGGAAAGTCACTGGACATTTTGGACAAAAGAATTGAGATCTACAAGGATATTCCTAAACAACTGCTAGATCTTAGATCTGACTATTTGGAGTTGACAAGACTATTAAGGAAGAATTCAATCATCTTTAGGTGGGAATTTCCTCAAGGACTATCTTTTACCTTTAGAGGGAAGAAGATCAAAATCAGAACATCGGAAGACAGAGATAAATTTCTGAACGTATACGGAGAGGACCTTCACAAAGGAATTGATCAACTTCCAGGGCCTGAAACACCAGAGGCATCTGCACCCTTGGACTCTGAAGATTCTCTGAACAAGATACCACCCCTTGAAAAATAACCAGATTTATTCAGGATGTCTCTGCAACTTTTGAGTTGGAACATTAATGGCTGCAATATCCCGGAAAAAAGGAGGAAAATTTTTCATATATTAAAAAAAGAACAATTGGATATTATTTGCTTACAAGAAACACACGTGACTAGGCTCCATAGAAAGGTGTTAATAAACAAAAGACTTGGTCAAGAATTTATATCTTCGGACAGAGTAAAGAAGCGAGGAGTGGTGATATATGCAAAAGAGAGCCTGTCACCTAAATTCTTATTCAAAGATGAACATGGAAGAATATTAGGAATTGAGATACAACACCAAGGAGAAAAGATTCTGATATTAGGAATTTATGCACCAAATGACGGGAAATCGGAATTTTACAAGAAGTTGCATGAGACTATGCTGGACTATCTGGACTACAACAACATCATTATGATGGGAGATATGAATGGGGTCGTATCGACAAACATGGATAAGTCACAAAATCAAAACGTTACAAAAGACGGCAGACTACCAAAGACCTTTTTTGAAATGGCTGACAATATGGACTGGATTGATATTTGGAGAACTAAGAACCCCCTGGGAAGAGAGGGAACATTCTTCTCTGAAGCCCAACTGACTTGGACAAGAATCGACCAAATATGGATATCTAGAGGTCTGGCACCCAAGGTCAGAAAAGTGGAAATCTGCCCAAAGACCTGCTCCGACCATAATGCGCTGAAGATGGATATGACACTATTGCCAACCGGCTCCTTTAGATGGAAGATGAATGATAGCTTGTTTAGAGATCAGGAGATTCTCAAAAAGGCCCAAAAAACCTTGAAGGATTATTTTGAAATAAATATGAACACTACGGTGGAAAAAAGAACTATCTGGGACGCAAGCAAAGCTGTGATGAGGGGGTTCTTGATACAACAGAACACTGTAAAGAAAAGAACACAAAATGAAAGGAAAGATAAGATTTTGCAGAAAATTAAAGAATTGGAGAAGAAATTAAGATCAAACTCGAAGTCACAGCCGATTCTGAGAGAAATTAAACTATATCAAGCCCAATATTCTAAATTGATAAACCAAGAAATAGAATGGAAGATTAAATTAATGAAACAAAAAACTTTTGAATCGGCAAATAAATGTGGAAAACTGCTAGCTTGGCAGTTGAAGAAGAGACAGAAATTAAATATAGTTACAAACCTAGAAATTGAAGGAAGAAATATCCAGAACCCCATGGAAATTAGAAAGTGCTTCCAGAGATACTTTAAAAAATTATACACTCAAGGGCCGCAAGATGAGGTTGAGATTAAACAATTTCTGGAAAGAAATGGATTAACAAAGTTGTCACAAAAAAACAGATTAATCCTGAACAACAAAATAACACAACAAGAGATTGAACAAGCTATCCAGAACATGCAACTGGGCAAATCTCCAGGGCCAGACGGTTTGACCTCCAAGTATTACAAGACATTAAAAGACTATCTGACCCAACCAATGATGGAGGTCTGTAATGAAATTATGGAAGGGAAGAAGGCGCCGGAATCGTGGAAGGAAGCCTTTATCACATTGATACCAAAATCTGAAGCTGAAAAGACACAACTCAAAAACTATCGTCCCATCTCCCTTTTGAATGTGGATTACAAAATATTTGCAGACATTTTGGCAAGTAGATTTAAAAGAGTGCTTAATGAAGTAATTCATAAAGACCAGGCAGGCTTTCTCCCAGGTAGACATATGTTTGCAAATACTAGGAACATTATTGACGTTTTGGAACTTTTGCAAACAGACATAAATACAAAAGCAGTGTTAATTTTCATAGATGCGGAGAAGGCCTTTGACAATATTTCTTGGAAATTTATGAAGGGAAATTTGAATGAAATGGGAGTGGGACGGGGGTTTGAGAATGGGATTGACGCAATATATTCAGAACAAAAGGCCAAACTGATAGTTAACAATGTGGTTACAGAAGAGTTCAAAATTGAAAAAGGAACACGACAAGGCTGCCCGATTTCCCCTTTGTTATTCATTTCGGTTCTGGAGGTGCTCTTGAACTTGATCAGAGGGGACCGGTTGGTGGAAGGGATTCAGGTCGGAGCGAAACAATACAAATTGAAAGCTTTTGCAGATGACCTAGTTTTGACTCTGCAGGAGCCAGAATCTAGTACGAAAAGAGTATTACAACTGATACAGGATTTTGGTCGGGTGGCAGGATTTAAATTAAATAAACAGAAAACTAAAGTGTTGGGGAAAAATTTGACAGATACAGAGTCGGAAAGGTTTCAGAGAGAAACAGAACTAACTATGGTTAAAAAAGTAAAATACCTAGGGGTAAACATAACAGCAAAAAACCTGAGTCTATTTAAGGACAATTATGAAAAATGTTGGTCTGAAATTAAGAGAGACTTGGATAGTTGGACAAAATTGAAGCTTTCTTTGTTAGGCCGAATTGCTGCTATTAAGATGAATGTATTGCCAAAAATGTTGTTTTTGTTTCAAACATTACAGATTGTGGACAAAACGGAGTGCTTCCGGAAGTGGCAGAAAGATATATCTAAATTTGTCTGGCAGGGCAAAAAGCCCAGAATTAAGTTTAAGATATTAACAGATGCGAAAGAAAGAGGTGGCTTTGCCCTGCCAGACTTAAAGTTGTACTATGAAGCCGCAGCTTTCTGTTGGCTAAAAGATTGGCTACTTCTCGAAGACACTGACGTGCTGGACTTGGAAGGTTTTAACAATGCTTTTGGTTGGCATGCATACTTATGGTATGACAAAGTTAAGATCAATAAGGCCTTTAAGAACCATATTGTCAGGAAAGCACTGTTCAATGTCTGGACGAAATATAAAGACTTATTGGAAAACAAAACTCCAAGGTGGCTCTCACCTCTGGAGGCTAAGGCCCTAAAAAGACCCAATATGGAGGCCAAATGGCCAAAATATTGGGAATTATTAGAAAAAGATGGAGACAATTGGAAATTGCAGAGTTTGGAGAAAATGAAGGATAAGGTGCGAGACTGGTTACATTATGCTCAGATTAAAGAAGTTTTTAAAAATGATAAAAAGTTAGGGTTCCAGGTGGAGAAATCGAAGTTAGAAACAGAATTGTTAGAACCCAAAACCAAGGTATTATCTAGAATGTATAACTTGCTGCTAAAATGGAACACACAAGACGAAATGGTTAAATCGGCTATGATAAAATGGGCACAGGATATTGGGCATAACATTATGTTCGAGGACTGGGAAAGGTTGTGGACCACTGGGTTGAACTTCACTGCATGTAATGCTCTGAAGGAAAATGTTATGAAAATGATATACAGATGGTACATGACCCCAGTTAAACTTGCCAAAATATACCATTCGTCTGACAATAAATGTTGGAAATGTAAAGAAAATGAAGGAACATTCTTCCACCTCTGGTGGACATGCCCTAAGGTGAAGGCATTCTGGGAAATGATATATAATGAGCTGAAAAAGGTATTTAAGTATACCTTCACTAAGAAACCAGAGGCCTTCCTTCTGGGTATTGTCGGCCAGAAGGTGTTAAAGAAGGATCGAACATTTTTCATGTATGCAACAACGGCAGCAAGGATTCTCATCGCAAAAAATTGGAAAACTCAAGATTTACCCACACTGGAAGAGTGGCAGATGCAGCTGATGGACTATATGCAACTGGCCGAGATGACTGGCAGAATCCGAGACCTGGGAGAAGAAAAGATGGAGGAAGACTGGGAGAAATTCAAGATGTATCTACAAAAACATTGTAATTTGTTTGAATGTTAAGAAGGATGCTAGATTATAAAAAACTGGCCACCACTAAACTAGACTTAAATTTGATGATAAGTGAGACTAAAGAAAATATAAAAACTTTATTGGAAAAAGTGTTAAATTATATTGGAATGTGTGGACATGAGATTGTAAACAAGTTGATAATTTGTTTGGAAAAATTCTTTTTTTAATGATGTAAATGGGAGAGGGGGACGTGAGGGAGTCCAAAGAAGTGAAGAATTTGTTGTTATAAAAGTAAGATTGTTTGATGTGTGCATTTATATTTTAAAAAAAAACCTTAATAAATATTTTTAAAAAAATGAAAGTGACGTTCAGTGATTGGATAGCTACAGAAAGTGGTTACTGTTGCATTGTAGTGGAGCTTTATATAAGCAGGCTGGCTGAACCCTTCAGTTCAGTTCTGGCCTATGAATAAACAAGAGCTGTTTGAAGAATCGCTGTGTTGTCTGATATGTTCACCCACAATTTAACAATGCCTATGTATTACCCCCACTATTATAGACACTATGCATCTGAATGCCTGTTGCTCGGAATCACAAGTATGGAGAGTGACGATGTTACAATTGCTTTGTGCATGAGCCTACATGCATACATTGTACATAGGCCTAGGGACCGGATTTTTATTTATTAATTACAATTATTTGTATGCTGGCTTTAAGCAGAAAGCAAAAGTGCTTTGGGATGTGAAGGTATTGGATATTTTTTTTAATTAACTTATTGGTGAGTTTTATGTCCACATTTGGTGTATTTCAAATGAGACCCCTGCTTGGAGATTCCTGCGCCTGAAACATCGTTGAAAGAAGCAGGAAGGATTTTGATAAATAGCAGGGTCATTTCTCAGCGCCCCCTTGACATTTCCGCCCATTTGTAAGGCTGTTCGATTAGGTTACAGGCATATTAGCCAGCTGCCCTCCTGCGCCCCTGCTTTCCTCCTTCATTGTGGAAATGATTTAGATCCATATTGCTTCCTTCATCCCTACATAGAGGGAATGTCTAATAAGGACTCTTTGAGGATTAGCATGAAAACAGGCATGTAAAAGGAAAGTAAGCCTGGCAGTCTAAAAGCCTTGTTAGATTTAAATCCACTTTGGATTCTTTTGCACTACCTAATTCAAAGTTATTTATTGCAGGGATGCGAATGTAAGAACACTGTAAGGAAACGCATTCAATCCAGCTTGAGTTTCTCAAAGAAATTCTGTAATCAGTTTGACTCTTTGGCCTTAGTAAGAAACAGGATCATTAGGCTAAACAACAATGTCAGGTTATTCTCACTATCAGATTTAACCACTTGAGTGTCTGGTTTAATATCTGAAAACACATTTCACGCACGCGAAAGCAATTAATACATTGCTGGCACATAAGAAAGCATATATATATATATATATATATATCTATATATATATATATATATCTCCAGGGGAGAAACCCCAGTGGTTTTAAAAAGATCTTTATGGCTTTAGGAATGTGTAATCTATACTAAGTAAAAGAGAATTGTGTCAGCACTACTGTAGAAAATCGATGCATTACAATAATCAAAGTCCACTAATGGTGCTTAATAGGTAGCTTTTATGTAGTATTTTTAGACTGCGGTCCTATAGGTACTTAGGTGAAAGTTAACCCCACTGAACTTGGTGGGACATTCTCTAGACTTGGCATATTTAGGACTGTGCCATTACAGTATTCAAAATGCTTCATGTACATTTTTGTGTCCTAACCTTTACAACAACTCTACCATGTCAGGCAACCTAATTATTACGCCCATTCTGCAGATGGTTGGGCTGAGGCAACCTAACGAATTCTTAACCGGGATGAGATTTGAACAGGGGCTTCCTGACTCACAGATTAATTTCAAAACCACTCAAACCCTCGTTGGAATTTATAAAACTGCAGCCAAGTGTGCCACTTCTGCCCCGTCTGTGCCAATGTGGCATGGTTTGAAGAGGGCTGAAATGTGTGTCCACTGAACATCCTTATACATTTCCTTTCAACCAGGAATCTCAGACTGCACAGGGCTGTCCATCATGGGGAGACTTTTATGCATGCTCAAGTGAATTCTTATATTGTTATTAAGATTGGGGGATGATACTGGTTGGGTCCCTTCTGGGCCTGGGATTCTGTATCCGTGAAGTTCATAATCCAGTAGAAGAACCAGATGAACTGGTCAACCCAGTTTCTTTGTGGAGCGAATAGCTCTAGCAGGGCTACCCTCATCAGTCCCTTAAAGAGAGAGAGCCACGCTGCAATAGTGATCACAGGAGATGCTTCAAGGAAGATGGAGGTGGACCTTTTCCCACCTCACTTGGCTGAATGCCACAACATCCTAGGGAGGAGAACAATAGGCCAGGAGGGCTGGGTGTGTGTGTTTTGGGCTGGGCTAGAGGCTGGAGAGAGAGGCTTGTTTCTCTCGGTGTACTGAACCAAAGCCAAGGCCTTTGGGGCTTCCCAGAAAACCTAATGGAGACGCAAGATCCGTTGGAGTGCTAACGCTGTGAGCCCTTCCATCCTGTGCTCAGGCTGTATATATGTGAAAATAAAACCAGATATCCTAACGATACCACAGTCTCCATTAGCCTTCATTCCAAGGAAGCCAAACTCTGGGTAAGTGCTAGGACCCCTGGAATCTCCAAATGTGCAGAGATTGGGGTGCATGCAACACTATAATTATTATGAGCCAAATTCAATTAATGAGTTCTGCTAGAGGACGCCTGCAGAAAGACTTCCATGAAAACAATTAAGCTTTTTACCATTTCCCACCTTCGTGCCCAGCACGTGTGCCCCAAAATTGATTCAGGGCGGCTGGGAGAACCCCCAGAGCAGTGTGCCAGGGGAGGAGAGGGGAGAGCTGAAATGCAGCACTCATGGAAGAATTGCCAGAGAACTCTGTGCCTGGCATCCAATCTATTTCTTCCCCTCTGTTGTTAGGTTAGTACCACTCAGTGACTGTACCGTATGTTCAAACCAAGAAACTCTCTTTATTAGACCACCTTCAAACTTCATATTAAAGTCACTCTTCCAGTACAGATGGGTCCTTGGTAAACAAATTGACAGCTGTGGACTCTTTTCTAGAAATGCCTGGAGAAAAGTCTGGCAATGATTATGTTGTTCAGTAAGCAGAAACTAATTCCCACCAGTGTATGCACCCCCAGACATTCCCCCTCAGTCATCAGATCTTGATTCACAAAGTTATTAGAATTTCAGAGATGATCTTCAAGCTGAACATCGTATTGATCGGGCAGCAGACGTGAGATCACTGACTTTCAGAAGTAGCCAAGTGCAAACAGTGCGGTTCCTAGCATGGCCGTGGTGTTTGTGTGTTCCTTAAGCTCTGGCATAACAGAAATAAATTCAGTGGCTTGTGTCTCGATTCTGCTCAAAGTTTCCACAGCAAAACATCCAGAGGATAGACAAGCACCGATATGGGAGAAGACGAGTACAGTCATACCTCGGGTTAAATATGCTTCGGGATGAATATTTTCAGGTTGCGCTCCACGGCGACCCAGAAGTAACAGGGCGCATTACTTCCAGGTTTCGCTGCTCGCACATGAGCAGATGCTCAAAATGACGTCGCGCTCACGTGCAGAAGCGGCGAATCACGATCTGCGCTCACACAGACGCAGGTTGCATTTGCTTCAGGATGCGAACGGGGCTCCGGAATGGATCCCGTTCGCATCCAGAGGTACCACTGTACAGTGGTACCAAGCAGTTACAAACTTAATTTGTTCTGGAGGTCTGTTCTTAAGCCGAAACTGTTCTTATAAGCTGAGGTGCACTTTCGCTAATGGGGCCTCCTGCTGCCACCATGCCACTGGTGTGTGACTTTTGCTCGCATCCCGGGGCAAAGTTCGCAACCAGGAGCATCTACTTCCGGTTTAGCAGAGCTAGTTACCCAAAGCGTTCATAAGAGGGATGGTACGTAACCCGAGGTTCCACTCTATGGGGGAACTTTGGCCCTCCAGATGTTGTTTATCTGCAACTCCCATCATCCTTTGCCTCTGGCCATCTTTGTTGGAGCTGATAGGAGTTGTAGTTCAGGAACATCTGGAAGGCTAAAGCAACAAATGCAAGACTGACTGTTGGGGGAAATAACTTTGAAACACACAATTCTAAAAATGATTCATTTTGAACTGAATATGATCGACTCGTTAACATATTTTCATGTTTGCCCTGCCAACAGTTATTTAAATTCTACTGGCCTCAAATCCCCAGCAAAATATGAAATGGTAATCAAAATATTAAGATCAAGACAATGATTAATTTGTTCCTCCCTTCCCCACATTGTGCACTGACTTGTAGCATCTCTTCGAGTATGGTGTTTATTTGGGGCAGATTGCCTCTAGAAATGAACTGCATTTCAATAGAACCACCCATTTTAATAAACAGACAGAAAGACTACTAAAAATATTTAAAACAGTGTACCCATTTTGTGCCATCTTTATCATGCTCGAATGCATTGTGCAGTTTGAGACTTTTGATTTTATGTTTTATTCCACGCACTACTAGAAGAATATATACAAAATGTTTTCCCCCACCCCAGTTCTGCAAATAGGCTTCCCATTGATGCACAATGCTTTACAGTTACACATTTCTGAAATACAAACTTAATTTATAAGCAGATGATACAAATTTCAATGTGCTTCATTTTGGCTGGATCATGCCCTTCCTCTTTTATGACTCATTATGCTTTTTCTTGCTTGCCTGATTATATTCCTGATCTTGAAACTTTCTAAGTCATTTCAAGTGGAACATCACTGATGGCACATCTCATACCTCTGACCTTAAAATGATGTATCTTGGTTGTTTGGAATTCAAACAGCTTGATTCCTATAGCCTTATTTAACATAACATATGCTGTCTACAGCTCTAAAGACATATGAACCATAGCATAGGCACGTTATAGTATCTATAACAAGGAAATGGTAGAAATGTTTAAAAATTGAAGGGATTATAGGCAACATATCCATATTAATTTTGCATAACTGTAAGGATGAATCTTGTCTCACTGGTCTATGGCTTGAAGACATGCCTTTTTTGTACACATATGTCCATTTGGACATATTCTGATGTAGCAAATTATATCTTTTGGGGATCAGATCTTGGTTGACATTATTCGAAGGCCAGAATATGAAAGCCCCAGCTCAAAAATGCACTGGGAAAAAGAAAAAGGGGAAATTGCTTTTATATGCATTATGCCTACATATTTAAATGTGGCAAAAGAACAATAAATTTCTAGCTCAAGAAAGCTGAGGGCAAATAGTAAGATACAGTTGATTTTATCAGAGCTTTATGTGACTCACAGCAACCCAGAAGGCCAATATTGTTATTCTAGGCCAGGCATCCCCAAACTTGGCCCTCCAGATGTTTTGGGACTACAACTCCCATCATCCCTAGCTAACAGGACCACTGGCCAGGGATGATGGGAATCGTAGTCCCTAAACATCTGGAGGGCCGAGTTTGGGGGTGCCTGTTCTAGGCAGACCCTCCCTTGAAGAAATCTCCCCAAATTATGATTCTTCAGAAATGCATGACTATGAGAATAATGTAAGTAAACAAGCATACCATGAATTTCCTTACTGTTTTTTTCCTTACTGTTTTTCAGTGCGGTGTTTTTTTTTAAAGGAAACAAGATAATTCAAAGTGTCAGCAGATCAAAAAAGTTTTTAATTACATACCTAAGTAGTCACATATGCTCATATTCCATTAGCAAAAAAATATTGTCAGCGAGAGCCTTGACATCTTATATCAACAACTCCAGCAGCGGATTATTCTTGCCTGTGTTTTGTTTTGTTTTTTTCCCTCACAGCACCGGAGAAGGATGCACATTTTATCTTATGCAAATTAAACAGATTTTTAAAAATTAAAATCGCTCTGGCATACCAATTAGAGTCACCAGACTGGTGGTGTGCTGCTGCTGCTTACTGTTATATAGCCCCCCCCCCCCCCAAAAAAAAACCCTATTTGGCCAATTAGCAACTATATTTACAAAACGGTAGCTGTCATAAATGTTGAATATTTGATGGCCTGAAGTTATTACATGCTCCTATGTGGCTGCCTCGAATCAATATGGAATCCTAAATGTTACTATAAAGCGGTAAATGCACGAGAAAGAACAAAGAAAGCAGGCTTGGAAATAATCCCCACCGTTTGCAAAAAAATAATAATAATGTGCTAAGAGACAGAACTTCCCCTTAAGCCAGGGGTTATCAACCAGTGGGCCGTGGCACCCAGGGGTGCTGCAATTGATGGTCAGGGGTGCTGAGGGCAACCCTAGTCTCTTTCCCTCTTTCTTTCTTTCTTTCTTTCCCTCCCTCTTCTGATGCCCTCTCGCATCTCTGCCTTGCAAAGCTGTTTGCTGCAGCAGCCCTGGCTACAAGCTCCCCAGGTGAATGGTGCCTCTGGGACTGACCAGAGGGTGCTGGTTGCCAGGAGCTGAGGCAGCTCAAAGACCAGGGGGTGCTGCGGAGGCTGCCTGGAGGACTCCCAAGGAGAGGGGAGAGGAGAGGAGGCTGAGGGAGCACTCCACAAGGGAGGGTGTTCGAAAAAGGGTGAGAGGCTGCCAGCTCGGCAGGCAAGGGATGACATAACTGGGCTCCTGAGCCCCACAGGGGTGCCACAGAAAAAGTGTAGTTGGTCAAGGGAGACGTGGACTCAGAAAGGTTGAAAACCTCTGCCTTAAGCAGATGGAAAAGCTTTGAGGTTTGCCACACTATCCTATGGAGGTTTACTCAGAAACAAACCCCACAAAGCTCAAAGGAAATTCCTCTGGCAAATGCATTTAGGATTGTGGCCCGAGGCCTTGTTCCAAACTGCATAGAGGCACCTTCTGTGAGCAGAGGGAACCTCACACAAGATGCCTCCATTCAACAATTAAGTACAGTGGTACCTCTGGATACGAACGGGATCCTGAAGCGAATGCAACCTGTGTCCGCTCGTGCGCAGCTTGTGATTCGCCGCTTCTGCGCATGTGCATAACATCATTTTGACCGTCTCCGTATGCGCAAGTGGCAAAACCCGGAAGTATTGCGTTTTGTTACTTCCGGTTCGCCATGGAGAGCAACTGGAAAATGTTCAACCTGAAGCAATTTCAACCCGAGGTATGACTGTATAAGCTTTTCTGCTGTATCAGTCCCACTGAGCAGTGCCTCCATTCTCTAGCCACCATTGGCAAGGATGGCCCTATCATTAGGCAGACTGAGGCATAAAAACATAATAAGACACAGCAGGAGGGAAGGCAGAGGTAGAGGCAGAGTTTTGGTGCTGACCTCAGCCTCAGCCGAGTATACCTGAAGGAGCATCTCCATCCCAATCTCTTGGAGGTTCTCCGAGGGTCTTCTGCTGGTTCCCTCACCAGGCGAAGGGCCTTCTTGGTAGGGTGCCCTCCCTGTGTGAAGGGATGTTCTCTTTCTATACCAGTATAGTAAAACATTGGTTCTTTTCTGTGTGGCATTCTGGGAGATTCTGGGAATCACTACTACCCTCCCTTCTTGCCTTTCTTGAAACACTCAAGTCTCACCTTTAATCCTATAGCTATCCTTATAATCCTTCCTGCACATACCAAAGATGTACCAGGCGCACAAGCACTCCGCTCTTTTAGTTCACCCTAAGTTCACACTGATATATTCTTCTTCAATATATAATTGATTATGTGCTCTTATGTTATGATCATAACATTAGTAATTGCTTTAGTCATATTATAATCAATCTTAGTTATAAGTGGATTAGGAGCTTTCATACCTGTCTAAGTTCTACCTTGTTTAACAGTCTTTGAACTAAACAAATTCCTTCCAGTAGCACCTTCCAGTTGGTCTTTAGACCAACTAAGTCAGTTCTTGGTATGAGCTTTCGTGTGCATGCACACTTCTTCAGATACATGCACACGAAAGCTCATACCAAGAACTGACTTAGTTGGTCTTTAAGGTGCTACTGGAAGGAATTTGTTTTGTTTTGACTATGGCAGACCAACACGGCTACCTATCCGTAACTGAGTCTTTGAACTATTGAAGATTAATGTGTATATGTAATCCTGCCTTGTACCCGCCTTATGCATATGTTAACCAATCAGCGATGAGTTTCTTTGTCTCTATTTTAACCAATCAGCCACTAGCACACTTGTGGCAATGCTTGATAATACTCAATAAAAGAGAGACTCTGAGAGCTTGCAAAAAAAGGACGTCTCTCGGATCAGCAACTACTTGTCTGTCTTGATTCCCCACTCCTACACCTGTGGAACACCCTCCCTTCAGATGGCAAGGAGAACTACACAACTTTTAGAAGACATCTGAAGGCAGTCCTGTATTGGGAGGTTTTTAATGCTTGATGTTTTTATTATGTTTTTATATATGCTGTAAGCCGGCCAGAGTGGCTGGGGAAACCCAGCCAGATTAGCAGGGTATTATTACTACTACTATTATTATTATTATTATTATTATTATTATTATTATTATTATTACAAATACAATTACATATACTTAAACTTGGTTACACTTTGGAATTGATACTAAAGGGTTTCTGTTAATTTTTAAAGATTTAACAACAAAATAGGTACAGATTCTTATGTAAACTACTCATTTAGGAACCTCATGTCTATACCACAAAAAGAGCATTTACCAATAAAAAACAAAAAACCCACACAGAATTTTGCATCCCTACTGTTACCAAGGAAACTACTTATGTTATCCACAGGTTGCACCAAGTCCGCTACAGTTGGCTTATCACTCACAAACAGGTAGACGAGTGCTCAGGAAACAGAGACGATTTCTTTTCCTCTCCAGATTCTGTGAGCCAACATTCAAAAGAAAATAATTGGAACAATCTCTCTATAAAAGCAGTGTGCATTTGTCGGGAATGTATAAGTGTGCTACTTTATTGTGTTGTGTTAATCAGAGTTGGAAGTATCTGGGTGTTTGTTTTGGAATGGGGCATGACAAAAGTAGAACAAAATTGGTGCAAATTTACCAATGAGCGCAAATATAAATATATGTTGTGTGTGCTCCTTTCTCTCAGGGTTTATTTTATGTTATGGAGGGTTACGTTCTCAATATAAACCTACTAATCTATTAAGATAACCAACAACATCCCTCTTTTGTGTCCAAAATCCATGTTTGCCTGGGAAATGCCATAGCTCAGTGGTACAGCAATCACCTTGCATGAAGAAGGTTCCAGCTTCACTCTCTGGCATCTCCAGGTAGGCTTAGCCCATACTGAGCTAGACAATACTGAGATACATGGACCTGACTTGGAATAAGGCATCTTCCTCTTTTATGGAAAAGGTTCTTCTAAGTGGCGGCACTGAGGCTCCAGAACCTCTTCCTTAGGAAGGCCTGTCCCATAGACATCTGCTTCAGAATGAAGCCTTTGGCTGTTAGTAGCTTCATGGAAGTCAGCCTGATGGTTTATACTGTAGCTTCTGTTCTTCACTGGTTTTATCTGCTTCGTTTTGTTTCAATATGATGTTTCATTGTTTTGGACTTCTGAACTGCTAATATATATATATATATTCCTTTATATTTTACTGTTAGTTACAGAAACATTGTAAAATTAAGGAATGTTAGAAGGAGGCTGGAATGAAGTTATGTGGCTTTAGCAGAAATATTATAAAGGATTAAGTAAAAATAGATTGTTAATGGATGAAAGGAGGAAAGGTAAAGTTACATTATATTAAGATAAATTATAGGATAAAAATTGGGAAAGATGGAAAGGATTTGCTGAAATAGGTAACCGAACTAGAATACAAAAAAGGGAGGTGGGAGGAGGTCAAGGAAACAAGTAAATGAAAGATAAGTTATGGGAAGGTTCGTTGTGTTTTTTAATTGTTTATATTTTTCTGTTTTTCTGTTTTTTATAAAAAAAAATTCTATTCTCTTCTTTCTTTATTGTGATGTGTTGTTAAGTTTTTGTTTAACTTGGAATTGTCTTTTTTTCTTTTTGTAACATTTAAAATTTTAATAAATATTATATATATATATATATATATATATATATATATATATATTACTGTTAGCTTCTTTGAATGTTTAGGAAAGCTGTGAAATAAATATTTTCAGTCATTCAATTCATTACGTTGCCACTATCTTTGTGCCTGAATTGTGATTTCTTTTCCTTCAAAATGCTAATGGTGTTCTTACTAGCCAAGGTGTGGGACGCCTCTGGCCTTCCAGAAGTTGCTGAACTTCTGCTGCCATTAAGCATGCTTGCTGGGGCTGATGGGAATTGTAGTTCAGCAACATCTAGAGGTCCAAAGGTTCTCCATACCTGCACTAGCCTGTACTGTATAATAATGGGAACCTACTCCTAATGATGAATGTCCCATCGTAGAGCACCACCGCTGGTCCTAGAGCAGTGGATGGTTGCCATTGTCCAGGGCTGAGGCTCTTCCCTTGAGACCGAGTGGGCAGAAGAAGTTGCGGATAGGAGCCAACTGATGATAAAGATGCCAACTCAGAAGAAATCCTTACAGTGCTTGGCAGAGTCATTTGGTCCCTGGCAGCTGATGGTTTAAGAGAATGCAAGAAAGCACAGGAAAAAACTATGATGAGGCAACTTATGTTACAGTGGTACCTCGGGTTACATACCCTTCAGGTTACATACGCCTCAGGTTACAGACTCCGCTAACCCAGAAATAGTACCTCGGGTTAAGAACTTTGCTTCAGGATGAGAACAGAAATTGTGCGGCGGCAGGAGGAGGCCCCATTAGCTAAAGTGGTGCTTCAGGTTAAGAACAGTTCCAGGTTAGGAACGGACCTCCAGAACGAATTAAGTATTTAACCTGAGGTACCACTGTATTTCCACCAGAGACAGATTAGCAGTTGACTCTGTGTTGACTGTAGATACACATCTCACTGGCTATATGAAACTAGTCATAGGGAACCAGTTGCATGTGCCCAGCAGTGACTTAGGAGACAGATACTGTTATGTACTGAAGTTCTCACCCTGGGCCAGCAGGGGGATACTGTAGATAGTTATGCAAATGAAGGATCGAAAAGTGATGTTCAGTGATTGGATAGTTTTGTACGCAAATGAAGGATCGAAGTGACGTTCAGTGATTGGATAGTTTTAGAACGTTGCAACAGTTACAGTTGTTCTGTAGCTCTATACTGTATAAGCAGGCTGACTGAGCTCCTCAGCTTAGTTCTGTTCCAGCTTACAAAATAAAGAGCTGCTTTGGAGAAATTGCTGTGTCGTCTCCTATGTCAACCCACAACTTAACAGATACATGTCTCACTTTGCTGCAGAAGATGCATGCAGGCAGCTCAGATAAACATTAAAATGCAAGTGGATATGTGCATCCAGATCCCCATTAGAAATGCAGGTGGAAAGCTTCTTCCGTTTACTGACCTCTCTTGTTGAAACAGGGCAGCAGACAGGAGGTTTATTAATACTGCTGCAAGAAGAGTTTATTTAGTGTGTGTGTGTGTGTGTGTGTGTGTGTGTGTGTGTGTGTGTGTGTGTTTTAAGCACTATCATGCACATTTCCAGACTGCCATGAACAGCACAAGAAGCAAACTCTGCTAAGCTGCCATTTGAAATGCATCTTAGCTTTGGAGGGCCGAATGATGATGTCCACTTTAATTATTCCTCTCATTTGCCCAGCATGAACCTGTTTGAATATGCAGCTCATTATCCGATAAATATTGACTCTTAACCATGTGGTTTGGGATTAGCGTGCCACAAATTAATGCCACCCAGGAAGAAGCAAATCCAGTTGAGACAACTGGTGGGGGCAGAGGACCTGCAACTTATGCTATGTGTTAATGCAATTTCTTAATCCATTTATCATGGTAACGATTAGCCCATGTTGCTTGATCTTAAGACATTGATTGCTTCTGGCAGAGAACAATGTACCAACAAGGTCGGAAGAAGGTAAACTTTTCATGTCAAGTCTCTTGCTGGCCTAGTTAAATTAGTGAGACAGTTGTTAACTACATCATTGCCTCCTGTATGAAGAACTGTATGATGGTATGTGTGTGTGTGTGTGTTTCCTACACTTTACTATGCCATATGCAGACCCTCCAAGTGTCCCTATTTTCTAGGGACAGTCCCAGATTAACAGAAGCCATCCCAGTTTCTGATTTGATCCTGGAATGTCCCGCTTTTCCTGAGGATGTCCCTATTTTCATCGGAGAAATGTTGGAGGGTATGCATCTGGGAATACAATGGTAGGGCCTATGTTCACACTGCAACCTCTAGTTCAGCAGTTATGTCTTCTCCAAATAATTCTTGCAACTGTATATTTGTGCATTGAGAATTCTCTGTTATTATTACTAATTTCGGCTCCACACACAAAATTACAATCCCCGAGTTTTCCTGAAGAGAAGGAACGGCTATAAAAACAGTGTTAAGTCTGTGGCATAGAGTCAGAAGAGCTTATTAATCAGAATTTGGGGGGGTGGGGGGTTGGAATCCATTTTTATTCTTTAAATTTATGTCCTGGTTATTTAAGCCAGTAATTTAAGGTTTGCTTGTATACCAGAGGTATCTGAGACCATTCACAATTCAAAGTGTTGGTGCTGACCTTTAAAGCCCTAAATGGCCTTGGCACAGTATACCTGAAGGAGCATATCCACCCCCATTGTTCAGTCCAGACACTGAGGTCCAGCTCCGAGAGCCTTCTGGCAGTTCCCTCCCTGTGAGAAGTGAGGTTGCAGGGAACCAGGCAGAGGGCCTTCTCGGTAGTGGCACCCGCCCTGTGGAGCGCCCTCCCATCAGATGTCAAAGAAATAAACAACTATCTGAGTTTTAGAAGACATCTGAAGGCAGCCCTCTTTAGGGAAGTTTTTAATGTTTGATATTTTATTGTATTTTTTATATTCTGTTGGGAGCCGCCCAGCGTGGCTGGGAAAACTCAGCCCCAGATGGGTAGGGTATAAATAAATCATCGCCATCATCATCATCACCATCACTGTGAAAAACCATGAATAGAGGCTGCATAACACTTTGGTTGTGCAACAGCTTGTGAATTAAATCGCACACTGAAGGGAAGAATCTGGTTCATTTTCCTTGTGCCTAGCTGCCTGATACCACATCAGACCATTTGCCCACCTAGCTCAGTATGGGTGAAACTGACTGGCAGCAGCTCTCCAGGTTTCAGACAGAAGTCTCCCATTCCTACCTAAGAGGTGCCAAGGATGGAACCTGGGAGCTTCTGCTGTCGGAATCTCCGCTGCGACCGAGCTGATAAAGCCCATCTTCCGGAATCGCCCTCCGATGTGATTAACAACCTGAGCCTTTGATGAGGCTCCAGGCACATCCCCATTCAGCAGAGAATCAAAGCAGCACGTGGAAGTGATGAGATTTATGGCTACATCGCTGTGCTTTATTTCTTACTACGCAGACAGAAAACACATCCTCTCTCTGTGAGAGCAGAGAGCAACTGAAAAACAAAGGAACAGGAAATCAATAACGTCACATCCGTCTCCCATCTCCGGTGAGACTTCCAACGGTAGGGAATGTGTGGAATGCAAAACAGAGTCTTGTGACTCCAAAGCACTGCACAGTGGCAAACAGAAACTAACATCTGCATGGAAAGCAAGTATTCTGCCACTCAGCTACGACGGCCTTTCCCCTTTTGGAAGATAAGGAAGTCTGGGTCTCTTCAATGCCAGGATAGGAAGCAACATTGATCCACTATGTATGCACCTTGAACCCCATCATGAATTATGCTATTAATGCAACAAATAACTAGACTCAGTGGTTTCAAAGCTGCTGTCTTTGCTGTCTTGCTGGGAGTTTTCCATGTTCTTCTCGCTAGCCAGGAATGGGAAATCTATAAGAAGTATTTGTAAATATATTCCAGGAGTTGACTTCTCTTTCCAACCAACGGCACCCTATATTTCATTGCTCATCCTCCTTTCAGCAGCGATACAACACAGTTCGCAAGCCCGTCATGACACGCAGTAAAATGCATATAAAAAGCCACAAAAAACAAGACAGATATATGCTACTACATGAGGGAGCTGTTAAGCGTTTCAGATGTGGTGGCTGAACCTTACAGCTAACGCTTAATTCTCTGCTTTCTAGTCTATCAACAAAGATTTAAGATAGAATGTCACATTTGGGGCTGATGCTGTCTCTTGGGAACTGCTCACATATTAGGCAGAGAAGCGATTAGGCAGCTGCGCAAGGCTGCTTACAGATTTGCTAAGAGTAAGGAAACATATAATTATGCAGTTTGGCGTTTTATGTAAAACAAATCATTTTCACTGCCATCTTTATGCCTCCTTCTCTTTTGAAAAATGAAGCCCCGGCCCATTTGCCAATTAATAACCTTCACTTTTTACACCTTAATGAGAAACAGCCATAAAACTCCTTGAATAAACGGGGGTTTCAGCAGGATCTCATACGTAGGAAATTGCAAAAAGTTTCTAAAGAGCCCAAACACATCAAACACTTGGGTTCAAAACACTAATTACCACCAATCCACAAAATCTGCTGAGGTGTGCACATTAGTCAATATACACTTGCTTTAGGCATTCAAACTCCCTACTCTCAATGAAACCTTCAAAGTGGATTCAGATGTCAAAGAATCTTGCATAGAGGAAACTGTCTCATACTGAGTCTTGCCATAGGTTCATTTACTGCAGTACAATGGTACCTCGGGTTACATACGCTTCAGGTTACAGACGCTTCAGGTTACAGACTCCGCTAACGCAGAAATAGTACCTCAGGTTAAGAACTTTGCTTCAGGATGAGAACAGAAATCGTGCTCCGGTGGCGCGGCGGCAGCAGGAGGCCCCATTAGCTAAAGTGGTGCTTCAGGTTAAGAACAGTTTCAGGTTAAGAACGAACCTCTGGAACGAATTAAGTACTTAACCCGAGGTACCACTGTATTGTCTAATATTGACTGGCATTAACCCTGTAGGGTTTCAGACAGGGCTTTTTTCAGCAGGAACTTGCCAGAACTTAGTGGCACCTCTCAGGTGGGCGCAACTGCCAGTATAAGAGAACAAGGGAGGTGTTCATGGTGAGTTCTGGCACATCTTTCTTCCAGAGAAATAGCACTGGTTTCAGATAGAGGCGTTTGGTTACGTGCTTGGTTAGGGCCACCTCTTCCTTCTAGTTTTGACTTGCTGCATTACTCCATCAAGGTTATCCAGTCAACTTTGCATGGAGTAAATTGCATCCAATTTACAAGTTTTGGTGATAGTCTGAGCACATGGAGGAATTATTTTAAAAGGTGCATTAAAAAGACAAGGAATGGTTTTAACCCTCTTTCATTGCACAGATTTTTGATCTGAATAAGCCTTTTATTAATAAGGCAAATACAAAACGCCGTATTTTTTAATAAAGTCTTGTTTGTAAGTGTCAGGGAACTGCCATCGGAAAGACAGGAGGTGGAGGGGCTCTCAGAAGTCAGGAGAGACTCAGCAGTGGAGGAAGGCACCAGCAGGGGGAGAGTGGGAGATCAGAGAGAGAGGGAGGCGAAGGAATGGCTCAGGGAGTCTTCTAGCGATAACAGCGGAGAAGTCTCAGGACCTCCCATAGGTACACCCACTCCTCGCCGGAAACTGTCGCGCAGAGAATCCAGAAGACGCGTTTCCGTCAAGGAGCTTTTATGCTGGAGTAGATTCCGTAAACTCCCACTGTCGGATTCTGCCAGCGATTGAGGGAGCCATGCTTAAGGGCTCCGCTAAAGACAGAGCTTTGCTAAGCTGAGCAAACTCTGAGGGACTAAGCTTTTACGCACAAGCAGCTCATCATCCCATCACAGCAATCCGACAGTCTCTGAAAGCAGCTTGTGCAAGGAGAGGCATCATGAGCAACCCAGCCGGAGCCGGAGAAGCGGGAGGAGCTGGAGCGGGTCAAGCCTGGAAGAAAGGTACAGGATGTTGGAGGTCCAGCTAGCGCTGCAAACGGCTAGGCTCGAAGAGAGGAGGGCTCAGGATGCAGAAAAGGTAAAAGCCACCCCACTCACGAGGAAGGTGCCAGGATTGGTGCAGAAGTTTGGGAGGGATCCCAGGAACTATCAAGCCTTTAGAACAGAGATGCAATATGCCCTCAATCTGCAGTTTGATGACTTTCCCAATGAGGAATCGAGGGTAGCGTTTGTGATTGGCCATCTCGAAGGGGGGGCGAAGGACTGGGTGAGACCCCTGATGGCAGCTAATAATGACGCCCTAAAGGACTCAAGGAAGTTTTTTCGCGCCATGGATCTGATGTTTTCCAGCGAGATTGAGCAGGGAGTGGTGCGCAGACAGTTAATGGCGTGTAAACAGGGGAGCCGATCTGTCCGTGAGTACTGGACTGAGTTCACCATGTTGATCCATAAATTGGGATGGGACCTGTCTGCAGAACCGATACAAATGCTCTTCGAAGAAGGGCTATCTTTGGCTGTGAAGGACGAACTTTCCCGGGCGCCCAGGGCGGAGTCTATGGACCAGCTGACTAAATCCGCGCTGGCCATAGGAGCACGCCAGGAGGCGAGAGCTTTGGAGAAGCGGGAAGGGAAGGGGGAACATTGGAGGGATTTCCGCATTCCAGAGATTCCCGAGCAGCATTCCCCGCCAGTAGAGCCGATGGAAATTGGAACAGCGCGCACGCGCGCAGTTTCAAACCCCAGTGAAGGGCGGAAGAAGGAGGGAAAGAGCGCCAAGAAATGTTTTCTCTGCCAACAGCCAGGTCACTTTGCCAGAGTCTGCCCGCAAAGAAAGGAATGGCAAGGGATGGCGGGAGCTGTTGGGCGGGAGGAGGAGGGAGTTAAGGAGCAAGTATAAGCCAACGCCTGGCTGCCACCATCGGGGCACAGCAGCCAGGCCAAAGAGCAGTGAATGTGCCCACGCCGGAACCCCCAAGACCAGCGCTTGTAATAGAGGTGTCGCTAGAGCTGCCAAACGGACACCCACTAAAGATAAAGGCGCTATTGGACTCAGGCAGCTCCTGTAATTTTATGAGTAAGGAGTTTGCAGCCGAACACCAGATACAGACTATCCCTTTAAGTAACCCTTTGCAGGTGACCACGATTGATGGGAGGGTGCTGTTGGGAGGAGAAGTTAACCAGCAGACTGTCCCAATGATAATGAGGGTGGCAAGACACACAGAACTGATAGCGTTTAATGTGGCCACCTTGGGAGGAGCGCCCATTATTTTGGGGATGAGCTGGCTAGCGCTGCATGATCCGCTAGTGGGATGGCACCAGAGAGTAGTCTCATTTGGGTCAGCGCATTGCCTGGCACACTGCAAGGAAAGGGAAGCCCAAGTAGGAACCCAGGCTACGCTAGCAGGGATGGAAATAACAGATAAAGGGAAGGTACCACGACAATACGCCGACCTGGTTAACGTCTTCAGCGAAAGAGAAGCAGATAAACTGCCCCCGCACAGACCCTTTGACTGTCAAATTAACTTACTCCCAGGAGCACAATTGCCAGTGGGCAAGCTGTATGCAATGTCAGACAGGGAGATGCAGGAGTTAAGGGAGTTCATTGACAAGAATCTCAAGCGAGGTTTCATCAGAGAGTCACGAGCGGTGGGGGGCAGCCCAGTGTTCTTTGTGGACAAAAAAAATACTAATAAACCCAGATTGGTCGTGGACTTCCGGGCCCTAAATGCAGTGTCAGAACCAGTGACTTTCCCCATGCCCAGAATCGATGACATTTTGACCCGGATGAGGAAAGGGAAAATTTTTACCAAGCTGGACGTATAACCTGATACATATGAGAAAGGGAGACGAGTGGAAAACCACTATGTTCACCCCCTTGGGGGCCTTTGAGTACCTCATTATGCCCTTCGGTCTACAGGCGGGCTCGGCCTGTTTTCAATCGTTCATGAATCACGTCCTGGGACCATTGCTTTACAAGAACTGTGTAGCGTTCTTAGATGACGTCCTGGTGTACTCAGAGAATGAGGAGCAGCATGTGCGAGATGTAAGAGAGGTACTGAGCAGACTGCAAGAAAACCAGCTGTGGGTGAAACTGGAGAAGTGTCAGTTTCATACCAGAGAGGTGGAATTCCTGGGGTACCGGTTGTCAGACAAGGGATTGGCCATGGATCCCAGCAAGGTTCAAGCGGTACTGGAATGGAAGACACCTAAAACAAAGAAGGACGTGCAAAGGTTCCTGGGCTTCGGAAACTTCTATCGGAAGTTCATCAAGAACTTTGCCCACTTAACGGCGCCCATCACTGATTGTCTCAGCAGCAAGAAGAAATTTGTCTGGACAGAAGAGGCGCAGCGAGCTTTCGAAAGATTAAAGAAGGCGTTTGCGTCGGAAGAACAACTTTTGCACGTGGATCTACAGCAACCAATGGGAGTGGAGACTGACGCCTCAGACAGAGCGGTGGGGGCGGTGCTTCTACAGCCGGGAAAAGATACGTCGGAATGGAGACCGTGTGCCTTCTTCTCGCGGAAGTTGAACAAATCCGAGAGGAACTACACCGTATACGACCGAGAACTACTCGCCATTCATGAAGCGTTCCAGAGATGGCGACACTTGCTGATTGGGGCGCAGCACAAGGTCCAAGTGCGGACCGACCACAAAAATCTAGAATACTGGAGAACTGCCCGAGTACTGAACCAGAGACAAGTGACGTGGGCCCAGGAGTTCTCCAAATTCCATTTTGAAATTTGTTACGTACCAGGACCAGAGAACGTCAGGGCGGACGCTCTCTCCCGAAAACCTGAGTATTTAGAGGGGGAGGGAGCGCCTGAGGAAAGGCATATCATCCCCGAGGACCACTGGGTGTGTGGGGCAGCATTGGTGGGGCAAAGAGAACTGGTAGAGGGTACCGAGAACGATGAATACACCCAAGAGAAACTCAGAGAACTCAGGGGGACAGGGGAGAACACAGGGGGGTTTGAGGAAAAGAACGGGGCGTTGTATTACAAAGGGGCACTGTACATAGCCGATGGGGAACTGAGGGGCAGAGTGCTCAAGCAGTTACACGACAGCCCCACAGCGGGGCACTTCGGGCAGCACAAAACCATGTGGTTGGTTACCAGGGAGTTTTGGTGGCCCAAGGTGAGGGAAGACGTACGGGAATATGTTAGGGGGTGTGACAGGTGCCAGCGAGCGAAAGGGGAGAGGCTGGCACCAGCGGGGCTATTGGAACCCTTACCCACACCAGAAAGGCCATGGGAGGCGGTATCCATAGATTTTATGACGGATCTGCCAAAATCCAAAGGGAAAACAGCTGTCATGGTGGTGGTAGACCTATTAACTAAGATGTGCCATTTTATAGCCTGTTCACACGCGGTCACAGCGGAAGAAACCGCCAAGTTGTTTGTAAAGCATATTTTCAGGTTGCATGGCGCCCCCTTGAGGGTGGTCTCAGACAGAGGGAAACAATTTACTTCCAGGTTCTGGAGGAAGCTCATGAGCTTACTGCACGTAGAAGTCAATTTTTCAACTGCCCGGCACCCAGAAACAAATGGGCAGGCGGAAAGGGCAAACGGGATTTTACAACAATACCTGAGGTGTTATGTAAATGACAGAGAAAATGATTGGGTAGATAAGTTGGCCCTGGCAGAATTTGCCTACAACAACGCGGAGAATGTGTCCACAGGGATAAGTCCCTTCCTGGCAAATTATGGGTGTCATCCCAGGGCATTTCCAGGAGAAGGAGGGGAGAGATGGAGTGTCCCGGCTGCGGAACACTTTGTTGAAGAGATGGAAGCAATCCACCGGCAACTCCAACTTAACTTAGAGAGGGCCAAGGAAGAATACAAGAAGCAAGCAGACAGAAGCAGAAGGGAAGGTGAAACCATAAGGGTGGGGGACCGGGTGTGGCTATCCACCCAAGGACTGCCGTTCAAGGGAGGGTGTAAGAAATTGAGACCCAAACGGCTGGGACCCTTTGAGGTCATACAACAGGTCAACCCGGTAGCATTCAAACTCAGATTGCCCAACCACATGAAACTGCACCCCGTATTTCACAGGTCCTTACTGTCGCCGTACCGAGAGGGGCGAGAGTGGGGGGAACGTGAGAGGGAGGTTACTCAAACACCAGTCATAGAAGAAAGGGAACGCAACATGCATGTGGCAGAAATCATTGATTCCAGGTGGAAAGGGAATCAGGTGGAGTATTTGATAGAATGGGAAGGGGAAGCGGAGTCAGAAAACACATGGGTACCGGCAGAGGAGGTCAATGACGAGGTTTTAATAGAAACGTTTCATCAACGGTTCCCAAGGAAACCTCAGCCCGTGGCACGGTTCGGGAGGGAACACTTCGGCACCACCGATGAGGAAGAGGAGTTTGAAGGGTTCCCAGAATCAGGGGTGGAAGAGGGAGTAGACTCTGACGAGGAAGAGGACTCAGGGAGAAGAGACGGGAGGCAGTGGAGAGAAGTGTTTGAATCCTCTGATGATGAGGAGTGTTCTTTCCGGGGTTTTCCATCCTCACCGCCAGTAGGGGAGGGGGCAGGAGGGGGTGAAGGGGGCCCTGGAGGAGAGGTGGATGTCAGGGAACTGCCATCGGAAAGGCAGGAGGTGGAGGGGCTCTCAGAAGTCAGGAGAGACTCAGCAGCGGAGGAAGGTACCAGCAGGGGGAGAGAGGGAGATCAGAGAGAAAGTGAGTCGAAGGGATGGCTCAGGGAGTCTTCCAGCGAGAACAGCGGAGAAGTCTCAGGACCTCCTATAGGTACACCCACTCCTCGCCGGAAACTGTCGCGCAGAGAATCCAGAAGACGCGTTTCCGTCAAGGAGCTTTTATGCTGGAGTAGATTCCGTAAACGCCCACTGTCGGATTCTGCCAGCGATTAAGGGAGTCATGTTTAAGGGCTCCGCTAAGGACAGAGTTTGAGAACCATGCCCAAACTCTGAGGGACTAAGCTTTTATGCACAAGCAGCTCATCATCCCATCACAGTAAGCCACCCAATTATTGTGCGCACTGTCCTGCACTATCTCTGCAGCTTTCTTATGGCACCTGACAGCATAGATTTGATCCAAGGTGGGAAGAGTGCACCGAATTATTCTCTCCGCAGTCTTTACAACCCTGGACAGCATTGGAATGTATTGCTAAGGAACAGCAAGGAGAACAACAACAGTAACAACGGTGGCGATAGGAAGTCATAGACCACAGAACTGAATGTTTTTTTAAAAACAACAACACAAAACTAAAAGCAATGACAAAGCACTCCTATATCTCTTATTGAAGTGACCTGCATAAGGGCAAACTCTTAATGCCCACAGCAGATGAGAAATCAACCCGCACCGAACAACAGAAAACCCAGCAGCTCTGATTCACCCAATCAATGAACATGTGATTGATTGTTCCACAGCGAGAGCTTTCCTTCACTGAAGGAGATTACACGTTTTTAAGGGGAAATATGGTGTATGTGTTTTGGCTCACCAATGGTGTAGTATCTCTTCAGCTCACCCCTCCGCGGGTTGCGCCGTTGCGTATTCGCAGTGTTGTACTTATACACAGATATATCTCCCCCCATTTTCTTAAATCAGAGTCCCCCAAAATAGGGGGCATCTTATATATGGGGGCGTCTTATAGACTGAAAAATACGGTAACTTCTTTCTTTGTGCTTAGGAGAAAAGCTTGCCCGTTAGTCAGAAACCTGGCTGGCCTCAGTTGCCCACAACTGAGAAGATAGCACTATGTGTTTCTGTCACCAGAGATCCCCTCTTAATCTCTGCAGAAAACAAGCCCTCTTTCAACACATATCCCATGAATAAGAGCAATGGATATTTAGCTCATAAGAGCTGCAGAGACAGTTTTTCAGATTTGTTGTTTTCTTTAGTTTGAGTAGCATTTGCTTCTTTCGGGGGTGGCAGAAATGGAAATAGACTCCCATTACAAAACACTGATCTATGTTCCTCATGTAATAATGGTAAAATGCAGCTCCCGTTGATTGGCAATTTTGTCACACAGTGCCAGGCAGACTTCTGGCTCCAGACCAAAAATAAAATAAAAATTACTTTTTGCCGTTCGTGATTGCTCTGTGCAAAAGCTGGAACCCAATTCCCACTAAGGTACAGTTGCACCTCAGGACATTTCTCTACCAGCGCAGAGTTCCTAAAGTAATAAAGGATGCTCAGCTGGTATTGAAATGGCACCTCACATTTATGGCTCAAGAAAAGTTCTTTGAACATTTCATGGTCTTAAAGGATTGCTTAAACACTAGCACAAAAGTTTATTAAAAAGAAATTGAGGAAATTTAGCTTGTTTCAAACTTTGGCAGCTTCGTTATGAACAACTTGAATACCTGACTTTTCAAAATAATTTTTTTAAGCCAATTTTCCTTTAAATTGCTGCTAGGACGGTCCAGGTGATTCACCTCCCACTGTATGGAAGAATATTGATGCAATCAACTCCTTTGGGAGGAAAGCCAGGATATAAATTTAATAAATACCTCTGCCAGGGAGACGGGGCTAGGGACAGCCAGAATCTTAGTGGCAGTTGACAATGCAGAGGCACACTAAGGCCTGGAGGCTCTACAAAATGTTTGCTTTGGTCACTGAGATGCACTAACAAGGCTTTGATGCTGCTTGCCAGACAGAGAGCCTTTCACGGGCCTGTGCAGTTTGCTTGTTCTGTTTTACAAAGCAAGTGAGGCAGCTGAGGTGGAGACAGCTTTGCAACTCTACTCCTTAACTGTAGACAGGTGCATGGAGGAGGCAGAAGAGTTTATTGGCAACCTCCTCCATCCATGTTTGAGACTAGGTTTGGAGGGAACAACCAGGTTAAAATACAACAGAGAGGCAAACTGGTGACCTAATAACTAATGAATGTGGAGTCGCACAAGAATTGTGGTTTAAAAGGTAAAGGTAAAGGGACCCCTGACCATTAGGTCCAGTCGTGGCCGACTCTGGGGTTGCGGCGCTCATCTCGCTTTACTGGTCGAGGGAGCCAGCGTACAGCTTCCGGGTCATGTGGCCAGCATGACTAAGCCGCTTCTGGTGAACCAGAGCAGCACACGGAAACACCGTTTACCTTCCCGCCAGAGTGGTACCTATTTATCTACTTGCATTTTGACGTGCTTTCGAACTGCTAGGTTGGCAGGAGCAGGGACCGAGCAACAGGAGCTCACCCCGTCGCGGGGATTTGAACCGCCGACCTTCTGATCGGCAAGTCCTAGGCTCTGTGGTTTAACCCACAGCGCCACCCACGTCCCTTTTGTGGTTTAATGTTTAACAAATAAAATGATTCTACAGATGCCATACCCTGCTACACAAGTCAGTGTGTAAACAGTGGTCCAAGGAGCCATGAGGTTCTGGGGTCCCTGAATTGGAAGAATCAGCGGAAGAGAACAAATTTCCCCAGGAACATGGGAAGGTGCTTTATTCTGAGTGAGACCATCGGGCTATCTAGCTTAGCATTCTCTACTCTGACTGGCAGAGGCTCTCCAGGGTCTTAGGCAGGAGTCTACTGGGACCTTCTTCAGGCAAAACAGATGTTATGCTACAGAGCTGTGGTCCTTCCCTGACAAGAGAGCTTTCCTACCACCAGTGCACTCCCCATGCACTATATTGGGTATATTGGAAGTCACACTTTCAGTTGATGGAGGACAACAGCAAGGCTTAACAGAAATGGGCAGTTCTGTAGGTGGACATGTCTTGGAACACCTTGACCCCAGATCCCCAGCAATGAACCAGGGATCTGTGCAGGGATCTCCGGACAAGCAAAGGATAGGAAATAATTCCATAAAAAGAGGTCAGGAAAGAACCATGAAGAGGATCAGAACTAGACAAACACCATTTTAAGCCAGCAACCACTACCCTGAGACAAGAGAGAGCCACACATTGCTTGCTCTGTTTTTTTTGTAATCACTACTGCTCCCTTTACGATACGATAATCTTTATTGTCATTGTCCCATACAGAACAACAAAATTGAAAAAATCTACATCAGACATTCAAAAACCAGCAAGCCTGCTATCCCAGCTATCCCAGTCTGGTTAGCCCCCTAAATACTCTGATACCTCATAATTAAATACAATATACTCCCATAGATACTACCTTACACTGCGTTTAAAACCAAAATCGCATTTGAATAGAAACTGTTTCCTAGTCTTTATAACCCTGTACCTTCTTCCAGAAGGCAGAAGCTGAAAGAGATCATTTCTGGGGTGCGCACTGTCCTGCACTATCTCTGCAGCTTTCTTATGGCACCTGACAGCATAGATTTGATCCAAGGTGGGAAGAGTGCACCCAGTTATTCTCTCCGCAGTCTTTACAACCCTGGACAGCATTGGAATGTATTGCTAAGGAACAGCAAGGAGAACAACAACAGTAACAACGGTGGCGATAGGAAGTCATAGACCACAGAACTGAATGTTTTTTTAAAAACAACAACACAAAACTAAAAGCAATGACAAGGCACTCCTATATCTCTTATTGAAGTGACCTGCATAAGGGCAAACTCTTAATGCCCACAGCAGATGAGAAATCAACCCGCACCGAACAACAGAAAACCCAGCAGCTCTGATTCACCCAATCAATGAACATGTGATTGATTGTTCCACAGCGAGAGCTTTCCTTCACTGAAGGAGATTACACGTTTTTAAGGGGAAATATGGTGTATGTGTTTTGGCTCACCAATGGTGTAGTATCTCTTCAGCTCACCCCTCCGCGGGTTGCGCCGTTGCGTATTCGCAGTGTTGTTCTGCTCCTCTTCGGATGTAGCTGTGTTTGTGACAGGCGGCGGCTTAGGTGGTTGCATTGCATGTTGAGCAGCAGGTGCCAGAGGTTCATAACTTGAAGCAGAAATATCGATAGACTGTGACTTTTTCTTTAGCCTGGAAACAAATGGTGATAGCATACTATTAATGTCTTCGTTGTACAAAGCTGATGGAGGAAATATAGCTAATTCAGATTCGGTTTTTTCAAAGAGGCACACATCCACACCCCGCAGCAGAAACTAGTTAACAAGATCTGAATTAGTTGTGTGTGTTTTTAATGAAGGCAATCCCCATCAAGTCAGTGGGGATATGTCAATCAATGAACCGCTTTGTATTTTAACTGCAAAAGTTCCAGTGGTTTTTTTCTCCTTAGTAGAATTTATTGGTTTTGGATCAACTCTCTGAGGAAAAAAAGGCTCCACAATGCTAAGATTGTGGTGTGTTTTAGAGCAAAAACAAAACCCCACCATCAAAATACATTTTGAAAGTAGGAGTATCAAACAGCCAGCAGTTTAGTTGCTGAAAAGAAAAAAGGATTTGAAACATTTATTGTGAAAAGAAAACCATCTCTCAGGAGACAGGAACACTGTATACCACACTGAAATATGAGGTTGCTGTAAAATTGTCAGAGAACCCAGCGCCCGCAGAGATGTGAAATTAAAAAAACAACAACACTTTATACAATTTTATTTGCAGAACTAAGAGAGTTTCTCTATTCTCCTAAATGTACGAAGGCTTTGATACACATGGAGCGTATGAGAGAGAATATCTTCAATTGAAGATGTTTGTGTTCTATTTGCAATGAAGCACATAGAGCACATGAGCTACTATTGGTCTCCTCCCCAAATTTGTGGTTGTGCATGCTCATTTTTAAATACAGTAATTCTGCATTCATGGAATAAGCAATCCTGAATAAGTAAATACACAGAGAAAATACGATTTTTGTATTTTTAAAAGGGACACATGAAACATTGTGCTCTCTGGAGTCTTCAAACTTTATTTTAATGATACCTTTGATATTCAACATCATTTCACTTATTTACTTTTATGGATTTGTAGACCTTTCCAATTGCTGCATTTCCCCAAGACAGCAGCAGCATCACCATCATCATAACCAATGACGTTAACTCACAGAACCTTTAGTTTCAAATTGAAATACGTGAGCTTTCCAAAGCTCCCCTCAGAGTAACTGAGAAATTACCTCAGCTAATTTTTCCAAGCCTGTTCAAGGGCCTGTAAAATTCACCCCGCCCTGCTCTGAGGAAACGGGGGCTTTCGTTCTATGCTGTACAGTGGTACCTTGGTTTGTAACCAGTTTGGATTACAACCGTTTTGGATTACAACCACGTCAAACCCGGAAGTACATGTCGCCCCTTTTTTATATTACAACCTTTGGGGGGGGGATTACAACGAATTTTGGGGGGGGAGGCCCCATTGGTGAAAGCGCACCTTGGGTTACAACCTGTTTTTGTTTACAACCGGACCTCCGGAACAGATTATGGTTGTAAACCAAGGTACCACTTTACAGACTGACTGTCTTTCTCCATTATTTTGCATGGGGAACAGGTAAAAGATGTTGCAGGAGCAAGGGGGGGGGCAGGAGAAGAAAATAGCCATTGCAATCCCCTGTAGAAGACCTCTATGGGTAGCCTTTTCCTCCTCTGAATGTCCACCCCCTGCCACAGTGATTACTTTGCATGGGGATTGGTAAAAGTTGTTGTAGGTCTCCCATGAGAAATGTACTTCCCCTAAAGGTAAAGGGACCCCTGACAATTAAGTCCATTCACAAACGACTCTGGGGTTGCGACGCTCATTTCGCTTTACAGGCCGAGGGAGCTGATGTTTGTCCGCTCCGCAGACAGTTTTTCTGGGTCATGTGGCCAGCATGACTAAGTCGCTTCTGGCACAAGGGAACACCGACAACAGAGCAGCGCATGTAAACACCATTTACCTTCCCACCGGAGTGGTACCTATTAATCTACTTGCACTTTTTGGCGTGCTTTCCAACTGCTAGGTTGGCAGGAGCTGGGACCGAGCAACGGGAGCTCACCCCATCGTGGGGATTTGAACCGCCAACCTTTTGATTGGCAAGCCCAAGGCTCAGTGGTTTAGACCACAGCGCCACTCGCATCCCTATGTACTTCCCCTACCCTGGTCCAAATCCCCAACGCTGGTCCAAATTGAATATAATGAGTGACATAGCTCCAGTACATTCAATAGGGAGGAACTGAGCCAGTATTTTTTATCCTGCTTGGTTTTTAATCCAAGAGGGAAATAATTCCAGAACTTGTATTGCTTGCCTCTTCTTTAAGGTGAGTTTTAATGAGTCCCTGAAGTTCTTTTCTGGGACTTGACATCTCTAGTTTCAAATAAATTGTGTTCATCAGCACATCTTAGATTTCTTAAATGTCACTCATGGATTATGATGCTAAGCTCCACCATTCTACACCTTAAACATTAAAGCTTTCAAAAGCACACCGAGGAGAAAAGAAATATTTGGCAAATAAACTCTTAACACCAACCCCCCACCCAAAAAAAAAAACCCCTCTGGTGGCTTTTCAATTTTCACATTCAGCTACTGCTTTTGTACAAGGACTGAATCAAGTAAATTAATTTTCCCTTTCTTGACATTGTTGTTCACTTGCAAAGATTAATTGCATTAAAGTTGTTCTCTTGGTTGTCTAGGAGAGGAAGCAAACATGGTAGATTAAATTATTTGATTGCCTCCACAGTAATAAACAAGTCCACTGTTTGATACTTCTGTGCTAAAAACCTCCATTGAAGTAATTTTGTGCATGTGTCACAGATAAACTTGCCACCTTCCCCATGTGCACTGAATCCTTTGGAAGAAGAGCAACATAATAGAGATACATGATAAACAAATACAGAAGTGACGGGGTGGAAAAGGAGAGTCAGAAAGGATAAGCCAAGATCAGAAAAGTGGCTTAGAGCAATCAAAATCTCAGCCGAGAAAGTAGTTTCAGTTCAGATTTCAGAAACTATTGGCATAGGTCTGAAACCTCATAGAAAGCAATAAAATGAAGTTTGCTGATGGCCACGCTGTCAGGGGCAAAAGGGCGTCGTTGTCCAACAGCATTTGGAGGGAACCACATTGGGTAGTCAATATGGTGCCCTCTTGATGTTGTTATGAACAGGTTGGACACAGAGGAATGGTGGGAGAACCAGCTGATGAACCATCAAGGGAAGATGGTTCAGAGACTGGGAGGAGCTGCTGGAAGCTGAAGGGGATAACAAGGCTTAGTGTAGGGTTACCAGATGTCCCTATTTCACGGGGACAGTCCCCGGATTTGCGAATAAGTCCCCAGACAAATTCCATCCCCAGAATGTCCCCAGATTTCATCTAATGTCCCCGGGAAATGCAGCAGCGGCAGTCTCAGCAGACTGGAGCAGTTGGCTCTGCTGGCTTCAGGAGCTGCTCAGAAGTCCCCATATGATGGTAGTGTCGGGGCTCTAAGATGCAGCTTCTGGGCTGCCTCCACCTTCCCTGACCCCATCAACTAAGCTGTGAAGGGAGGCTTCATGCTGCCTATCGGAGGGAGCAGGGGTCTCTCAGTTAGGCAATGGGAAGCCTCCCTTCCCAGCTGAGGAAGCAAGTAGGAATGGGATTGGGGCTGCTCCGATGGGAAGGGAGGCATTGCGCTGCCTGAGAGATCCCTGCCCCCTCCTGCTTGCACGCAAGAAGGCTCAGAGACTAGGAGGAGGTGCTGGAAGCTGAAGGGGATAACAAGGCTTTGTGAGCAGGGAGAGTCTGTGGTAGAGAGAAGTCCAGAATCAGAGGCAGAAGCTGAGGCAAGTGGGAGGAAGAAAGTCCAGAGGCAGAGATGAGTCAGGCTGGTGACAAGTCATGTGTGTCATCCCACTGCTATGACAACCTCCCTTTCCCCCCACTCTCGGTACCAGAAGAGGCAATCGACAGGAGGAGCAAAGACAAGGGGCATGCAGGCGCAGTCTCCAAATGCCTGGGAAAAGCCCCAGAAAGGAGGAGACCTAAATGGCTGAGGGAAGGAGGGGACCTTTAGTTTCATGGAGTAACTGGTTTCATGGAGTAAGATCTACAGGGAATGAGGTGCTGTGCTCAATAGGCCTGACACTCAGCCAAATGTGTTTCTGCTAATAAAGTGTTAATGCCAACTTTGAACTATGTGATTTATTGCCCAGCCCACTCTACAACAGATGTTTTGGATCATCATCCTTGGCAATTGGCCATGTTGGCTGCGGATGATGGGATCTGCAGCTCCACCCTGGCTGCCCCAAAGATATCAAGGCTATTTGGGTAAATTGTAAGCCCAAGTCAATAACATATGCATCCTTGGATTATGGAAACAAGCCCAAAACAAATGTTTCCCTATCTTCAAGAGTTCCATCTTGCTCTTCGTTTTTAAAGCGGTTGCGCATCTTTATTTGATACAAAGAAACAGCATAAAATAAGAATAAGAGTGGAATGAGCAATTAGTTGTGACTCCTGCTGGCCAGCCCTATCATAGCTAAGGAGGTGTTTGTTGAAGAGAATGAATATTTAGCAAGGATTCCTGCGGAGCTTATAAAGCGGTTAGCTTGCTTGGCTGAATACAACCTACCCTTCCATGACTCATCATTGAAACACACAGTACGTGTAGAATGCAAGCTTCTTAACTTCCTCAGTAACAACGCATAACATTCTTTAAAGCAGCAAAAAGAAGAGGGGGGTTCATGTGAGCATCCTTGATGAAACCTGAGGTAAAAGTTTGTGCCATGGAGAAAACTGCTTGTTTTGAAATAGCCATTGCCAATATTGGCCAGTGAATTACCTTGGAGCCAAACTAATCTTCACCACAGATAGCCTTCATACCCTGGGTGATAAAACTCTTGAGGCCTTTGCTGCTGCTTCTCCTTGCTATCACTGTAGGCTTGTTTAGCTCTCCAAGCACGCAAACAGGGACAGGAGGAAGGCCTCCCTCCTGAGCCTTCAGGTTGCGATGGACCAGTAACTCAAGGAAACAACCCCAAAGCAGCCTTAAACTTTGTTAAGGGAAAGGTACTGCAGAATGTCACAATTGCAGCACTTTCTCTCTTTGGCATCCAGCCTTGGGCTTCCAGGCTAAACTAATGCAAATCTAGGGAAAGCACACGAATTATGAAAACCTATTCTTCCAAACAGAAAGTATGCTTTTCTTCAAGTGTCACACATCAGCAATATTATGCCGCTTTGATGGTCTACCCAAGCAATTTCATTTCCCTTCTCACCCTTCATTTTCTCCTAAGCTTCATGAAAGCCTTTCTCTCTCTTTTTGCCTTCCAACTTCCTATACAAATAAAACTCCCTCTTCACTCTTAAACCTCCTTGGAGCAGCCTTTAAAATCCTTTGTTGTAACTCATTTTCTGCTCCATGTGGCACCCCATTATCAAAGTAACTTTCTTTTGATGATGCGACCATCCGAGGACATCACAGAATGACATATGGAAGCCCTAGATAATGGATTACATATCAATGAATGACGTCCCCTCCCTATATATATATGCTAGCGTCGGTCTTGCTCATCTCTGTCAACTGATGAAGTGGGAAGGACCAAAGGCTGGATTAAACAAAACGCTGCTATCAGCTAATTCTTCAAACCAGCTTGAGAGCCTAGCAGGCAAGGGGAGTTGTGTCTTCCTCAGCTTACAAATAGGATGGATGGCCCATCACTCACTGTGCTCTATTGAAGAGTCCTCTGTAGTAAATCAAATCCCTGTTACTATCATTATAACACTGGGGAGCAGATAGACGTCTCTCTCTCTCTCTCTCTCTCTCTCTCTCTCACACACACACAAACACCACATTTGCTACTTCTTCTCTATAACTCAGCACCTCGGAAAAGCTTAGGTGCACAAAAATGTTCAGTTATTTTAGAAGCTGTCATCTGAGCTTATTACTTTAAAGTTGCGATAAGGAGAGGGGGTTCATGTGAGCATCATTGATAAAAACCTGAGGAAATAATTGGTGCCAATTATATCTGTGGTATACAAATGTAATAAATAACTACTATTACTACTACTATTACTGCTACTACTACTATTACTGCTACTGCTACTGTTATTACCCTGTCAAAGGTGAGACGGGGAGCTGCATCTTGAATGCATACAAATCTTACTGAAGACAAAATACATTAGAAAAATGTGAGGGTTGTTAAAATCATTAAAATGTGGAGCAATGAACATTTGGTAATATGTTTGTATATATTCATATAATGTTTTTCTTTCCCTTTTACACAGTTGTGTAATATAATTTGCTTTATAAATGGAAAAAAATTCAATGAAGTATCAATTTTAAAAAAACACTATTTGGTCCTGACAGAAATAGTGCACAGTTATTAAACTATGGAATTTCTACCACAGGATGTGGTGTAACAGATGCTGGAATACATAGGCCTTTGGCCTGATCCAGCAAAGATCTTCTTAAATTCCTCCAACTTTCCCTACTTCCACATCTCTAGATTGGGCTAATGGTCTATTTCAGTGTTTCCCAAACTTGGGAAACTCCAGCTGTTTTCAGACTACAACTCCCATCACCCCAAAGTAGCAGAATCAGTGGTCAGGGATGATGGGAATTGTAATCTGATAACAGCTGGAGTTTCCCAAGTTTGGGAAACACTGGTCTATTTCATAGGAGGATCTGCAAGAACAACAAATGACCATAAAGTTCTGTGCGCCCTAAAAAGTCTAGCAATCAAGATGTGTTGCATAATGAGACTTACCTAATAATTCTGAAAGTGTTTGCTTTGTATTCCTATGCAAATTCCTCATTTTGAGATACTTGCTCACATCGAAGCAACATTATTGCCTTTGAAACCAGAAAGGTTAGTCCCAGAACTTTGTGAGTGCCTTTACAAATAAGAAGATTAGCTAATGTTTGCTTCTTTTGGTGCTAGTGGCTCTCAGTCTCAGCATGGCAGGCTTCCATTTCATCCACACAGAATCATATATCTCATCTGTAATATTCATCTTTTAAGTACAGATGTTGCTCTAAGAAACAGCAGGCTGAAAACCCCTGGAGACTCAAGACTCTCCCAGGTTGTGGGTGAATACTGCCTTCTTACATGGAGCTGAAAGGCAGCATTTTAGCCATATTTCACCCTTCTCATAACTGATTTTCCAGTTTGTCAATCACTGCTGGTTAGTCTGCCATGCGGTCCCTGTGAAAAAGGAGTGGATCAATGACTCCCATCAACTTCCTTGCCGCTGCTCACACATTTTCTCCTTCATCTGCAAAATCCATCCTCAATACAACTCCAGAGGCTAAAAATGTAAAGTGCCTTTTACAGGTCTAACAAAACATAAAAGCAGGCCAGAAAAAGACTGAAGTTTTTTTTTAAAAAAGTTTTCAATGTCAGGGAAAGGGAAGGGAAGATTGCTTTTTGGCTCATACACATTGTAGCCTTCAAGCTCTCTTTATTCATCAGCAGCTGAAGGTTAACTCTCCCGTGACATTTAAAACTTTGTGATGAAATTATGCAACACCTGGGGACCTGCCATATCACTGCCCAAATGTGGCTAGCATCTTCATTCTTCATACACCCCTAGCCAGGGGTGCTGGTTCCTCTAAAAAGTGTGTGTATGGGATTCCCAGCCATTCCCATCATGCCTTTCCTTGGATTCATCTCTGCAAACCCCCTCTCACCTCTTCCATCCCAACTCTGCCATAATAGCTAAAGGGATTGTCTAGTTTTAGAGACAGCATATCCATGAATAAAGGTAAAGGGACCCCTGACAGTTAAGTCCATTTGCAAACGACTCTAGAGTTGCGGCGCTCATCTCGCTTTACTGGCCGAGGGAGCCAACGCTTGTCCACAGACAGTTTTTCCAGGTCATGTAATAATAATAATAATAATAATAATAATAATAATAATAATAATAATATCCCGCCCATCTGGCTGAGTTTCCCCAGCCACTCTGGGCAGTTTCCAATTGAGTGTTAAAAACAATACAGCATTAAATATTAAAGACTTCCCTAAACAGGGCTGCCTTCAGATGTCTTTTAAAGATAGGATAGCTGCTTATTTCCTTCACATCTGAAGGGAGGGTGTTCCACAGGGTGGGCGCCACTACTGAGAAGGCCCTCTGACTGGTTCCCTGTAACCTCACTTCTCGCAATGAGGGAACCGCCAGAAGGCCCTCGGCGCTGGATCTCAGTGTCCGGGCTGAATGATGGGGGTGGAGATGCTCCTTCAGGTATACAGGACGGAGGCCGTCATGTGGCCAGCATGACTAAGCATGACTAAGCCACTTCTGGCAAAACCAGAGCAGTGCACGGAAACACCATTTACCTTCCCACCGGAGCAGTACCTATTTATCTAATTGCACTTTGATGTGCTTTCAAACTGCTAGGTTGGCAGGAGCAGGGACCAAGCAGGAGCAGGAACCGCCAGAAGGCCCTTGGCACTGGACCTCAGTGTCCGGACAGAACGATGGGGGTGGAGATGCTCCTTTAGGTATACTGGACTGAGGCTGTTTAGGGCTTTAAAGTACCTCCTGCATGCAGAGAATGTGCACTACTACTGGGTTGCAGTCCTTCCTCAACTCATTTCATGCTACATCCAAGGTTGTTGTTTTTAAAGTATTATCTACATATGTGCCATTTGCTCATGTCACCTGGTGTGATGGGGAAAAGGCAGTAAATAAACAAATATTATTCCCCTCCTATTAAATTAGGCATACATTATGAAATTACAAGCTGCTGGAAATCTCCATTTCATGCTATTTAGAGAAGGAGAGATGGCACTTTAATATACCAAATAAGGCAGCCTTGGGTAGAGGCAATTCACTTAGCAGTCTGCCACCTAGGCACATGACGTCACTCATCGTCTGGCTTTCATAACCAAGGTTCATCTCCATCACTCTAGAAAATTTTTTTTATGGCTCTCCTGAACTTTAGAATCTAATGTGCAGCAAAATGTATTGCCGGATCTGTGGCTCTCCTTAAATCAGAACCATAATCCAAGATGTCATGAACAGTTTGGTTCCTGGAAAAATACAACGGACAAAAATGGGTCTTGAGTTTTTCAGCAGCAGCAATATATAATGCCACTTGAAATCTATCTCAGTGAAAATAGCCTTCTCCTGTAGATCGCTACCTGAGGGTCTCTGCTGTCTCAAAACCCTGAAGTGACTAGGCTTACTCTACTTCTCTGTAATGCACTGGGGGTGGGGGAGAGAGTTAAATTATTGGAACGAGTTTACAAGGAGTTGCCTTTGTGAAGACTCTTTGGAAACTGCACTCGATTGAGCAGCAAGGATAGACCTACTTCAGTCATTTTATCTCTCACACATCATACAAATACTGTTCTGTGAGGCCTTCCCACATTCTCCTACCACTATTTCTACAGCCCCCTCCCCCCAAGTGTTGAGGGCTTCAGCTTCTGCAGCAGAGAGACCACCATTACTCCAAGAGGCTCCTCATGCAATTTAGAACCCATATTTTCCAGGATTCTACTTGAGTAGCAAAAGGTCCCTCCAGTGGAATTCCAGCTCCCAATTCAGGGAGGGGCCGGCAGAAATGTAGATGGGAGGTGCAGGAGAGGGCAGGGTTAACAGCCTTGCCCCTGTTCTCCCCATGCATTACAGCAATTCCTTGCAAGGAGGGGGAGAAGAATGACTGGAATAGAGCCCATGTCAGAGGAAACCACGGGGCCATATGAAACCATCTCTGCACCAGTTACTAATATGTTTCTGGGTGCAAGTCAAAGTGTTGCTAATTGCATTTAAAGTCCCAAGTGGCCTGGGTCCAGGATACCGGAGGAAACTGCCTATCTGCTCATTAAAAACTGAGTGGAGAGGACCTTTTCTCCTCTTTCCTATGGGAGAAGAAGAGTTGGTTTGACACGAGGTGGTGCCTTCACAATGGCTGCACCAATGCTATGGAACACTTTACTCCGCAAAGCTTGAGTGCCCCTTCTCTGGTTGTCTTCTGCCAGCTGGTAAAGACTTTTAAAACAGGAAATCCTGCAGGCTTCTGGTTTGCCAGGTACATGTTCAGAAAAGTGCCACTGCCACTTTTCCAATCACCTCCAGCCCTAGTTTTAGCTTTACCACGGTGTGACCAAAATGATGTTCAAATGCTCCTATGACTGTTCCTCTCTCTCGCTCATACACACACACAACCATGTGCTAGCCATTCCCCCATCTGCAAAACCCATCCAAAAGTGACATGCAATTTGCTTCCAACTGGGACTGAAATTTTTAGCCAATTAATTTGTTAAATCAATCAAAATATGTTTTGTTTAAAAATATTGCTAATTTTTAACAAGTGTTGCACTGTGGAATGGTCATGCTCAAGGTTCAACCCAGCCAACGTTTTTTGTATTTCTCCAAATCTTGGGCTTCTGCCAAGACTGCTGGTACTTCCTTCTTGTAATGTGTATGGGGTTGTTTTGGGTAAACAAGGCACTTTCCAACGCTTGGAAAATAAGTTTGTTTGTAGAATACAGTGGACGCTCGGGTTGTGAACATGATCCATGTGGGATGCACGTTCGCAACCTGCAGCCGTGTGTCTGCGCATGCATGGGTTTTGATTCAGTGCTTCTGCGCATGCGCAAAGCGCCATTTAGCACTTCTGTGCATGCGCAACCGCCCAAACCCGGAAGTAACCCGTTTGGGTTTTGGGGGTCTGTAACCCAAAAAAAGTAAGCTGAAGCGTCTGTAACCCGAGGTATGACTGTACAAAGAACATATATAGGCACTCTGACATGCTAGAGGGAATACTTCTTCTGTGATTGCATTTATGTGGCATATGAACTGACCCAGACCCTGCAGGCGTCTGAAGCCCTTCTTCATGTGCCTCCTCCTTGAGAGGTTCAGAGGGTGGCAACATGAGAACGAGCCTTTTCTGCAGTGGCACTAAGCAAAAACATTCCTTTTCTCCTAGGCCTTTGGCTAATTAAAGAATCCATGGCCTTTTAAACTGTGCAGAGAGGTTATCGTTTTTGTTTGTTACTATGTTGTGCATTTTTGTGTTTTTATATTGCAAACTGCCCTGTGATCCTCAGATGATGGAGGCAAGAAAAGTGCCACATTTTCAAGATAGTTCTTCCTTCCGTTTGCATCTCAGGACACTTATGCCTCAGCTTTATTGGACTTCGCAGTTCGTAAACAGCTGTTTTCACATCTCCAGGAAATGTAGGACAGTCTGAATCTTTCTCTCTCTCCCCCCTCATTGCAGTCTTTCAGACCTTGAAGGTCAAGTCTGAAAGGGATGCACTAAACCTCTAATTTCCCCAAGGTGGACCGTCTTTGAGGGGGAAAAATGAAGAACCACTTGTATTGACGTAAAACAAAAATAGCCAAGGTGAACGCAGCAATCCAGACCCTGCCAATAATCATGCCAGAGGTGGCTAAGAAATAAGTAGAGAAGTGACTTGTTCACGTTTCATAATCACTTACAGCCCAACCAGGTGAGCCAACGGGCTTGTTTTAGTTAGATAATATCTATGACCTGTATAGTTGTCATTTCTTGCTTAAGATCATGTGTATGCGGCAACAGTTTGAGAATAAATAATTTCTTTCTTTTAAAAAAAGGAAACCTATGAATATGGTGAAATATTCGGAAGGACAGAATAATCCTAATGAGTGTGCATAAGAGTAGGGATGGAGAATTGCACACAGAAGGAGATGCCAAGCCTGTCACCATCACTTCCCTCCTGCCTTGGCTGGTGCAAGCCAATTGGCCAATGGAAATTCTGGTCAAGCCATCCCTTTGCATCCCCTTCCTCAGGTTTGCAGTACAAGAAGAGGATTATACCTGGGATAGATAAGCTGTTGTAAACTAGAAGTGCAATTCATTTGAGGATGCAGCACAGCATGACTTGCATAATATATATATATTTTGAGGCTCCTTGTTTGTCATGTGCCTGAGTAAGCCAAAGCAAACAGAGAATGAAGAGCACTGAGTCGGCTCCCAGAACATTGCATTATTCTGGACAGTGGCATTTGCTGCAATTATACAAACACTAACTTGCCTCTTGATTTGAAACAGCTCCGGCTGACATGACAAATTCATTTGTAACACCACAGTGCCAAAGTGCGTAGGAAAGACCTCAAGCCACCGACTTTACAGGGCTATTTAATTAACACAAATTGATTTGTGATCTCAGGACATGGAGGCTGATTTAACATAAATTGGTTTGTGATATGGAAGAAAAACTGGATAGCTGCTGCAGTTTCCTAATGAAAGTCAAAAAGATATTTCAGCATGATTTAAGTACAATGCGAAGAAGAGGATGTGCTGTGTGTGTGTATGTTAGTTCTACAGTGATTATTCTTATGAAACTGCTGCCTGTTAACTGAAGTAAACCCTTCAGCTGTAAGATATTTTGTCTTCGGGGAGCATTATAATCATACTTTGTATCTGTGGAATTCTTTCCCCAGTTTCAAACCCTGCAGGCTGGACAGTGTATGTGCAACTCTGTATTTAAACCGCTTGAACATTGCTTTCCCCCAAATATAAGAGAGATATAAAAAGGCAGGGAACCCCATAGGTTGTGTGGTGGCATCATCGGGACACACATATAGGAAGATGGAACAGATCCAATCTAGCACAGCACCCCCAAAATGCTCTGTTCCTCCTTACTGTCTTGGTAATTATATGGGAGAACTTGCAGGATAGAACGCTATCCCATATTCTTTCTTATTCTTAGAATCTTATGAGTTGGAAGAGACTCTGACAATCATCTAGTCCAGCCTTTCTCAACCTGTGGTTCCCCAGATGTTGTTGAACTACAACTCCCATCACCCCTAGCTAGCAAGGCCAGAACTCAAGGATGATGGGAGTTGTAGTCCAACAACATTTGGGGACCCACAGGTTAAGAACCACTGATAGTCCATGGGTAGGCAAACTAAGGGCCGGGGGTGGATCCGGCCCAATCACCTTCTTAATCTGGTCCGCAGACAGTCTGGGAATCAGCGTGTTTTTACATGAGTAGAATGTGCCCTTTTATTTAAAATGCACCTCTGGGTTATTTGTGGGGCATAGGAATTCGTTCACCCCCACCCCCCCAAATATAGTCTGGTCCCCCACAAGGTCTGAGGGACAGTGGACCAGCCCCCTGCTGAAAAAGTTTGCTGACCACTGAATTCTAGTCCAACCCCCTGCAATGTAGAAATAGGCCGCTGTCACTTACGGGGATCAAACTTGCCTTGCAGCATAATCAGCACCACACTCTAATCAACTGAGCTAATAATTGAGGATGGTGCACACCTGCCTGCAACAAGGACAACATGAGAGACTTTATCCTGGCTAGGTGATCCCTGTACTATCCTCTGCATGTTAATGGAAATTACTGGATGGGAAATTATTTTCTTTTTATCAGGATAATGAAACATCTTCTCCTCTGAAACTGTGATCATGCAAATCCGTCAACGGCACAGAGAAGAGAGCACAAAGCCACCTTGCTCCATGGCAACAGAGAGTTACTGCTGACGCCACTGAGATTCATTGGTAAATGAGGCCACCTCAATTCAGATTTCTTTGCAAATCAGTGTGTTTCAGCCCACAGTAATTAAAACCTGAGATAGGCAGTGGGAAGAAGAGTGCAAATGACCCTTGATCACCTGACTAAGTCAATCAATAAGAAGAGCAGAATGCCAACTCCCACATGGAAAACAATATACAATTATGGCCGCCTTCAAACCAATGTTTTATTGCAGCTGTATCCTGCAATATGTTCTTGGCTTAATACAGAACTTACCGGCATTTGAGGTAATTTCCGGCACTCTGTATCTAGAAAAATAGCACTAGAGCAATATATATTGCAGGGACGCGGGTGGCGCTGTGGGTTAGACCACACAGCCTAGGACTTGCCGATCAGAAGGTCAGCGGTTCGAATCCCTGCAACGGGGTGAGCTCCCATTGCTCGGTCCCAGCTCCTGCCAACCTAGCAGTTTGAAAGCACGTCAAAGTGCAAGTAGATAAATAGGTACTGCTCCGGCGGGAAGGCAAACAGTGTTTCCGTGCACTGCTCTGGTTCACCAGAAGCGGCTTAGTCATGCTGGCCACATGACCCGGAAGCTGTACGCCGGCTCCCTCGGCCAATAAAGCGAGATGAGCGCCGCAACCCCAAAGTCGGTCACGACTGGACCTAATGGTCAGGGGTCCCTTTACCTTTAATATATATTGCATTCATAGTAGATGTATCCTGATTTAGTTTGTTCTGCAATGCTTCCTCGATGCTACTCATGATTGCTGTCTGGAAGGGCTATAACACAACAACAGCGGTACAAAAAACTAGAATATTTGTGGTGCAAAAGTTATGGGATTTCATCGGGAAGTTAAATCATTTGCACTGACTGGAAAATAAGCAGTGTGACTGCCCCAAACAGGCACAAGCAATATTAAAAGTGGGATCAGGTGTGACCCTCCCCAATAGCATCATGAGCACAAATAGTTATGAAAGCATCATAACATATACAAAGGGCATCACAGGGGATAAAGAGCAAAGAGGGATTAAAGATAAACTAGGCATGCTCAGATGAAGCCTCTCAAGGTGGAAAAAGCACATTGGCCCCTTCTATATATAGGATCAGGGATGGGACCACCACTCTCTTTATTTTAAGGAATCTGGTTTTTGTTTTGGTTATTTTTGAAGGTGGGAGCAATGATGGTGGACTGAGCTGTTCCTGGTGACAGGAGGGGATGGGGGGAGTTTGGAAGTTAACTTCTGCTGGGCTAACTTCTGCTAACATCTTTCAACATCTCTAATATCTCTTAACGTAATTTTTAAAAATATCAAATTGACAGGCTTTAGCATTTGTAGCTGAGGTGTTTTGCTGTGATAATTGGATTGGTGACTGGGATTTGATTTGTGTCTGTGTCAGATTTTATGGCTGGATTTTACTATTCTACAGTTGCTGGTTGGTTTCACTGATTTATGGTTTTATTGAATAATTGAATGCCTATCTACTTTATTGTGTATGTAAGCAAGTGAATATTTTTTTATTAGGCAGCTCATAAACTGAAATAATAAATAATTTTGTTAGCAATATTGGGTGATAGCCATTAATCTTACTCAGACCAGACCCACTTAAATCAACAGATGCAAGTAATTTAAGTCATTTGATTTCAGCGGGTCTACTCTAACTTACTTGGATATTTCTCACTGGCAGGGCTTTTACTTGATATGAGTGGACAGGGTCCAATTTACTGGAATTTCATTTAAATTGGTGTTTTCTATGATTATGCATTTGAACCATCATGGTTACTGATAATGGGTGGTGTTCTGCTAATGTGTTCTATCAGCAGAAGTACAGTGGTACCTCGGGTTACATACACTTCAGGTTACATACGCTTCAGGTTACAGACTCCACTAACCCAGAAATATTACCTCAGGTGAAGAACTTTGCTTCAGGATGAGAACAGAAATCATGCTCCGGCGGTGCGGCGGCAGCAGGAGACCCCTTTAGCTAAAGTGGTGCTTCAGGTTAAGAACAGTTTCAGGTTAAGAACGGACCTCCGGAACGAATTAAGTACTTAACCCGAGGTACCACTGTATTTGCACTTTTACAACAGAAAATTTTCCCCTCCTGTCCCCATGTGTGCCCCTTCCTGTGGTCTCCCCAAATCTACTCTAGTGGGTTGGGGGAACCCCTAGAACAGATTTAGGGGCTGACCTCATTTTAATAGATTGTTAAATCAGTCAGGAAGCCATAACTATTTTTTTTATTTAAAAAGTCACATAATAAAATATATCTCCCACTAACTGTAATGCACAGTATCTTTATAGGTTCTATTACTCTCCAAATAACTTTTCTAAGAAGATAATCATTCTACCCTTCTGGTAATGATTTTTTAAAAAAAGTTCTATGATTTTATTGCCATGTAGGCAAATTTCCAGCTGAAGAAGCAGCAGGCCCCATTAAACAAAACGAAGTGGAATCCAAGAACGGTGATATCAGTTAGTTAAGCTATTCTGCAAAACAGAATGAATAGTCGTCTCCTGCAACTGGAAAGTCTAATTCAATCTCTTCTGCAAAACAGAATTATCTGTCCACCATTTACATTTGCAATCTAAATAAATGAGGTAACAATGATTAAATAGTTTATATCAGTTTTTCTATGCCTAGGTAAACCTTTATGTTCCTCAATATGACAAGACCCAACCATGATGTGCCAACTCCATTTGGGGAAATTTCATGGAAATTCCAGGCAGGCTTGACCACAGTCTGACTTGCTCAATGAACTCAATATTTCAGCTCTCATTTCGCCCCCCCTGGAGATGCTGGCTCTCTGCAGTACTCCAAAAAGAGAAAAGCTCAAATTAACAGAGAAAACTTTTTTTTTGCAGTGGATTTTCTAACCCAAACGTTTGCAGACATCCACATAGTGAGCCCTAAATCCTGGGAAACTAGCAACTAGGCTGCAGTGAAACTGTGGAAGACCTTAATGTTTTATAAGTACAGGTAAAAGTTAATTTTGGTAGGCGTTACCTAATGGCGGCTCAACACAACCTTGAACAAAGTAACTTCCGGAGGAGCAGTAAGGATTCTAGGCTTAGGAAAGTTAGATCATGTCACACTTTGATATTGTACCATGTGAGAGCCAGTGGTGGTGTAGTGGTGTGAGTGCTAGGCTAGGAGCTAGGAGACCAGGGTTTTAATCTCCAGAGAGCCACAAAGCTCACTGGACCAGTCACTGCCTCTCAGCCTAACCTACCTCACAGGGTTGTTATGAGGATAAAATGGGGAGGAGTATGTATGCCACCTTGAAGGAAAGTTGGGATATAAATGTAATAAATTTAAAAAATGATGAAAACAGTAATTCACATCTGGTAGGGCCTATTGAAGAATTCATAGCTCATTCAACCATGTTCGCTTAAAGCTTGTTGCTTTACTTCATTCTGACCCCTTTTCTTCTACTCCTTTCTCCAAAAATATCAGCTAGCTTATCCTCTCTCCCTCCTAATTCTTTCAGGCCTGTGATGGTTCAAAGGATAAGATTTAAATTCAAATTGCAGAATTATAACTCCTCAGCATACTAGCGCTATTTTTAAGAATGCTCAGGACAGCAATCTGAACTGATGAAAGCTTTTCTGATTTGAGATTGTCATCTTTGTTATTTATCAGGACACTGTGCTCTGTAAACAGTGATGGATAGTTAGCGGCAAGGGAAGATTTGTCACATGGACAAACATGAGTTCCTATGTCTTATGGAGGGAGGCTTAGATATTCTGTTCCTGCAGGTTGAATTCTGCTCTGTGTACGATGTGGTGCATCATACAAATGACCCCAAACTGGGCGAGAAGTCAGTTTACACCAGAATAAGTCACACACTTCTTTGAGCCACTTCACGATTTGTCCATTTAAGGACTTCTCTCACAGTGTGATATATGGAAGTCAAAACTGTGCTTTGGGGTGTACTTTCCCCCCTTTGCATCTCTGCTGCTAAAGAGAGTAAGTTTTAATTAGTATCATGTGTCTGCAAATGACCCAATTAATTATGCTGCTTAAGAAAGGTCATCTGACATCGTATTGTTCTTCAGATGGGGAAGTTGCAAAGAAATTTAAGGAGAATGAGTGTGTCCCTTGCAGCAGATGTGCGGGCGTAATTGCAGGCCATATGCCACTGGAAGAAAATCTTCTAAAATGGGGGGATGAGGAGCCAGAAGGTCACAGCACTCCTACTCGTCAACATGTCTACTTCGCCAAGAAATGCACATTGCATCTTGGAATCATTACCCACTCTTAAGAGAGAAGTCAGGTAGTGAGTGCTTGCAGAAACGAGACCCAAATGGGGCCACTGAGAAACAGGAGCGGGTATCAGCATGTTTGGGGGAACCCCAAGGTTTGCAAAAATACAAAACAAAAAAACCTAAGAGGAAAACACATCTCCAAAATGGTAAGAACTGAACACGCTCAGTACACAGAGAACCAGGAAGAAGAAAAGTGAAGCAGAACTGGAATACCCTGCTTGGAAGAAATGGCTGGAAATGCTGCTCCTGCTGCTGCTGCTGCTAATAATAATAATAATAATAATAATAATAATAATAATAATAATAACCCACCCATGTGGCTGGGTTTCCCCAGCCACTCTGGGCAGCTCCCAACAGAATTTAAAGCACAATAAACCATCAAACATTAAAAACTTTCCTAAACAGGGCTGCCTTCAGATGTCTTTTAAAGTCAGATAGTTGTTTATTTCCTAGACATCTGATGGGAGGGCATTCCGCAGGGTGGGAGCCACTACCAAGAAGGCCCTTAACAGCAGCATTCCTGTTGGAAGGTAGGATATACTGTCATATTTTTGTTGTGGGCCCAACTTACTTTTCCCTAATCATGGAGCATAATTGCCCAGGAACATTTTTCATGCAGACCCTTGGAGATTGTCAAGCGGTTGTAATTCCACCAGCAGCAAGAACTGGAAATGACTGGAGCACACAGAACCATGCCCCGAAGACTGGCAAAGCAATGAAACTTAAGCAATGTATTGCAAATTGTTCTGAGTGAGCAGAGGTGAAACAATTGGGAGTGCATTTGGCATAACCTACATTCTCCTTCCAGAGTGGTAGTCCTATTAGTCTATGCAGAAAAAGACCAGTATCTGAAAAACTAGCAAAACTTGCTAGTATCTGAAAAACTAGCAAAATCATGCAATGCATGTGTTTATCTTTAAAGTATCACACTTTCCTTTCAGAAAACCATAAAGATAGCTACATCTATGGGAGACCAGTGCCACATCCCTTTTCAGACATTACCTGTGAGCTAAATGAAGATACATTGGCAGGTTCCACCTCTGAACTATGTGTGATCATTAGCATCTGTGTAGGGGCACCCCCCCCCCCAAAAAAAATACATGTGTACAAGGGGATAATTTCCTATGTGTGATCAGGAACACTGTGTAACCTGTCCTGGGAACATTGGTGAATGGGGGGGGGGCATGTAAATCCAATTAATCACACAAAAGAGCACCTTCATTGTCCCCCTAGAGCCACTATAATGCAGTTGAAAGTGCATGAATTGTGCATGCACATGTAATGGGGGGGGGGACCCCAAGCATAACCCTGTTGCAGAAAAAAGAAAATTAGGGCTGCATATATGTGTGCAGTGGGTATATGCACATGCACACACTAAAAAATAGTAATAGAAACCGATGGCAGAATCATAAACCTGGCCCTGTACTGGGTAAAAGGAAAACAGACAAGTGCACAGTATAATGTTTGATGATGTCAGGAGCATGGATTGCTGGTACTTTGCCAAGAAAGAGACACACACCAGCAGTGTAGACATCTCCCACACGGTCAAAATAAAATGAAAAATGGTTAGAAAAGAAAGCTAGAAATAAGAGACATGAAGTATCAAGTCATTCATTCATGTATTGCCTTAGAAAAATGAACAACAGAAGTTAAAAGAGATGTGAGGGTTGTTTATATCGCTCCATCCTTTCTATGTTGCAGTCCTGCCCGTTATCTTTCACAGAATTAGCTTTTAATTCAGCAGCTGTTAGAGCTGTGTCATTTCCCCCTTCCATTAAGAAGAAATTTAGAGAGGGTTGGGTTTTGTTTTTTTACAATTAAATAGCCAATAAAAGATTCTAGTTAGAATAGGTAATAATAATTCCCTTCCAAAAATATTTTTATAGTTTAATAGTGTGTTGACACAGCCATTCTGAAGACGTAATTGTGCAGCTTGGAAGTACAGTGGTACCTTGGGTTAAGAACTTAATTCGTTCTGGAGGTCCATTCTTAACCTGAAACTATTCTTTTTATATATATATAATAATTTTTTATTCATTTTCCAAACATTTTTATACAATCAACTCATATTAACTCTCACATTCATCAATTTTTGACTTCCCTCAGTTTCTCTGCAAATTTTTCGTTAAAATTTCTATTGTTAACGCATTTCTGAACTTATTATTGCCTTTAACCATTCCTCTTCCTTTCTCCTACTTTCTTTTTTACAATATTTCTTAATTTTTCAGAGACATTTTTCAGAGACTCTTCAAAACCAACAAGCGTTGTCTGTGCATCACATATGCTTTTCAGATAATCTGTAAATTTCCCCCAGTCCTTGATAAACTTTTGGTCTTTCTGATATCGAATCTTCCCAGTCAATTTATCCAGCTCCGCATATTCAGTCAGTTTCATTCTCCATTTTTCCACAGTTGGAATTTCTTCCTGCTTCCACCTTTGTGCCAGAAGTATTCTTGCAGCTGTTACAGTGTACTGGAAAAGTTTACAATCTTTTCTATTAATTTCATTACCTACCAATCCTAGTAAGAAGGCTTCTGGTTTTCTAACAAATGTATATCTCAACATCTTTTTCAGTTCCTTATATATCATTTCCCAGAAGCCTTTCACCTTTTTGCATTTCCACCACATATGATAGAAAGTTCCTTCTTTTTCTTTACATTTCCAACACTTGTTACATGTTTTATACATTTTAGCCAATTTTACTGGCGTTATGTACCATCTATATACCATTTTCATTACATTTTCCTTCAACACGGTACACGCCGTAAATTTTAACCTTTCATTCCATAATTTTGTCCAATCATCATATTGTATATTATAACCAAAGTCTCTAGCCCAATGTATCATTACTGATTTCACCTCTTCATCTTTCGTATGCCATTCCAACAACTTTCTATATATTTTAGACAAATTTTTATACTCATTATTCAATACCTCTATTTGAAATTTTGATTCTTTTCCTTCATATCCACACATTTTACAGTCTTTTTTAAACATTTCACTAATCTGGTAGTAGTGCAACCAATCAGAAACAAATTCTTTCACCTCTTCATAAGTCTTCATTTTCCATTCCCCCCCCCCCTTACTATCAATTCTCCATAAGTTATCCACCTCCCCCTCATGTTTATCTTTTTCACACTCATCACTTCCAATGGTGAAAGCCAATGGGGGAGTCTTGGTTCCAACAAATTTTTATACCTCTCCCACACATCTATCAATGATCTTCGGAAGATGTGGTTTTCAAAGCCTTTATGAATTTTTTTTTTTCATACCACAGATATGCATGCCACCCGAATCTATTATCAAATCCTTCTAAATCTAACAACTCTCCATTCACTAATTTAATCCATTCCTTTAACCAACAGAAGCATGATGTTTCATAATATAGTTTCAAGTCTAGCAGGGCGAAGCCACCTCTTTCTCTCACATCTGTTAATAACTTAAACTGAATCCTTGGCTTCTTGCCCTGCCAGATGTATCTTGAAACTATTTTTTTGCCATTCTTTGAAAATTGATGCCCCTTTAATTATCAGAAGTGATTGGAATAGAAATAACATCCTTGGCAGCACACTCATCTTTATCGTAGATATCCTTCCCCAAAAACCTGAAACTATTCTTAACCTGAAGTACCACTTTAGCTAATGGGGCCTCCCACTGCTGCTGCGCTGCCGATGCACAATTTCTGTTCTCATCATGAAGCAAAGTTCTTAACCCGAGGTATTATTTCTGGGTTAGCGGAGTCTGTACCTGAAGCGTCTGTAACCTGAAGCACCTGTAACCCGAGGTACCACTGTACAAGGAAGCCAAGATATGCACAAGTCTTATTCTCTGTCCTCATGCCAGTCCATTCTTCTTCCCATCTTGACACACCATAATTAAACCGCAAAGCAGTTAACCATAGTTTCATGTTACATCCAGACCAGGAAACAATGGATAACAAGCTCAGAACCAGATTCCTGGTTCAGAATTAAAAGTGAAACTATGGTTGACTGGTGACTTCCTGGGTTAATCATGGTCTGCCAAGAAGCGAGGACCCAAAGACTAAGTGTGCATGTCTTAGCTTATTTAAGGGTAGCTCAGAGGTACCTTTGTATTCAGGTGGTCCTAGTTTCCATCTATGACATCTCTAAAAGGAACAAGTTAACATGTGGTGAGAATGATTCTCTGCCTGAGATTCTAAAAAGTTGTTGCCATCAGCTTAGACAGCAATGGGCAAGATGTACAAATAGGTTAACCTAACATTCAGTAGCTTGTGTCTCTTCCTCAACTGATCTTCTTATTTTCTTCTTTCAAGTACTGGCTTGGCCTAATTTGATTTTAATATTCGGGGCTGGATCCTGGAGTGTACTAACATCTGCCATCACTCTGCAGAATTTAATATCTCCAATTATTATAATTACAACTCTTCAATGAGATGGATCAAGGACTGAAGAGCCTCTTCTCCCTTGACAGGCACTCCTAATTTACATATCGCAGAGGAGATAAGGCAGTTTCCCCTGAGGACCTGAACTCCAGCGAGCTGAATTTAGGGAGCACAGCTATCTCTTAATTAAAGATACTTTCCAAATAATGGAAAGAGATTATTATTTTTTAAACTGCACTGATTTCAAATACTTTACTGCTGACCAGCAATGATCATGCGGGCTATTTGCATAAAAATCTGCCATCACCAAACGTGGTTGCCAATGTTCTTTTGTTAAAATAAGTCACAAAACTGAACAAGAAAGTTCCAGTACAAAGACAGTTCCTTACTACCTGAGCTAGATGACAGAGAATTTTTTTTTTTTTTCTTAAATAAGGGTAAACTCCTTGGCATAATGTCAGATCCCCATCTAATGAATTATTGTGGAACTTGACCAAGAAGCATCAAAACAAAGGAAAGGAGAATTCCTAGGATGTACACAACGTGTGGAATCTCTCTGCCACCTTCCCATCATTTTCTACCCCCAGCACACCAAATCAAAACAAAGATTATATTTGGGGAAGTGACTCAGAAAAAGCAAACAACAGGAAGAAAGCCCAGGCTTACAATTTAATTTAACAGCCAGAGACATAGCTGGACAAAAAACACAAACCAGGGGAGATAAACAGAACTAAACTCAGATGTGATCGCATTTTCGTGTAGGAACGGGCTACAGAGAAAAGGTCAAGATTCACCGGGTTCTTGAATATCCTCAAAAAGAGAGCACCAAGGAGATGCTGGGTAAAACAAAACAAAATAATTATAGAGAAGGGAATATATTGCTATACCATATTTCCAGTACTGCACCACCACCCTAGCAATAGACCACGCATGTTCCAGGCTAAGGGAAACATCCGAGAAAGGCAAGTGGAAGATCAAGGGAGTTCAGGCTTGTGGAGGTCCGTGAGCTGAGCAAGAGGGTGGTGCAGTGGTGTGGCAGACTGAGTAGGGGCAGAACTAGAGGACTGTATGCAAAGATTTTGAGGACTGCTTCAACTCAATATGCAGTTCTCATCTCTGCAGCTGCTTTTCATTGCTGATCCTGTGCGCTTGGGACTGCCTGTCATGTTCTCGAGCCATAATCTACAGTGCTACTCAAAGGTGGACTCAGAGGAAGGGCCCAGGAACCATCACCCTCTCCTCTCAGATTATCCAGGACAGAGGATGTAGCTTTGCCCAATATCAGAGGATACCCCTCCTAGGCAGCCCTCAGCATCCCCCATGCTGTGAGAGCCAGCAGCTACAAAATAGGGCAGTGGTTCCTTAAAACAAGAGAGCTTATTGGAGTGGGTTTGAGGTATCAGGCCAGCCAGCCTTCAAAAGGCTCCAGAAAGCTCTAGCGTGCTGCTGAGGCAAGCTCTTGGCAGGCATGCCCTCCAAGACTCAACAGCTCAGCCTGTGAGTGTCCTTCATTCCTTATGTAAGTCCTTCTGCAAACCCCATACAGGATCTAACTTTCTCATCCAATGGTAGCCAGAAGAGATCCACAGAACATGAGATAAGCAAAGCTGATCCTGCCTCTCTGTGTCATTAGAAAAAAAGTTTCTCCAGTCATTGAAAGATACTCCTCTATCTGGAACTATCCTGGTACATTACAAGAGTTAATATAAAGCAACAGCAATATGAAAACACAGTGCCCAAGATTCTCAAAACCTTCAATACTCTGGGTACTGGTAGCAAGCAACTTATCTCCCTTCAATTCAACACTTAGATGTCCCTGCCAGATCCCTGATTGTTCCACCCATTTTCTCCATGTTCTGTGTCCCTGAGTCTCAAGGGCCTGGAGTCTGTCTGGTGCATTCAAGGAATCACTTGGGCAAGATCTAAGTCAGCCTGGTGCCTTCCTGATGTTTTCATCTTCATTCCCCATCTTCTCCAGCCAGCATTGCCAATGGTCAGGGATGATTGGAGTTGCAGTCCAAATCATATGGAGGGGACAAGGTTACGAAAGACTGAACTAAGTCTGTTCACAATATAAGGAGCTTTGTAAAAAAAAATTGGGGGGGGGGGCTAGTATCCTGGTTTTCACTCAGATTCAGTCTTCCGTATAGTCAGTTCATTGCAACATCAAGACAAGCAAACAAGAAGTTGCCAGTTCCATGGAAGAAAAGCACTATGGACTGAGGGTGGGTGGATTCTCTTTAACTTACATTGCATTTCATATGGGTGCTCTCAGCTGCAGTTTTATCTTTTTTCACAAGTTGGCCCGGTGAATCTTCAAGGAACTTCAATGGAAGGAGATGCAGCAAATTCCAATTAGCAGCGAGATTTTGCATTGCAAAGAACTTCTGAAATGCTGAAGATGTAAATGTGGAGCTACTGATCTGCTGAATCCCCATCTTGCTTTGGATATTTGGGTAGCCAACAGCTTTAAATGTTTCAAGGACATAATTGGAATATTCATTTGGAACACAACATTAACATTCCTATGAAATTACCCTCTCAAAATATTATGCATTCAAATCTCTTTCCTGAAATTGGCAAGAAGATACATTTGCTGCAGCCAAGGATATATACTGGAGCATGGTGTTATATATGCAGTGGCTTTCTGCTGGTTTTATTTTGCATTGACTGCTTGGATTCCAAATGTGTTGCAAAACCCACTAAAGTAAATTCTAAAATGTCAACGATTTTTCCCCGAGCTGGCTTTGAGGCAAACATTTTGGTGAAATTTTATTACTGTATGGACAACCCAACATAATGCTTAGCGGGGAAAATCCCAGTGAATTTACCAGGACTTGCGGCTAAACAACATGTAGTTAACAGAGGTGGAGCCCCCTACTGATGGAGGCCAGTAGATGAGAACTTCCATCATAATCTAACTCATGGGTAGGCAAACTAAGGCCTGGTGGCCGGATCCGGCCCAGGTGCCTTCTCAATCCAGCCCACAGATGGTCCAGGTATCAGCGTGTTTTTACATGAGTAGAATGTGTCCTTTTATTTAAAATGCATCTCTGGGCTATTTGTGGGGCCTGCCTGGTGTTTTTACATGAGTAGAATGTGTGCTGCTATTTAAAATGCATCTCTGGGTTATTTGTGGGGCATAGAAATTTGTTCATTATTTTTTTCCAAAATATAGTCCGGCCCCCCCACAAGGTCTGAGGGACAGTGGACTGGCCCCCTGCTGAAAAGGTTTACTGACCCCTGATCTAACTCCTTCAGCAGCAAAACCAAAACCAAAACCAGGGAGCTAGGATTGTTCTCTGATCTGTGAGTTTAATATATTTAAACCCTTTTTAATTGACAAGCCAGCCATATATTATTGCTCCATGTAGCCACACAACTTGTCTTGCCTTGCCTATTTCATCCAGACTCCTACCCCAGGCTGCCTTTGACCATGTTATCTTCCTTCCATATCTTGGACCTTGGACTGAGTCTCAGATCTTGGCCAAAGTCTCACACAGCTCTAGCAGGAAGTTACTCTCCATTCTCTCCACAAGTTTTTGCAACCCCCTGTGTAAGAAAACAAAACAAAGGGCAGCTGCATTTCTAAGAGCTGCAAAAGTTTTTTGAATTTATTCCTTGATATTTCAAGTATAAATTGTTGTGCCACACTAAGCCAAAAGCAAACCCCTGTAGTATTCATTCACAATGGATGAGCAATTTCTCTAGCATTACACAGACCTGCCTCTAATTGGTGCGTGGAATTCTAAAGAGGTCTCGATAGATAGACAAGCTTTGCAGGCATGTCGAGAATAGTAATCTCAAGGCATGCATTTTCAATAGACCCTTCCCCACCCACTTTCATGGCTCCTGTGGGCCATTACTTTCCACCCACATCGTATAAGCAAACAGAACTCTAAATCTCTGCAGGATGTCAAAATTTTGGCCTGGCTAAAGAAACAACTCATATCTGAAGGCAACCTCACTGCAGTCAACATGAAATATGAAATAAACACACACACACATTAGTTAGCTGGAACAAGTACTGCACTCACAGATTTGTATCGCTGCTAATCTTTACTACGCTTGGAAAAAAGCTGGAAGAGCAACTGGAAATCATTTTAATATGCTTGCTTAAACAGTGAAATGAGCTGTTAACTTTTAGCTAGATAAGCCGACAAAGTGTATGGCTGCCCTTTGCATAATGAAAACAGAGCTAAATAATGAACTGTGTCCACATAAAGCATTAATGTGTGTTTAAGTGCACATTAGTGTGCTCCTATCACCGGCATCTGAATGACCAGCTAGCTTTCATCTACAGGTATAATTTATTGAATTAGGCAGACCCAGTGGCGTAGCGTGGGTTGTCAGCACCCGGGGCAAGGCAAGTAATTTGCGCCCCCTAACCCGTGGATTTGCGCCCCCTACCCCCACCCCTACCCCTACCCCTAACCCCCAGATGTTGCGCCCGGTGCGGCCGGCCCCCCCTGCACCCCCCACGCTACACCACTGGGCAGACCTAAGGGAGCAATGCTATGGTGAGATCCATCAAGATGAGTTTCGGATGCAGCGGATCTTGGGCTCAGCCAACTGATTCCTGGCTCCGCCAACATCATGTCCCTAACCTCAGCTCTGCCTAAGATAACTCAGCACTGTTTAAAATATCCTTGCTCCTTTTTGTCCCTGTGGTTCCCGACTGGTGGTCTGCAGACCCCAGAGAGTCCGCATAACACACCCAGGGAGTCTGCAGCACCATTCACACAACAAAAACTACCATAGAGATATCAAAATCTTCAAAATAGGGGATCCATGGCTTGGCTCCTGAAAAACAGATCCACAGTACTTAGCTCATTGGAAACCACTGGTCTATACTGACCAACAGTGGCTTTGTATCAGGGATGTGGCTGAATCAAATGCCTGGGAAGGGTCAGACTCTGAAGAGGAAGGAATGCCTGTACAAAGGGAGATAGAGTCTGACTCTGGAGACGAGGAATTGCAGCCACAGCCAGAGCAGGAGTGGGCTAGTTCGCCCCACCACCCCCTTCACCAAGAGTTCCCAGACTCTGAAAGCTCACAGGCAGAAGGAGGGGAGGAGATAGGTGACATTGAGGGGGTTGTTATGCAACCGGGAGGCAGGCAGTGTTTAGAGGGCTCTTCGTTTGATAGCAGGGGGCAGGTTCACCCACCTTCTCCTCGAACCAGAAGAGCTGAAAGGATTAAAATGCAATGGAAGAGTATGAGGGGAAGGACTGGACTTTGGCACCCTTTGTGCCGTGACAGGGGCGGAGCCTAAGGTGACCAACTCATAGCTAATGGCGGCAGGCCCGAGTCGCACTGTGGATATAAATTGTAAATAAACGTACATAAAACTGCTAGAGACTCATTAATTCTTATTGAAGCTTCCTTGCCTGCCTAATATCATTACAGGTTTTCATATGTTCTCCCAATGAACCATATTCCTTCTCATTTGGACAGGGAAAGGGTCTCTGGCGGAGGAAGCTAGCATCCATTCTTCTGTGCATTTCCCCCCACATTTGTTCAGAAATGCTGCTTGCTCCAGCAGCTTTTCTTTGGCGCCATCTTGTTTTTTTACCAAACCTAAATGACTTCTTCACTGGATGTGGCCGGACATTCGGGGATTCTTTGTGAAACCACATCCACTGGGCCCGTGATGATGCCATCGCTGGGAGCAAATGAAGCCATCCATTGCCCTCACTCTGAAACGGGAAGAGAACGAGCGAATGCATCCCTGTTGACCAAGCAACGAGGGCCGATGCTTCCTCACTTCCTGGTACCATCTAAGCACATAGACCCTGAGCATGTTCTGTTTTCCACTCCCCACCCACTCCCTTGAGACTTATGTTTCATGGAATGGGGTGGAAATGTCTGCAAACCATATACCCACACATTCTGGCTCAGCAGGACTCCATTTCCTTACACAGAAAGGGAAAGAGGTCCTCTAGATTACAAGATTAATATTGTGCAGGACATGAAAAGATGTACAATATTTCTTACGCAGCATGAAAGCCATTTGAAAAAAAATGTTAATGTATGGGTCAAGTCCAGGACAGCAGGCAGTTTCTACAGAGGCATATTTTTAATCCTTTAATCATCTTCCCAATTGCACAGAGTTTCATTATGTTAACACGGGGCCACTATCTTCTATAGAGTAACTCAAAAGCTGCTTTTCAAATATACATTTCCAAATTCCTTTCTTTAACCCCCAGCCTCCAAGCCCTGCACACAGAATCTCAGAAACAGAACGTTTCCTTGCTTATGTCTGAGAGAGCCAGATAACTGCCACAGAGGCTTCAACAGAAGAACAGCATGTTTTTTAGCACATGCGACCAATGGCGCTAACTGTTGGAAGATTTGGGACAGAAAAGAGGAGGTGCTTCTTTACACGGTGAGGAGTTAAGCTATGGAATTTGCTTCCACAATATGTAGAAATGGCCATCAATTTGGACGGCTTTAAGGGTGGATTTGACAAATTCATGATGGGGAAAATAATAATAATAATAATAATAATAATAGTAATAATAATAATAATAATACCCCACCCATCTGGCTGGTTTTTGGGTTTCCCTAGCCACTCTGGGTGGCTCCCAACAGAATATTAAAAGAACAAGAAAGCATCAAACACAAAATACTTCCCTAAAGAGGGCTGCCTTCAGATGTCTTCTAAAAGTCAGATAGTTGTTCATTTACTTGACATCTCATGGGAGGGCGTTCCACAGGGTGGGTGCCACTACCGAGAAAGCCCTCTGCCTGGTTCCCTGTAACCTCACTTCTCACAGTGAGAGAACTGCCAGAAGGCCCTCAGAGCTGGACCTCAGTGTCCAGGCAAAGCGATGGGAGTAGAGATGCTCCTTCAGGTATACTGGGCCGAGGCTATCAGTTAGCTCCTAGCCATGTGCACTACCTCTAGAACCAGAAGCACCATACAGTAGGCCTGCAACTTATGTTACATTCCAAAGATCATGCCTAAAACCAAGATCGTGTATAGGCAGAACACATTGGGTGCAATGGCAGGTGGGATTGCCAACCCCCTTTCCCACAGAGACATCTGGTCGACCAGCATGAGACTAGGACACTGGACAGCTTTCTGGTGTTCTCATGACACACACACACCCCATGTTTAATCCTGCCTTCTGGATCAGAAAGCTGGAGAAGTTGAACCTAAGCCAAGCTTAAACCAAGAAAAACAGGGCTATCAGAAATACTTTTATAAAAACATCCAGTTTGCACAGATTTGGGTTTTGTTTTGAGGGGTTCTCACATAGCTTGTAGCATACACATTGGTGATCTGAACTTGTGACCCTGGGCTCTCGCAAATCGTTCAACACATGCACACATTCTGAAATATAAACAGTGATGTACTATATGATTTGTAGCGGGCATTATGGGCTTGAAGCAGGTTTCCTCCATCCTGTTTTACATTGCTGTTTTGAAGGTTTTCAATGACAGTGACGTCTGTGTGAGGATATATGTACCTCAACAGCTGTAACCGATGACGAGCATTGAGTGAATTACTGCTTAGCTAGTGAAGAGTGCAATCACCGAACTGAACAATCCTTTTGGGAGCCTACAGTAAGTACCTATACAGAAGGAGGGCAGGTTTTTTGTTTTTTAGCAAACTTGGGATCAGGCACTGCAAATCGCAAGAACTGGCTTCCAGCACAGAATCCTGTGCAGCTGTCAGCCTTCCCAACTTTCAACAAGGCTGGAGGAATAACTATTCAATTGTGTTTGTGTATGTGTTTTAAGGATTCATTAAAATCTCTCAGGCCAGAAAGGGGTGGGGGGGGGTGTATATCTTGCATTGTGATTTATTGTGGCCTCCAAAGTCATGAGCAGCATATTAATACAACGGAAGATACATCCATTTTATTTGTTGGCATCCGCCTGTCTCGAAAGACAATGGAATGCGCCTCCAGGGGTGAAGTCAAACCACTGCATGAGACTGAAGTGCCCTCCTCAGGGGTGCAAGTGTATTTGGAGGTCCTGGGCTTCACAGACAACAGAACCCCCCCCCCTCTCAGCCTTGCTGATGTGGTCCAAAGGAAAGCAGAGCAATGTGGCTCCCCTCAACGGCTCCTCCGTCAGGGTCAGTGAAAGGAGTCGGTTTCGATACGATAAGATAATCTTTATTGTCATTGTCCCATACAGAACATCGAAATTGGAAAAAATCTACATCAGACATTCAAAAACCCACAAGCCTGCTATCCCAACTATCCCAGCCTGGTTAGCACCTAAAATATCTGATACCCCATAATTGAATACAACATACTCACATAGAGACTACCTTACACTGAGTTCAAAACCATAATCACATTTGGATAGAAACTCTTTCTCAGGTGGCTAGTCCTAATCTTTATAACCCTGTACCTTCTTCCAGAAGGCAGAAGCTGAAAGAGATCATTTCCAGGGTGCGCACTATCCTGCGCTATCTCTGCAGCTTTCTTATGGCACCTGGAAGCATAGATTTGATCCAAGGTGGGAAGAGTGCACCCAATAATTCTCTCCACAGTCTTTACAACCTTGGACAGCATTGTTTTTTCCCTGACCGTGCAGCTGCGAAACCACACACAGAGACCATAGGTTAATGCACTCTCAACAATGGTAAAATCCCATCAACAGGTCCTTTGAGAGATTATTTTTCCAGAGGATTCTCAGAAAATATAACCTCTGCTGTGCTCTCTTCATTAGGTCTTTGCTGTTTTCTCCCCAGAATATTCCTGCACTTCGGGTCCCTTCCAACTGTACAATTCAATGATTCATTGGGTACCTGGGTACCCGGAGAGGTCTACATCCCAGCCACAGACCCTCTTTCCGTTCCCTGCTGTCTCCTGGTCCCATTGCTCCTGTCTGCCTCCGCCTGGGCAGCTGATCTGAGAGAGCGAGAAATGAGAAGAGCGGACATACAGGGCAGTCACCTTCACATGCCGGATTCTGTCCCTCTGGAAGGTGGTGCAGACAGAATGCAGAGAGGGAGATCCCTGCAGGCAACATCCCTGCCTATTGATTCAATAGCCGACACGTTTATTTTTATTTTTATTTCAAATCAGTGTTGTGAATGCCAGATTCATTTGTGAATTATGCAGCTTAAGATTTCCATATATTGTATCGTTTAGCATTCATTATTTTTTAAAACGCTCTGAGCTGCTCCGAGCTTTCGCGTGCATATAAATAATTAAATGGGCATATTAAATGAATAAATAAGGAAAAGGCGTAAGGGGGAAGGGGGAAGGGGAAGGGGAGTGGGAGTTTTCCAAATGGAATTGCAGAGCGAGTTACCATCACCCAGCTTAAAAATACTGCATCAAAGCATTCATTCTGGGGGAGGGGAAAATCAGAAGTTAAAAACAAATAAATCCGTGCACAAAAATGTGAAAATGAGAAAAATAGTGAACTTTAAAATAAAATAAAATGGGCAGACTGGTAACCTAATGAGCAATTAGCCTATAGGTTCCTCATTTCAGTGTTGGTTTTCTACTTTGCTTGCAAGGCTCACATGGAAGAGGATTCGCTTCCAAGTTTAGAGCATGCTTGTGTGCTATTGCCACCTACTGGATGAAAAACAACACGCTGCAGTTTCAATCATGGGGATGAAGTGGGAATAAGTTGTGTGTTATTTATTTACTGGGTTTCTGTCCCTCTCTTCTTCTCTGAGGATCCCAGGGCTGCAAACGGATATGTCAGGCATTCTAAACATATGAAAGCAAGCATTCTAAAATGGATCCAAAGATTATAAAACAAAAAATTACAATTAAAAACATCTAAAATCATTTTTGATTTTTCAAAAACGTCCATTTGAAAAATAAAATAAAAACCTTCTTCCACCCAATGATCTTAGGGTTTCTTGGAATAGTATTATTCAACCAGGAACATAGGAATAAATATTTGCTATTGTGTGGAATAGGGAAGGCTACTGCGGCATTCAAGGCTAGTCCACAGTTTCTGTAACTGTTTCTGTTTGTGATGTCATCACCTGCGCATGAAATTCACACATGAGAAAACTAGCTCTTAGGTACACATTAGCTGTGAGACTTTGCGTCCCTGAGAAGCCACCTCAGCTACCCAAGGCAAAGATGGGTACAAATTCATCTGTACTTGGTGCCATGAGACAGAAAACACCTGCTCAGGATTATATAAAAAGTTCTGCAACCCCCTCTACCTGTTTCTCTCTCTCTCTCAGCCAAACTGCACATGACACAACACACGGTTTTTATAAAGATCCCTCACAATCCTTGATTATTTTCTATTTTTAAAAGAGAAAACAATTATGGGATGCTGGCTGACTGGCTGGCTGGTTACTGCTTAATCCTTTCCCCCTTATATGTTGTTTTCCTCACACCTCAGGGGAAAAGATACGGCTCTCCACAACAGCTGGGAGAGGTAATTTTGGACTGGAAATGGCCCTAGAGGAGAGGGTTAAGCAGCCTCTTTTCCCCCTGCAGGTGATCCACTCAAAATAGCAGCCTCCGCTTTTGCTTTTCTTTTTTAAAAAAAGATCGGGGACAAGAGGGGGATGATAGTTCCCTGAGCCACGGTGTCGTGCGACCTTTAAAGGCACACAGAACGGATTTTCTGAAGTGAATTGTCAAAGGAATAATAAAGCATTAAACACTACTCAGACCCACCTCGGAGGTGGCGAGGTTTCAGGTAATCCTGCTTTAACTCTGATTATTCTGGTTACGTAGGAGTTACACAGGACAGTGCCAGGAGAACAGGGATGTCTTCCCGTGCCAGATGACTTCTGAGTTAACCACAGGCTCCTGCAGCAGCTTGCATCTGGCTGGGTGGTGGTATTATTAGTTTCTCAGATGATAAAAAAATAAATAAATAAATAGTCAACCTCCCTTCTGTTTGCCTGACATTAAAGGAGAGAAGTTTGACTGCTGTAAGTAGCAGCAGCGGCAGCTCAGACGTGGCGTTTCACTTTGCCAAAAATCATCAGGTTCTGCTTCCTGAAATGGAGACAGACAGGTGGTGAAGGAACGCTGGGATTACTGAAGCTTTATAAAGCACACACGGAAGGGAAAAAAATACTTCGTGTTGGGAAGCACCATCTGGCGCCAAACACTGAAGTTCCTTTTCAGTTTCCTTCTTTCTGAGCCTTCCAAACTTGAGCCATAACTATTTTGGGTTGAGATGCGGGTTCAGGTGTTGCTGAATGAGCTTTTGTCTCTTAAGAGATGCAGGAAGCATCTCCACCCCCATTGTTCTGCCCGGACACTGAGGTCCAGCACTGAGGGCCTTCTGGCAGTTCCCTCGCTGTGAGAAGCCAAGTTACAGGGAACCAGGCAGAGGGCCTTCTCGGTAGTGGCACCCGCCCTGTGGAACACCCTCCCACCAGATGTCAAAGAGAACAACAACTACCAGACTTTTAGAAGACATCTGAAGGCAGCCCTGTTTAGGGAAGCTTTTAATGTTTGATGCATTACGGTATTTTAATATTTTGTTGGAAGCCGCCCAGAGTGGCTGGGGAAGCCCAGCCAGATGGGCAGGGTATAAATAAATTATTATTATTATTATTATTATTATTATTATTATTATTATTATTGTCATTATGTAACCCAAATGGCATCTCCCACACACAACGGGGTGGTATTGGCTGGGTTGGGGAAATCTCCAAAGTTTGAAGAAATGCGAAGGAAAGGCATTCCCCCCCAGGGGTTGGAGAGAGAGAAAACCGCACAGTCCAGTGGGTACTGAGCATGGACAGAGGGCAAAGGAATACTGACTGGGGTGGTTGGGAGTGGGGAAGAGAAAAGCAGGTGGGGAAAATGGAACAGAACACATGAAACCCTGAACAGAAGACATCCACACTGCAACAGTTTGTTGCAGCCCCACAACTGTAAAGTCTGATTGCCATGGAACAATACCCATGCCTATTTGTCCTCAGTCATATGCTGGGCATGTGTGTTGGGGAGGGGAATAATAATAATAATAATAATAATAATAATAATAATAATAATAATAATAAGCTGCAGCTCCTATGGATTCCGTACGTTCAGCATCAGGCTTTGTAACACTGAGCCTAGGATAAAGCCATGCTTCGTGAAAAGATGTCCCTTCCAACTTGAGAGATAAATTTTTGATTGCTTACAGTGGAATGGAAACACGAGAATGCTGCAATTTCTCTCCCTTTCAGTCTCAGAAAGGTATGGCACAGCAAGGAAAACATGTATTGAAAGTACAGTGGCAATTTCCCATTAATTCTTCCTTTCTGAATAGGCGCCTGCTATAAAAATCTTATCTGCTAAGTGCACAGTTCTGCCTTTAAGAGCGCAAGAAAAAGAGCCACATGTTGATAGGAAGGAGCAATATGAAAGGGGCTGAGCTTAAAGGACAGGGAAATATAGGGGAGCCCTGAAAGCTGGCACCAAGATCCGTGGAGGTTGAATGGCACCACCAAATGGAGCTGAGGCCTTGGTGTGGGTCCCCAAATTGCTCTCCCAGGTGCTTTTCAGCTGATTTGGGATTCATTCAGTTGCCATTCAGCACTGCAGTTGCCCCAAACTGTTCAACCTCAGCCCAGTCGTCCCAACCCTCTAAAGGAAGAGAAAAATCTTTTGATACAGCCACTGCTGTTAACCTTCACTGTTTCATATTTCAGCCTATTTATGCTACTAGAAGAACCCATCTGAAGCATTTAAAGTGGCCGCGGCAGAACATTGAGTTGTGTATCCCCAGTGCTGGGTTTCCATCCACCATAAGTCCCTAACACCCTGATCTTAAAACCTAGATTTCAATGGAACCTGCTTTCACATATATGAGTTTGTTATCACTTCTTTCAATAGATACCATGTTAAGCAACTGTTGCTCCCAGTCAGGGGCAGTCAGGAGCCTGAGAGGTGAGGGGAACATGTACACCCTTGTGCAAATTAATTGAAACAAACAATGTAGTTTATTGTACAAAACTCACATATACGTACATTAGTAACAGATACAACCTCTGCTATTTTTAAGCAGCATTTGAACACGGTTCGGCATGGAGTCTACTAGTTTCGAACAGTCACTGTTGATTTTCAGATCCCTGTACCACACTTGAGTCAGTGCCTGAATGAGCCTCTCTATAGTCATACAGTCCACAGCACGGAGGCGACTTTTTCATATAGCCCACAAATTCTCAAAGGGATTTATGTCCGGGGAAATTCCCTGGCCGATCAAATACCTGTATTTGCTGCTCTTTCATGAATTTCTTCACCCCTTTTGATGTGTGACAGGGGGCTAGGTCCTGCTGGAATATCCCAGTACTGTCAGAATACCTCTTTTCCAGCTCTGGAACAACTCTCTTTCATAGAACCTCAATATATTGTGGCGAGAGCATCATTCCTTCCATTGGCTGCAGGCTTCCGACACTATAATGATCAACTGACTTTTCGTGTTTGTTTTGAGTACAGCCATACCTCATATTAGTCCGCTTCATGTTACGTTCTTTCATGTTCCATCCTGCGGCGACCCAGAAGTACCGGAAAGGGTTACTTCCGGGTTTCGCCACTCACCCATGCACAGAAGCGCAAAATGACATCACACCCATAAGTGGCAAATCGCAACCTGCGCGTGCGCAGATGCGCCACTACGGGTTGTGTTCTTTTCATATTGCGAATGGGTCCCATTCGCAACCAGAGGTACCACTGTACAGGATTATGGGTAAGATAGAAAACATGCTTTGTTTCAATTAATTTGCACAAGGGTGTAGGCAGAGGAGTTGGGTGGGGGGTAGGTGGGTGGAGATGATCCAGGGAAATGGGCCAGGGATTTCTGGAGTTCCATGCCACCTGGGAGCTCTCCGTGCCCCCCTGGCAGCTGAGGGGAATCAGAGGGTCTCTCAATATTCTGGAGCAGTTTTGAGGGTACATGAGGGGAGAAAAGAGGAAATTTTATTGTGTGAGGCTGGTACAAGCCATAGCATGTCCTTTACTTTGTTTTCATGCTCCATATTAGTCCTACTACTACAGTCTACTTAAAAGCAGACCTACCTCCAGGTTAGAGAGAAGGGGCTTTGTATGAAATTTTCCTACAAGGCTTCAATCATCATCCTGCTATTCCTCTCCCAAATACATCATAGAAAACTTCACTAAGAACTGCAAGGACTCCCACTATTCATCTGTAATACAGAGAAGCTTCAACAACAGTAGTCAATTTGCTTTTGCCCCAAACCACTGAGAGCCTATTATATAATGCACTGAAAGTGACCCCTTGGATTTATGTCACTCTAAGGACATCAGACTCTAGGCATAGGAAGATTTCATTATAATGGTCAAGTAACTTGATTGTTAATTATATAATGCCTCTTCTCCTAAAACATCCTTTGGCAACTTTCAATCTCAAATGCAGAGACTCAGAGGAGTTTTCAAAGCAATGTTTCACAAGCATAAATCCATTAAATTCAAGACATTGTTTTATACATGTCAGAAACTTTAAACACTACTTTAAACACTATCGACTAAGTTCCAGTTAAGTGAACTTCTTTTGCAAGCATTACCAGTCTATATTTCTATAAATAGCATATTGCCAGTTATTGTGGGGATAAAGCCATAAGGTCTGGATCCTGCTCTCCCTGCCCCCATCCACCACAACTATTGCACCTTCCTCAGATCTGCTCTGGAGCATTAGGAGAACCACCAGAAAACTGGCCGGGGAGGCATTATTCCATTAGGGAAGAAGAAATGCTTCTGCTGACACAACGATCAGAACAGCCAAGCATTGAACTCCTCCCTTAGCATCCAAAGCATTTTCAAGATGCCATTGAAAAATCCTTCATTTTCTCATTTCTAGGAAAGACATGTGAATCTTTCAAAGTTTTGAAAGATTAATTAATCGTAACAGGGATACAATTCTCCCATTGCCATGACAGAGAGCAGTAAAACATAAAAGGAGCTAGACAAATGAAATGTGCACCTGCTTATCACAGGCAATTAATTCATCTTCTTGGATTCTCACTGACGTCTAGTTTTCATGAACACCTGGGCTGCACCACCAAACTGCAAGTGGGTGTGCAAAAGTATTTCCTGCCCATGGAAAACATGTAGAAAACAGGGTGAATGGTTCCAGCCTCACCATCTCCCTGACATTATCACCTTTCCATTGGAAGACATCTTATTTTTGTGGTGGGCTAGTAGGTCCTCTGAGATCCCACTTGAAATGTGATGCACGCAGTACGCAAAAGACACTGTTTGAACTCCTCACTACTAACAGAGGACTCAGGTGGGGGGTGCTGACAGTACTGGAGCAAAAACAGGTCAACAGAGAGAAGGAGGAAGACATCAGCAGTCTTAGGGGAACCTCAAAGCTCACAAAGGTACAAAACCATTTTTATATTTTAAAAAATGTAGAACCAGGGGGAACTTGCCCAAAATAACCAAGGAGAAGTTGTGTGGTGTCTGAATTGAGCCTGTTAGTAAGTGTGGGGTTGTTGCTCTTCCTTCCCTTTTCCCACCCACAACACCACACTTGGGTGAAGGAGTAGACTAGGAGATCCCACAACAAATATGAATGTCTGCTGTCTACCTCAGACTAGTTTCTACACACGTTCTTACACCGCCTCTCTATCCAGCCAAGCAGGAGTCATCAGCAGAGTTGAAGGGCACATTCCAGGCAGGCAAAAAGACTCAAGGAGTGAGGGGGGTGGTTGGGGAAGAGTCCTGAGGGCCACAGAGAAAGGTTTGTAGGGCCGCATTCCTCACTCCCCATGTATGGGATAATTATCGCAGATTATTGTACTTTGAGGAGATAGTGATCTGGAGTGGTCAGCTCTTCCGTCCCTGGTTATTCCTTCCTGACTCTGGTTTCTATGTTTTATTGCTTTCAGTATCCTTTGTGAAAAGGCCCTTGATGTATTGATGAAATTGGTCAGCAAAGCCTTTGATGTAGTGTAGCTCTGGTTGAGCCTGTGTTAGTCCAATAGGACACAGGTCTATAAAATATCTAGTTTTGGAGCATGCCAAGTGGGAGCTCTGCATAGACTGTGGCCACAGTGCTATGCATCAAGACTTCCTGGTGGTTTCTTCGCCACTTCTAACAGGGCTTCCCAGTGGCCGATTGAAGTGCTTCCTTGGTAATGTATATACTGCTTGCTATTTGGAATAAAATCTGTAATCTTCTCAACCACTTGCATTTGTGTTGATCCTGAATCTATTTTTAAAAGAACCATCTTCCATTAGGCAAGACACCCCAGTCCTAAGATTCCCCACCTCTAGAATAGGGCAACACTGTGCAACACAACGACCGTAAGAGGAATTCCCCCAGCCTTCCCCGGTAGTCAATACACCTTTTATTTTCAACGAGCCTTTCAAGTCACAACAATTGACCTTGACAAGAATTTCAGGTGTTTCATTCTGCGCACACCTACTTCTTGTATGTTACTGCATCCCTTTCTTTCGAAATGACTCAACAGAAACAACACAGCAGAGGAAAAGGTCGCCTGTTTCAAAAATAATTAATGGAACCAAACTTGTTGATGTTACTAGTCAGACTTATCAGAACAAGTCATGAAAATCATTCCCATCTCGTGATTCAGCATCTTGCCCCAACCCCTTGCCTCCTGCTTTCCCTTTTCCATTTTTTTAAAAATCCAGTTTCTGTTGCAATGTGAAAAACAGAGTTACATTTTATCCCAGGCCAGGAAGACAATAATCAGGGGGAAGGGGAAAGAAGAGAGGGAGGGGAAAAATGCTAGCCAGATAGATAGTTTTGCTGTTGAAAACAAAATACTCAACAGTTTCGATATTTGGTCTTTATGTATTTATTTTGAGAAGGTTTTGGGTGTATTTTTGCACCATCTATCCAAAGTTAAGCACTTTAAAGTTGCATTCGATTTAAGCGGAACAATCAAACACATGCTAAAATCCATCCCCCTGAAATCAATTATCATTAAAAGTCCTTAACCCTGTCTGGATCACACTCAACACTTGTCACACCTGGTATATAGCAGAGATGAGAACCTTGTGGCTCTGCAGATGTTCTGGGACTCCCAACTCTCATCAACCCCAGTCAGCAAGGCCAATCGTCAGAGATAATGGGAACTGAAGGCCAACTACAGTGCTGGCAAGGGGGGCACAATTCTCCATCACTGCTTTGCTCCTTCATTCCTAGACCCAGTCATGGTTAAGAGGGGTTATGCTTCTTCAGCGAAAGGTCCCTGCCATTAACAGATGGAGATGGGAATCAGGCTGAAGTTGGAGACTGAAGTACACTGGGCAGAATGTGCTCCTCAACTCACCAGGTAAGAGCATTTGGGAGGTAACAATTTCGTTCTTATTAGGTAGACAAAATACAGTGGTACCTCTAGTTACAAACTTAATTTGTTCCGGAGGTGCGTTCATAACTTGAAACTGTTCTTAACTAGAGGCATGCTTTCGCTAATGGGGCCTCTTGCTGCTGCTGCGCGGCCAGCACACGATTTCTGTTCACATCCTGGGGCAAAGTTCTCAACTAGAGGTAACTCTTCCAGGTTAGCAGAGTTTGTAACCTGAAGCGTTTGTAACCTGAGATGTTTGTAACTCGAGCCACCACTGTTTGTACATCAGGCATCTCACATGCCCAGATCTTGACCCTCACTCAGTCCACACTGCTTCCGTAGGGAAGGGAAATAAACACAGGCCAGAGATTAGATGTTGTGCATACTTAGGAAAAGCACTATTTCAATACTAAGCTCATGTCCCAATTTATAGCAGCTGCTTCTCACAAAGCAAAACAATAATATTCTCAACTCAAGGCAAAAAGCAAGAAGATCGGGCAGCATCACTCTTGGGGATGCTACGAGGATCCGTGAAAGGTGCGCCGGCCTGCAATTGAATTGCAAATTTAAGAAGCTTACATGTAGGAAATGTTGTTGTTGTTGTTGTTTTGTTTTCTCTCTCTCATGCATGCACACACAAACGCACACGGCAAGGTGTTATATTCCACATTCCACGACAAAGCGCATTCCATGCTGAAATGTCAGCATTTCCAACCAGCTCCTGTCCAAATACCTCTTGGAGCTGTCCGTGTTTGGAAATCTGGCACCTCCAACACCGTAAAAATCAATGGGGAAGGCTTAATTTTTTATGCCCATTTGAATGCAAGCACTCCCTCTACGTCTGCAGGGATGCAAATCCTTTGCAAAACCAACCATTAAATGGCTGCTAGCTCAGAGAGCGCCTCAAGACGCTCTGTAGGCACTGTCAAATCAGAGGAAGCCAGCCATGTGTGATGTTGTCACCGGTCACCTTCGATATCCATTTGTATTTACTGGAGCTTCACCCCTTCCGCATGGGGGGGCGGGCGGTGAGTCAGGCGGGATCTGTCTTCATTTGCAGTAATGGGCTGCCTCTAATTCTGTAGCAGGATTCCGTTCCTGTGATTTTCTGCTCACTGCCTGGCCTGAGGTTACAGCCTGCACTACTTACTGATCCTCATTAATACTGATGTCATGTGGGATCAGTTTAACTCGGCTTTAACGGAATATTATGGAATCGCCTGAATGTGCAACCTCCCTTTGAAGTCAGGGCTCGGAGTTCACAACACATTCAAGCACCTGTCACATGCAATGTAGTGAAACTGGGAACGGATGTGCAAAATATGGGGATGCTTAAAACTAGACTTCGGATGAAACAATGCAATGCAGAACTTCTTCGCTACCCTGCGTGCCCTCTCTAGCATCTTCAAGGGTGGGGAAACATTTCTGAGACAAGCGTCGCATTAATCCCCACCCACCATGGAAAGCTGTCCGATGCTACATTGCAGTACTGGGGCAGACCATCCTCTGCACAATCACACACACTCATACACAGCTACTTCTTATGCAAATATATATTATTATTATAATTAAATCTACTCAATTTCCCCTTCCAGTACTGGGGCAGACCATCCTCTGCACATTCACACACACTCATACACAGCTACTTCTTATGGAAATATTATTATTATTATTATTATTATTATTAAATCTACTCAATTTCCCCTTCCAGTACTGGGGCAGACCATCCTCTGCACAATCACACACATTCATACACAGCTACTTCTTATGGAAATACATTTAATTCTTATTAAATCTACTCAATTTCCCCTTCCATTTTCTCCTCAAAACCATAAAACCAAGTTTGCTTGTTTGCTTTTTAAAAAGCTTTCGAACACCCTTTATCTGTCCTGCAAAAGTCGAAACCGACTCAACAATCCCAACTGAAGATTGTAAACAATGTCGGCACACAACTAAATTGCAAGCCCCGCTTTGTAGCAGTTCAAAGCCTCAAACAGCAAAATGCAATTGCATGGAATTGCACAGAATTCATAACAAACGAATGGAAACAATTACTAAATGCATGGACACTTTATTCATACTGGCAAGGAACACAAGTTCTCTGTCTCTCTCAAGGTATATATTCCTGTCTGCTTTGATTTTCTTGCAGAAGAAGGTGGTGCGATTTAACAGCATCAAAGCCCCTTCTCTCTCAGATGGGGGGGGGGGGGTGTTGTTGCACCATGAAATCGCATGAGACCACGGCAACCAAAATGGCTGCCACTCTCTCATGATAAAAATCAGGATGTTGTGGTTCCTAGTTCAAAGTAGGGGAAGGAGAGAGAGATGTTCTGACATAGAAGTTTCACAACTTTTGGTGGACTACAAGTCAGATGATTCTTTGGGGAAGCCAAGACAGTTAAGCTTATGTTAAACTGAAACACGTTTGCAGATGTGTCCTGAGCAATACGAAGTGGAGGTCTGTGTCAAAAGCTTTTTCAATCATAGCGCAGGAGCCGGGCTGTCTTATATAACAGCTCTCTTATATAACATTCACCCACCCTTCCCCAACAAAGTTATTTTCAGGCATCTTGGACTACAATTCCCATCAGCCCCAGCTAGCACAACGATAGTCCAAAACATATGTTGGTCACCAGGTTGCAAAGGGTTACCCTGGGAGGTAAATGGCAGGAAGAACCTGACAGTTGCAAATTTAAGTAAGCAAGCCGGTGGGGTCTTCTAGGAATCTCTGTTAGCCAAGTCTGCTGATGGTGCCAGATAATTTATCACGGCAAAATTCCAAGGAGGCTGCCAAACTAGGGAGGTATTTTGGTTTTGTATATTTTTTTTAGTACCACAGCTTTATTGGTTTTACGTTGTGCCTTTGTTTTAATAATATTTTTTGTTTCAATATTGTACAATGCTTAGACATTTCTAAAATATTAAGTGGTTCATAAATGCTTTTAGATGATAGGTGATAGATAGATAGATAACCTAAAAGCCACCTATCAATAGGTGGTTCATGAGGCACAAAACAAGCCAATGAGGGAAGGGTAATGGAACTACCAAATCCAAAGCTTTATAAAAGCGCAGAGAGAGAGAGAGAGAGAGAGAGAGAGAGGGAGGAGGAGGAGGAGGAGGAGGAGGAGGAGGAGGAGGAGGAGGAGGAGGAGGAGGAGGAGTACCCAGCCCATCTGGCTGGGTTTCCCCAGCCACTCTGGGCAGCTTCCCGTTTTGCCCATTCACCTCCTATTGCACCCCTGTGGAAGAGCAAGCAGGGAATCTCCATTACACTGGCAGAGGTTCACCTGAATACTCTGGATCTTACCTTACTCATTCATTCATTCATTCATTCATTCATTCATTCATTCATTCATATATAATTGCAGACCTCTAAATGTATTGCACCAGTAAAAGCACTATTTTATTTCTACAGCCAGATGACAATGGCTTTCCCTGGCTTGGAGAGCTAACAACTTACAAAACCATCACCGAGCATGAAAATATGTCCTCGTGTGACTGTTCTAACAAGGCAAGGGATAGCATGCAGAGCTATTTCAGCATTCGTGTATTTCAGAACAGAATGTGTAATTTCCTTTTTATTCGTATAACTAATCATATTTAGAGCACAAACCTGTGCATGTCTAAAAAGTAAGCCCTACTGAGTTCAATCAGCTTCAGAAAAGTGGAAGACAAGTTTTCTTAGCAGCAGATTTCAAGAACTTCTGCTTGGATATAGCAGAAGCGTGTTGCGTATTTCCTCCTTTCTCTCTAACTCTGGTAGCAATCGCAAGCAATTTAAAATTACCATGCAGTCAATTTTCTTGATATGGATAGCTTCTTATAACAAACACGATCTCAGTGGCTGTGAATCACAAGTGCAGCTGCGCTCAGTTCCTGCTTGCGGGCTTCCCATAGGCATCTCTGGTGGACACTGTGAGCTCCATTGGCCTGGTCCTGCAGAGCTCTTCTTGTGTCCTTAAAAACTCGCAACAATCTGCCCCTGGGAGCAACAGTGATTCTCATACTTCCCACTGCTGATACTGACAGTACCTTGCATCAAAGATGGTATTCAAAGAGCTTCTTTGAGCCTGCTGAAGGAAGCAGATATGCAGGCGGTTCAGCTTTTGAAAATGGTCAGCAGAAATTCTCCATGCTATTTGTAGGCAGCAAAATAGTGTGTGTGGAATTTCACCAAATGATCTACAAGGGATGAGCGAAGTTCTCCAGCTGTTCAGGAGAAGAACAAATAATTTTCTGACATAGGGGAGGGGGGGGGAATTTTTTGTTAGGAATCAGAGGTGAGATACCCACATAATGGAAGCTACCCTCAGGTCCATTCCTCATACACAGAGGCAGCTTAAGGTCCAAAATAGTTTGCTGCTGTAGAAGAGTAGATAATACAGTTCTGGATGTTGATATAGTGGTACCTCGGGTTAAGTACTTAATTTGTTCTGGAGGTCCATTCTTAACCGGAAACTGTTCTTAACCTGAAGCACCACTTTAGCTAATGGGGCTTGCTGCTGCTGCCATGCACCAGAGCACAATTTCTGTTCTCATCCTGAAGCAAAGTTCTTAACCCGAGGTACTATTTCTGGGTTAGCGGAGTCTGCAACCTGAAGCGTAAGTAACCTGAAGCATATGTAACCCGAGGTACCACTGTATATACATACAGCCTATAGGGCTGTGCAGATACAGACATGGATATATACAAGCACAAAGCACCTCTGTTGCTCCAGATGTAACACAGTCTCCAACTCAATTCACAAGATTCACTGGCTGGCTAACAAGCTGACATACCTTAATCACTTATATAGACGGCCCCGGACCATTGCAATAGCAACTGGCTTGGCTGACCTTGTGCCTGTTGGCTTATCTCATATGTGGCTTGATTTGTGCCCACGAAGGAAATTAAGCCCTTCCTCCAACCATTTTGGCTCACTATGTTGAATTAAACTTTATTGTCAGTTCATACTTGGCTGTGAGTCGTGGAAGACCTGCTCCGTACCTTGTAGGCCTTTTCCCAACTGGCCTGGGACAGTGTGGCCCTAACTGACTCTAGTTGCAAAAGCTGAGGCTGATGAAGAAGCTAGAGACAATCTTGGCTGCCTTTTAGTACAGACTGCCATGAGCCACCATTGCAATGATTGGTAGCAACAGGAGTAGATCTGTTCTATGCTTATGATAACATTTTATTTTCTCTTGCTAACAACACATATTGTTTTAAATGTGCATTTTCTGTTTGACTTCCCTTAGTAACGTTTTCTTGTGAAATGTTAAGATTTTTTTGTTAAGTTTGGAGCATTGCGTGTGAATTCTGTACCTGACCTCCTTTGTAATGTTTTATTTTGAAATCTTTTAAGATAAAATTTTAGTTTCCTGTTGATTATGTTGCTTTTTATATTTGACTTTCTTCAATGTTTTCTTATGGATTTTTTTATTTAATGTTTTAATGTAAGTTGTAAACCACTTTTCTCTTAAAAATATAAAGTGGTATAGAAATGAAATTAATAATAGTAATAATAAAATAAGGGAGGGGGTAGGTGCCTAGTCCAGTCTTTCCACCCAACAATATTAAAATAATATTAAACAATACAAAAAAATGGATCTATCAATGTGCCCAAAATTCATGGTGGCTAAACTGGGGAGGCCATTTCTTTTCCTATACTCCAAAAGATGGCTAAAATTATCCAAGTTCCAGAGAAAGTAAAATGAAAAAAGCCAGGAAATGATTTTCTGTTCATTTTTAGATCAGTCCTCCTCCTCCTCTCCTTTCAGTAGCAGACCCTCCTGGCATACCTAATGTAGCTTTTAAATCGTCTCAGTTTCAAGAGAGGTCTGCTCTGCAGCAGAGAGAGCTGTAATTTTAAACTCCATAATTCTGAAATTCCGATTTTGGATATGGATCAAGTTTGGTCCATTTCACTTTTTATGTCTCAGATATGAAATAAAAAGTCTGTAACTATGAAGAAGTGATTTCCTACATACCACCATAGCTGGGTAACCTGCTAACACATGGCTTCAAAATACGTATTTGAGCAGTCCATGTTTTCTCCAGGCTTTGATTCCCCCCCTTCCTCTTAGCACCCTAGTATTGATGCATTTGTTGATAGACTTTTCTGAACATTTTGCAGTTCTGTTTGCTCTGTCCTGTCCACAGGAAAACATTTTTATGTAGATTTTTTTTTCATTTTTTAGTGACTTGTTGGTGCTGTAAATACTGATTGTCTTTGTGAAGCTGGTGCCTGGAATTAAAAGCTCTAAGTAGCGATGAAGAACTGCTGTGCATATACCCCGACAATTTGCTTCAGGAAGTGCAAATAGGCCTCTGCCCCCAATTTAATATAAATTGTCCAAATGGGGAGGTCTGCAACTATAGTGGCAGGTTTAATGTGGCGTCATTAGCCTGAGCAAACATTCTGTGCACAGAAAAAACTTAAATCTGGTCAGAATAAAACACTTCCTGCACAAAACTGGACATCTTTTAGTAGCATTCTCATTATGTAAATATAAACAATCTCAGTAACAACCACTGTCACTACTTGTCAAAGGTATTAATAGCTTTATACCAGGTAAGGCTATTTGTCAATCTGTACTCTGACAGGCAGTGGCTCTTCCAACATATCAGACTGAGCCTAGGACTGTCCTCATTCACTGCATATTGTCTACAACTGAGCAATGGTCCATTGCCCAAAGGCAAGTTGGACCTTCCTCCTACCATTTTCCAATAGCAGAGCTTAAACTTGCACCTCCCCTTTCCCATCCTCTTGCCAAGGGAAAGGAACCTTTAGTCCTTCAGATGCTGCTGGATTGCTGGGTGAGAGGAGAACCATAAATGCAATTTGGGGGGGGGGTGGATGGAAGAAGTAACGTCATAGATCTGGTTCCTAGAGGAAGGAAGGGAATGGCTACAGTAATTTATACATGCTATAAATGGCTAGTAAAGGTAAAGGTAAAGGGACCCCTGACCATTAGGTCCAGTCGTGGCTCACTCTGGGGTTGCGGCGCTCATCTCGCTTTACTGGCCGAGGGAGCCGGCGTACAGCTTCCGGGTCATGTGGCCAGCATGACTAAGCCACTTCTGGCGTACCAGAGTAGCGCACGGAAACGCCGTTTACCTTCCCACTGGAGCAGTACCTATTTATTTACTTGCACTTTGATGTGCTTTCAAACTGCTAGGTTGGCAGGAGCAGGGACTGAGCAACGAGAGCTCACCCCGTCGCGGGGATTCGAACCGCCGACCTTCAGATCGGCAAGTCCTAGGCTCTGTGGTTTAACCCACAGCGCCACCCGTGTTCCTCATAGAGAAGCTATTAAATAGGCTATATACAATTGGGGTAATTGTGCAGCTGTTCCAATGTGCTTAAAAGAGTTAAGGTTTTCTGAGCTCTGGGGGGAAAGGGGGTGGCGACAGAAACTGAACGTGAAAGATATATATTTTGATCCTGACATATAAATGAACATAGTGTGGCTATTCTGTAGTGAATGGTCGTTCCTTTTTAAGATGCTGTTATAGCGCTGTATGCACTGCAAACTCGCACTGTCATTCTGGGTGGTGCAGATTATGGCTGCAGTTCTATAAATACCTGGATGTAAGGCCTATTGAAATCAATCTAACTGACCTCAGAGTAAACATCCAGAGGACTGCATTATATATTTCCATATGGGGAAGTTAAGTTTTTTTTGGGGGGGGATATGGTGATTTCTGTGCACTTTCTACATCTTACCAATTAATTTGCAACAAGTCCCTTGCAACTAAAATGACAGCAATGTTAACTCTCTCTTTTTTTGCTACTCACACAAAACAAAACACAGAAGAAATAGGGACCTAGAACAACAAACCCACACGAGTAAGTGCAATCCAATCCCCTCTCCTGAAATCCTAAAGAAAGCCTTTTTTGTTTGGCTTAATTTAGCTCCAAAAGTCCACTCAGCATAATAGGAAGCTCAAGGACATCTTTGCCTCAAGTTCCTCTTTCCAAATATATACACAGAAGGTTTAGTTGTAAGAAATTCAAACCCAGTCTGCAAAACCTGTGCATATTTACAATCTATTCAGTGCTGACTCCAGCCTTTGTGAAGGCCTTGAGCAATGATACAGTGGTACCTCGGATAAAGTACTTAATTTGTTCCGGAGGTCCATTCTTAACCTGAAACTGTTCTTAACCTGAAGCACCACTTTAGCTAATGGGGCCTCCTGCTGCTGCCGCGCCGCCGGAGCACGATTTCTGTTCTCATCCTGAAGCAAAGTTCTTCACCTGAGGTAATATTTCTGGGTTAGCGGAGTCTGTAACCTGAAGCGTATGTAACCTGAGGTACCACTGTATCCTTATTGGAGGCCATCCCTGCCTCCCTGAGAAGGTCTATCTGTTCCTGGCCAGTGTATCCGCTACTGCCCCTTCACTTATTATTATTCTTAATTCAACTGTAACAGAAAGAAAGAAAATAACAGTGGCAGCTCACATTAACAACAACAACAACGAAAAGAGTTAATCACTCTTGACGGACATATATATATGCAGTCTTTATGTCCAAACAGATGCAATCATTTGTCTCATTTGGATAATGCAGAAAGGACAGTGAGACCTTCAGGCCGCCGAGCGATAGATGGTGGGTGTTTGCCCTTCCAAACTCACACTTCAAAAGTCTCTTCGCAACAATAACAGCTTGCAGGATCCAATTTCGTCGTCCATCTGTTAATTCCCACATCACCCGAATATAATTTAAAAGTATGTGAGCATCTGTAAATATCGAGGGTCCCCCCCAAAAAAAACCCACAGTTAATATGAACAACAACCTCTAACCAGAAAGTTTAGGGTGCACCTACATCGTATGCCTCCGACATTCTTTCCTGTGAAGGCACTGCTGAGTCAGAACAGGTCTGGAAAAACCATTTTTGTTGAATCATTGGCATTTTTAAGTCTAAAGAAACACTGCATAGAGACACCAAAGCATCTCCCCATTGATCGAGCTGAGTGTTCCCTATACCAGAGGTTCTCAAACTGTAGTCTGTGGACCACCAGAGGCTCACAAGCTTCATTCAGGACTCTTTGGTGTGTCTGCGAATTTGTGGTTGAAAATGAAAGGTCACACATCCATCCCACTGAATATTTATATTGATTTTTAAATTGCATTTTTATTGCTTCTTTTATTTCTTACATTGCCTTTTATTGCATTGCGCTTTGAATTCCGTGGCATTACAATTGCTGCAACAGGCAGAAATATCTTTAAGTGGTCCGCCAAGACCCACAGCAATTTCCCAGTTGCCTATAGGGGGAGAGGCTTAGGAAACACTATTCCATTCATCTCTATGGCCCCAAACCTCTGGTTTACAGCATTCCAATAAACATTTATAAACAGGTTTAACTTTCTGTAAAGATCCAGTTATTTCCTCACCAATATAGGAGATGCTGAGGCACCCGAAGCTGATGGTCAAAAACAGACACCGAAAAGTGTTGTAACTGAGCACTACTAGGGAAGTTGTCTCTAAACTGCATGTTGAAAATGACAAAAATTATCGCGTCCAATCCTATTAAGTGATCTAGCACAATCAGCTCACTTCTAAATCTATTGACCCTGCACCACCACGACTTTTCTCTTCCACTGCCACCAACCAGGTTTCCCCCTGTAATATATTCAGACCCAGTCAGGTTGTAACATATTAACAAAGATTCCAGTTTATTGTGAACACAAACAAGTTTTAAATACTTTGAAACACTGTAATCTGATTCACTCTCTCTGTCTCCCCTCCGTCTCTAACTCACTCTGATTCCTATGCCTCCCAACCAACCGAAACTAACTGCCCAAACCCCTGTGTAGAGCCTTAAACACAGTTAGGCTCCGCCCCGGGCTTTCTTATTGGTCAGCCTATTAACCCTTTCTCTCTCTCCCACAGTACAACATCTCCATAATGAGTGGGCAAACGCCACAGCTTCATCTCCTACGAAAGAGGTGGAGTGGGTGGAACAGACACCCAGCATTATTATTATTATTATTGCAATTTTCAGGACCAAATGGGGGTGTTGGCTTACCTTAGTGTTCTCATGCATTCTTGAGCATGTCAGGAAAGCCTAGCATTTTCTATACCTATATATTTGGAAAGATGTCTGTCTGTTTGTCTATCTGTTTTCTATGCATTCAGACTCCCCTTCAGATACCGCCACCAACTTGGGTTTCCAAGATGGAGCAGCAGTTTTTTTTGTCTAAATTCCATCAAACACTACCATCAAACACTATTTTCAACCAAAATGGTAGACTAAATCATTCCAAAGTGCCCTGATTTTAACCAGATTTCACACGATGGTTCCTGAGATCAAGGAGCAGGTTCTAGTTTTGGTTTGGATACCACTGGGTGCCATTTTGAATCAAGATGGTGGACTGAACCTTTCAAAGCTGCATGCATTTGGACATCTTTTAAGGTATTGCCGTTGTCATGCCCCTGCTGGAGGAATCCTCTTCAGAGCAACTGCTGCTTCCCAAAGCAATCATTACAGGCTGTGTCAGTGGGCAGTGAGACAGAGCAGCAGGATCAAAGGCTTTCAGGTCACAACACCACAACTTACTTCAGAAGGCATAGAGCAACCCTGCAGAGGTGGGGCCTGAACTGCCACAGAATCCAGCTGCCACTTCAGGCCCGGCCAGATGCAAGACTGCTGATCCGAAGAACAAGGGCTCCTTAGGAGCAAGGGGTTACTCAGGCAATCCAGAAAGCCTGCAGCTGCGCTCTGGGTGGGGCAATGAAAGTTCATGGTTAAACATCTCCAGAGTGTGCTGGAACAACAGTATTGAGCCATCTTCTTGAGCTGGCTGGTGACTGCACTGTCTCTCTTGTGTTTTGATTTTGGACTGTGACCAGACCAGACCTTTGGATTGTTCATGTGAGTAGACTTGGGACTGCTGGATCAGGTTTTCTCAAAAGCAGGACAGTAACTGGATTTAGCATGATGTTCCCTGAGATCAATGAGCAAGTTTTCATTGATGTTAGGATACGATTTTGAATCAAGATGGCAAACTGAATCTTTCGATGCTGCATTTATTTTAACCATTGATTTAAAAACTGCACAGATGTTTCTGTTTGTTTCTTAGAATTCCCAAGTCATGATGGGCACGAGCCTGCTAGTGCTATATATTCTGCTACTTTGTCATCTCAAATTCTACTGCTATCAGTCTCTGCCTCCCAGTGCTGTTTTGCCAGCACTCAGAACTGCACAATTACATTTGCAAACCAACCTACATACAACGCTCAAAACTCGTTAGAGTAACGAATAAAAGATCCTTTATGGTAATGATCACAACATTCCGCAATCCCTGAAATAAACAGAAAATAGCCACCAACCACACAGCAGAGGTAATGACAGAAGCCTGAAAAGTATATTTCACTTTGCAAACAAGTTAAGAGATGTATTGCTCAGTCCTCACCGCAGAGAGATCAGAAGGGAAGCTTATGCAGAAAGATGTATTATTCTGTTCAAGAGCCTTCTTTCCTGAAATGAATACCTCTGAAGCCTCCAAACCCCTGTGCAGTAAATCTAGCCACTGACATTGGGAAGGGGGAATACATTTCATTATTTGCATTCTTTAAATAAAGTAGCGTTGACTTTTCTGTGATGGGGGAGGCAACTGGAATCCAGTTCACAGGCTGTTTACATTCACTGTCTAGTCCTCCAAGGCTCATGAAAAAATAATGTGCCTCGGGAATTAAAATGGGTCCTATAGCTCTATCTAATGTATGCATTTTGGAGCCTCACACTGCAAGTATTGCACTTGAAGGGCACTTTGCTGGTGGGTGCATGCATAGTTTGAAAGACAGGTCTTTTCATTTAAGATACATCCCTACCTAGTTAACGACAATGTGAAAATCTAAACAGGATATACAGGTCTAGTGCCAATGGAATGCTGGATCCCTAAAACCATAGCTAGCTGATCAGACGCTGGGAACATGTGTCCCCTCCTCTCTGGAGCCAGCGTCAGGCCAAGGCATTGTTCTGTCAGAGGCAGAGCACAAAATGGTGCCCACACCTCCACCAAGGTCAAAGTTTCTAGTACCCAAAGCTTGCCAATTTATTTTGGTTCCTAAAGCAGAAAACCCCAGAAGTCCTTAATTACAAATTAAGCAACGTACCATTTCCGGCCCTGTCGCAACATTCCAAATCTGCTTCCTGTGGCAGCTGCCTCACTCTACCTAATTGCAGAGCAAATTCCCTCTTCCCTTCCTTTGTTGGCGTTAACTACGGTTTAGTGCTACACGTGCACCGATGCTAACCATGGTTACTTCCAGTTATGGTTTCATCGTGCACGACAGTTTGAATGCACTGTGTAGATTGGGGGCAACTTGTCCTACATGGTTGTCCTCAAGGTGACCTCACAGTAACATTTATCTGGCAGGGGAAAGAGTTCTGGACACCATATTTCAAGACATTCTTAAGAGAATGACGTAACTGAGACAATCTAAATAGCCTAGAATTCAGCCGAGGTTATGGGATTCATATCCAATATGAACTCCAAGTATATCAATTACTCTAATGGCTTTCTGCAGTAAAGTAGAACACTGTAACCCACAGTCTCATAGTAAAGAGTGTCCTAAAAATAATACATAATATCAAGGCATGAAAAATCAGTGCCTTTCTCTATATTTATGGCTGTTTTTTCTGTTCTGGTATTCCAAGAAGGGAACAGTGAAATCTATATTAATGTCATTTCTCTCTCTACTTTTTCAAAATCATTATGCACTGCATGGTTGCTGATGTAATGCAGAAAGCACATAATCCTGTTTAGAACCGAATGTTGTTGTTTTTCTTTCAATGCTTAGGGGCCAGAATCAATGCATTAAAAAATCATAATGCACAAGATTAAAGCGCAATCTTTACAGAGAGAAGCTAGTAGTCTGATTGTTGCTGTTTTCGGATGTTACTGTGGTCTTGTGATTTTATGTTGCATAGTACCTTATGACATTTTTACGCAAGTGCCGTTGGAGGAAGCAAAGAAAGGGCAAGAATGCTGCAGGATTTGGGCAAATGAACTGTGCACAGATGCACAAAGATGCACCACCACTCCCTTTTTTGCCAGAAGAAGTCCAACTGCTTAATATCAGGAGTAGGGAGCCCTCAATTCCCCTTCCTCTGGAGATAGATTTGGGCCATAGCTCAGTGGCAGGGCATGTGCTTTCTACGACAATGGTCTTAGAGTCAATCCCTGGCATCTCTAGTTAAAAGGGTTCAAGTAGCAGGTGATGTCTGAGACCCTGGAGGACCACTGATAGATAGAGTGTAGACATACTGAGCTAGATGGACCAATTGTCTGATTCCTATCATCCCATGAGACTGAATGATGGCTGTTCACTTGTGCATGTAGAAATTGTGACGGGCACTTGCTGGCATGAGGACCAGGCATCCAGTTTCACCAGCCACTGAACCATCCCCAAGTGCAGCCTGTTCACATTTATGCTGTGGACCTCTATGGCTCGGCACTGCATGATGTATTGGTTTGGAGCCCAAACTCACGTTTCACGGTGGCAACGTTGTCCCATGCATGAGGAAGGGCAAGTAGGTCCTGGAGATGTGCCCAGAATTCCAGTTAACTCGGCCACTTCATTGCGTGGCAGAATGCAAGTCTCCTCTCTGCCCACACCTGACTGGCGCAAGGCCTCGCGCCAGGGTCAATCTGGACTTGATGCACCAATGACTCATCCCAAGTTGTTGTTGTTTCCCTCCCTGCACAGATCTAACAACACAACTCACCATTATGTGCTTTTGCACTGGACTGGACTTTGGTTTCTGCTGTTGTGTGAATAGTAAAAAGGTAAAGGTAAAGGACCCTTGATAGTTAAGTCCAGTCGCAGACCACTCTGGGGTTGCAGCACTTATCTTGCTTTACAGGCCAAGGGAGCAGGCGTTTGTCTGCAGAGAGTTTTTCCGGTCATGTGGCCAGCATGACTAAGCCGCTTCTGGCACAACGGAACACTGAAACCAGAGCAGTGCACAGAAACGCTGTTTACCTTCCTGCCAGAGTGATACCTATTTATCTACTTGCACTGGTGTGCTTTTGAACTGCTAGGTTGGCAGGAGCTGGGACAGAGCAACAGGAGCTCACCCAGTTGCAGGGATTCAAACCGCCGACCTTCTGATCGGCAAGCCCAAGAGGCTCTGTGGTTTAGACCACAGTGCCACCCGTGCCCCTGTGTGAATAGTAGCAATACCAAATAAAAGGAGTTGCTTATGATCATGTAGGCATTTGTGAAAGGGGTACAACCACTCAAGGCACATTTCAGAAAACCACCCCTGCTGCCAAACTGCAAAAGAAGCTCTGAAGTGACTTAGCTCTGTTTCAGCGGCTCCAATCACAGCAGTTCAAGAGAGGAGAGCTGGGAGTTCTACTTTATTTCATTCTAAGTTATCTTATAGCCCAAGGCAGAAGCAGCTGATAGGCATTATTAACTACTCTCGGTGTCCTCCCCAACAGTTAAGCTGCTCTTGTTGCTTATGCCGATAAGTCACTACAGTAAGGCATTCTTTAAGCCTCCTTGCACTCAATTAGGTTGTCACACCTATCTGTATTCAAACTTAATGACATGCAATTTCATGCAGAGCTTATAGTTGCAAGGCTGGAAGTTGCCGCATGCTGACTACTTTTATCTTTCCTGGTGTAGACCAGGGAGGAGAAAGTCAACAACAACAAAAACCACGAACATTAACTTTTGTAATAATGTATTTGTAGTTTTGAAAGGTTGAAAACACACTGATGGTGGAGGGGATACAAGAAGCAACATAAGGGTTAAGTCAGTCAAGGTAAACAATAGGGAAATATAAATTTCTACAAAACAGCAAAGAGGCTGTTTTCACTGGAGACGTAGTAGGGCAAACTAAACATTGCGTTATATTGGCGATCACATTCAATGTCTCTTGTTTGCTTTAATTTAGGGGTGGGGACATTTTGGCCTCCCCAGTTGTTGCTAAACTGCAACTCCCATTATTTCCAACAAACATGGCCAATGGCCAGGGATGATGGGAGTTGTAGTTCAGCAACATCTGGGGAGGCCAAAAGGTTCTCCACACCTTTTTGTCCCCCAATAGCAACTGGGTGTGGAGGAAGAGGAAATTAGGTTTCGGGCTGTGAGATGCAGGGAGGGAGGTTTTCACACCCTTTCCCTCTGTGCTGCAATCCTAGTAAAAAATCCCCAACATCCTGGCACAACCGGCCCTACCGTTAGGCAGAGTGAAGCAGCTGCCTCACACGGGAGACTAGAGAGAGCTGGGAGCAGCAGCAAGATGCTGGAGGGCAGAGCTGGGAGTGTCACATTACCTTGTGCCCCTTAAGTGAGCTCTGCTGCCCGCAAGGGTGGTGAAGGATACTGCCCAATTATCAGCGTCAAAGGAAGATTTCACTGCTTATCTGGTCAGGTTCTGGATAAAGAATTGCCACAGGGGGGCAGTTCACTTCAGGCAGCAAAATGTCTTGGACTGGCCATGCTCCCCATGCCAGCACTCAGCTGCTATTTATCCCATGAGGGGAACTGCTGTTGGTTGCAATAACCACTTCTCTGTCATAGCAAATAATAGCAGCTGTGCGTGTGATTTTGGTGGGACTCAGACATGGCATAAAGGTTTTGCCCTTTCCCCACATGAAGTTGCCCCAGTTCCTTATTAGGCTACCCACAAGTGCTTGTTGTTGTTTTTAGCAAAACATTGAATATGATCACACACTTTTGGTGATGCTGGTCTCTGCCTTTTGCTGGTGCTGTATTCTCTCTTTAGTCCATCAGCTAAAACCTATTTGTTTACGGAAACAATGGTTTTAGCCATGGATCCTAAACAAACACAGCTCAATGCTTCCCGGAATGCACAGCATGCATGCAAAGTGAATCTAATACTCACTGAGTGGCCTCGGGTGAGTGACTATCTCTCAGTCTCAGTTCCCATCTGCAAAAGCAAGAATAACGTTCTACCTCATGGGACAGTAAAGATGGAGGCAAGAAGGAAGGAAGAGCAATTTGCACAGAGTTGCTATAGATCACAGGAAATGCAAATAATTATGAAATAATATAGTTCATAGAAATGTTCTTAACATGACCATTAAAACGTAAGCGTAAAGCTTCAACAACATTCTTAACTGATTACTTCAAAAATACCAAAGTTAATATACATATGTGTGACACTTTTGTTATATGTTGTGATCTAATTTCAAACAAATAACATACCAGAGCTGCTCAGAAAATGACAATCCTATTTTGCTTTTTGCCTGCCCATTTCAGAGCTGTTCCATGCCTCCAAATGTTTTTATTTGCTTTCATTTCTATATTTTTACCGACACTCTTTAAGTAGCAGAGAGAGCAGCTCTGGAGAACAGAGAATAGCTACTGCCAAACACTAGCCTTTAAAATCTTGCCAGAGCTGAATTCTGCTGTAATCCACTCCTAATGTCCCCCAAGCCACAATCTGCATCACATCCTTGTCTGTGACCCAGCAGTTCATCCAGAAAGCGTCTAGAAGAAGCCAAGTAAAAAGTGAAGATAGATTTTGGCTAGTCATAAAAGTCCCCATTCAATGCATGCAGAGTCTCACGGCTTTAAGCACATTATTTCTCTGGAAATGGTGCACAACACACAAGGCCAAATGCCAAGTTATATTTAGCAGATCTTTTAAAAGACTGTTATGCTGCCCTTTAAGTATCTGCACTGCAAGGATAGTGACATCAGGCCCATTCAGATGCATAACCACACATTAGACCAACGAGTAGCCGCAGCCCTGCCATTGCACATGTTGATTACCCTCCCCGCATCCCTGGCACCTGTGTGTACAGTGCAAATGTCTGCAAGGAGGGTGCTGTGCATGAAGGCATCCAAGTGATTTGGGAACCTGAGCAACCGAGGCTTCAGAGTGCATGGCAGAATTTTACACAAGGCTCCCTTGCTGCAGATGCATGCGCGGTATGTGCAGGTGCAAGGGCAGAGCTAGTCACGGTCTGCAACATTGAGGGCATGTGTGGCTACTTGGTGAGGCTTCATTCATGTTCTGGCTTTGCACATAGAATATACGACAGATAGACTGCATGATACTCCATGCCGCACAAGACGAGAGGAATCACATGGCTGCTGTACTGATTCACGAAAGCAGCAGACACATACAACTGCAAAGGAGGACATTTGCACACACAGAACTGCAAAGGAAGACGTTCAGAGAAATTTGGGGAGAGCCTGGGAGGCGGAACTGGAGGCAAAAGATTGGACTTAACCCAGATCTTTGCTTCAGCCAAGCATCTTTTAGAGATGTCTGTGTTTCCCCCTTCCTGCCCTGCATCTACACTTGCCCTGTCCCTTGTCACCCATCTATGCATGTGCCTACTACAAAATCTGGCAGCAGGGCCCAGGTGCTTTACTCCTTGTGCCACAGGGACAGTTTATAGGGAGAGAGGTTGGCTGGCCTGAGCCTTGCTGTCCCTCAGTGTGTCCTGCCAATGGCAGCCAGCCCTATCTATCTAAGAACTCTCAAAGCATCTATCTGGGCAACTTGTGGATATACAAAGGTGCCAAATAAGCTTTAGCCTTAACTTGGACCACAAACCCATCCTTAACCATCTGGCCTTCTTGATCCCAGTCACCTAATCTGGCATCTGATTCATCAACCTGTCTCCAATGTTCTCCACCTCCAGCTTCTTGGATCCATGTTTACCAGGCTCAGAGCCCAACCACTGGCCTGTTTGGACCGTGCCTTTTGCCTTTCTCTGATTTGCTACTTTCCCCTGGCAGCTATTTTCAACACTTGACTCCAGTTCTCCTTTTGAACTGGTGACTGACTGAACTGTCTTCTCACTTCCTCCATGTGCGAATTCATCTTCAGTAAACGAGAGAGAGAGAGAGAGAGAGAGAGAGAGAGAGAGAGAGAGATCTGGCTTAAAATGAACAAGTTCCACCTCCTCCATGACACATGTACACAAATCATGTAAGTTTAGGAAGCCAAATGCATTTGTTATCATCATTCCCCAACAGTTATCTTGAATAAAGAATAAAGCAAAGTACAGCTCTTAACTCTAAAGGCAAAATAAATACCTCTTCACTGTGCCTGCCCAGAACCCCTGTGTGTTTAAATTCCTGGCTTCAGTGAGCCAAGTTCACTTGCACAAAGCACGTTTGCCTCATTCAGATATGACTGAAAAAGCTTCATTCCATTAGCGCGGCTGCCTTTCTCATTCAAATCGCCCTCACAAGCCACTTCTGATAGTCAACACACATTCTCCATAACAGCTATTTTATGTCAAAGCAGAAAGATCAACATCAAGCAGCATGAGCTTTGAAGCATCCCCCCCACCCCCAATTCATTTAGAGATTGTGAATTATAACACATTCATGTCTTATCAGATTACTCTTCAATAAGTCCTGATTGTTAGCGATTTCAGTGGATCCTTGAATGCAGGGAGTTCAGCTACTGTGTTGATTCTCAGTACCAGTTCCTTAGCACCTTACAAGATTAATGCAACACTGATCGTGACAATGTGCCTTTTTAGAGAGCTTTTTACAGTATGCTGAAAATATTTTGTTAAGAGGCAGCATGCCTCTTAATGGCATCTGTTTGTGCAGGTTGGCAGAATGCTGTTGTGCTCATGTCCATCTTACAGGCTTCCTTCAAGCAGAGCCAGTGTGGTGTATTGGTTAAAAGCAGTAGACTTGTAATCTGGGGAACCGGGTTCGCGTCTCCGCTCCTCCACATGCAGCTGCTGGGTGACCTTGGGCCAGTCACACTTCTCTGAGGTCTCTCAGCCTCACTCACCTCACAGAGTGTTTGTTGTGGGGAAGGAAGGGAAAGGAGAATGTTAGCCGCTTTGAGACTCCTTAGGGAAGTGATAAAGCGGGATATCAAATCCAAACTCTTCTTCTTCATCATCTGGTTGGCTCTTGTGAGAACAGGTGCTGGACTGGATAGGCCATTGGCCTGGTCCAGCAGTTCATCTTATGTTCTTATTGTGAGAAAACCTGATGATGTGGTTAAAAAAGTAAAATATCTAGGGGTGTACTTGACCTCCAAAAATTTGAATTTGTTTAAAGATAACTATGAGAAATGTTGGTCAGAAATTAAAAGAGACTTGGAAATATGGTCAAGATTGAAACTTTCCTTGTTGGGCCGGATAGCAGCTATAAAGATGAATGTATTGCCGAAAATGTTATTTTTGTTTCAGGCCCTACAGATCGTGGACAAAGTGGAATGTTTTGGAAAGTGGCAGAAGGATATTTCCAAGTTTGTTTGGCAGGGCAAAAAGCCCCGAATAAAGTTTAAAATACTAACTGATGCGAAAGAAAGAGGGGGATTTGCCCTGCCAGACTTGAGGTTATATTATGAATCTGCAGCCTTCTGCTGGTTGAAAGATTGGATTTTATTGGAAAACACTGATGTCCTAGATCTGGAAGGGTTTGACAATGCTTTTGGGTGGCATGCATATTTGTGGTATGACAAGGTTAAAGTTCACAAATTGTTTAAAAACCATATTGTCAGAAGAGCAATTTTGATGGTCTGGACAAAATATAAAGACTTATTGGAGAGTAAGACTCCGAGGTGGCTCTCACCGGTGGAGGCCAAGGCACGTAAGAGACTTAACATGGAAGCCTACTGGCCTAAATATTGGGAAATAATTGAAAAAATTGGAGACAATTGGAGGTTGCTGAGCTTGGAAAAATTGAAAAACAAGGTGCGAGATTGGTTGCACTATGCTCAAATCCAGGAGGTTTTTAAAGTGGATAAAAAGGTTGGATTCCAGGTGGAAAAATCGAAATTAGAGACAGAACTGTTAGAGCCAAAAAATAAACTACTTTCGAGAATGTATAACTTGCTGCTTAAATGGAATACACAGGATGAGACAGTCAAATCCGCCATGATAAAATGGGCGCAGGACTTGGGGCACAACATTATGTTTGAAGACTGGGAAAGGTTATGGAACACCGGAATGAAATTTACGGCATGCAGTGCCTTGAAGGAAAATATTATGAAAATGATATACCGGTGGTACATGACCCCAGTTAAACTTGCTAAGATATATCACCTGTCTGATAACAAATGTTGGAAATGTAAAGAGGCGGAAGGGACATTTTTTCATCTCTGGTGGACTTGCCCGAAAGTGAAGGCCTTTTGGGAGATGATTCATAATGAACTAAAAAAGGTACTTAGATATACCTTACCTAAGAAACCAGAGGCCTTTCTTCTGGGCATTGTGGACCAGAGAGTACTTAAGAAAGATAGAACTTTTTTTATGTATGCTACCACAGCAGCAAGGATCCTGATTGCTAAGCATTGGAAGACACAAGATTTACCCACGCTGGAGGAATGGCAGACGCAGTTGATGGACTATATGGAACTGGCTGAAATGACTGGCAGAATCCGAGACTTGGGAGAAGAAACAATCGAGGAGGATTGGAAAAAATTCAAAGACTATTTGAAAAAACATTACAAGTTGTATGAATGTTTAAAAATGCTCTTTTTAGAAATTTTTGCTTCAGCATTGGTAAACTAATGAAATGGAAATTAAGGTACAAGAATTTAAAGGTGGAATAATGAAATAACTTTATTATGTTTAAGTCAAAACATATAAGATTTGAATTACAACAGCATGGAAATTAGGAAACATGATAAAATGAAAGATACAACAAGTTTGGAAATAAGTTAACAAATTGCTGATATTCTGTATTACAGAGAATGCAGGGTTTGGAGGATGTGGGGAAGTCCAATAGATGGAAAAAAGGATTATGGAAATTTGTAATCTCTTTACTGTATTTTTCTCTCTACGTCTTTATTTCTTTTTTCTGTACTTTATAAACTTAATAAAAATATTATAAAAAAAAGAAAACCTGATGATAAATCTGTGGTCTATCTAGCCTAGTAATCACCCTATTTCTGGAGTTGGCTCCCCAGTCTTCATGTGATGAAGGTAAAGAGGCCTCCCAAGGCAAGTTAAACATATTTCATCTGACAATCTCTTATGTATATTGAGCTGTGTAAAATTTGGCCATCTTTGGATTAGTGAAGTAGCTGAGTTTCCATCTGGAATGTCACAGATATCTGCTTTTTCCACCAAACCTCTATAAGCCTAAAAATACTGGGCGGGGGGGGGGGGTGGACTTACTCAGGGCTTAGATTTTACTAGGCTATCCAAGATAACAATAAATGAAAATGCAGAAGGGAATGTTTCAAGGCAAGGGAGTCAACCTTTCTTAGCAAGCAGGGAACAATTTGTCTGTATTTTTGATGGCAGCTCTGTCAATATATATATCCCTAGAATTATCACTCTGCTCATTTTAGGAGTGAGTGAACTTCTTACCCATCAGCCTCTCTTGCAAAGGACAGTAATATATAAAGCACAATCCTTAATCCTATATTTTATTGAAAAGCTGTCCAACAAAGAAAATTTAACGCTTGCCATCTTCTCTCAAATCTCACCGGAGGCTCCAACCAGGAGTAATTTGTGTTCTGCCCCAAAGAGGTTCTTAACTCATTACATAAGCCTTCCCAACACTGCACAGGAAATTGCTATTACTATCCGTAAGTTTTTTTAGAAGGCAATCGTTTTGGTCCTACTGTAACTGCCATGGCCCAAACCTCAAGCTCAGAGTCAGAAGAAGACAACAGCCTGGCTGGATCTAAGGCTGCTATGACACTGGCTGTAGTGGTGGGTCAGGCTCCTAAAACTGTGAGGCCACCAAACCAAAGCCCACCAAACCCAGGTCCCCATGAGAAACCTACCTTGAGCTTGAGGAGCCAAGTGGCTCCTTCACTACCATGCCTGCCGAACAGCATGCCTGTCAGGAGACCCCAAAATAGAGAAAGAAAACCCCTGTGCCCAGGCCAGGCTTCTGGCCCTCTTAAAGTCTTCTTTAAGCAAGGGGTTGGGATTTAAGACAGGTAGGCTGAACAGGTGAACAGCCTTCAACAACCTCAGGCCATCCAGATGTTATTAGACTACAATTCCCATTGTCCCTACTGGCTGGGGTTTATGGGAGTTAAGAGTTCAACAAGGTGTGGAAGGAATGGGGAAGGCTGGGCAAGAGACAGGTTCCTAAAGGCCTCAATCAATTTTTGTTGGAGCAATTTGCTCAGACAAAGCTATCCATGGTGTTTGCCTTGCTCCATCATGAATTACACTCTCCTTATTGGGACCAGCACAAGACAACAGGCACAGAAAGAATATGATACATCAAAAACAGAATTCATTGAACTTACCGATGGCATATTCAATTTCATTTTAAGTACTGCTTTGCACCCTTTTGCTTACTTCTCCCATTTATATTCTTCAAAGGAATGTATAGAAGCTTCTCAGTTTTCTCTTATCCTTTGACATAGGTCAGCCAGAGAAAGAATGAGTGCTTCAAGGCAGCCAATAAATTTTATGGCTTGATGCAGATTTGAACCCAGGTGTCCTAACTATTACACTTCACTGGTTAACTGGCAATGCTAGTCTGTGTGTGCGCACTGGACTACAGCTAGAAATTTAATTCTCTGCTGACTCTGTTAAGTTCTTTTACCATAATATCCTAGAACCTGATATAGATTATAGAATTTGCTTCTGATTTGTATTGTACTGTGCTCTAGGCTTGCCAAATAACTCAGGCTAAAAGTTTGAATAACAACAACACCACCACATGGGAGAACTGCTTAGTCATAGCTGTAATATTTCAGTTCATTAATCGTCAAGAGCAATAGGCAGATACATTTATAAAGCTCTCTAATACAAGTGAAGACTTAGCTGAATGTAACCGATACATCCTATGTGTGAGAGTAAGAGGACAGATCTTGTTACCTTTCTGTAATAATAGCTTTACCATACTTCCTGTTTACATGACTTATGTGAAGGCACCTCTAAAGTCTTCCACTCAATATTGTGTTGCAACATTCAGCTCCTAACAGGGCCAAAAGATATGAAAAGCTGCCCCAATCCCCCCCCCCCCCGACCAAAGACACACACACCAAAAGAAGGATTCTGTGGATTGTCAAGTTTCGGGGGGGGGGAGCGTAGATAATTTCTTGTCTGAGCTGGTGTTTTGGTGCCAATGATGGGCAGGGAAGAAAGAACATTTAGCACTATCATACTCTATACACACCTCACACAGCGGGTGGTGCTGTGGGTTAAACTACAGAGTCTAGGGCTTGCCGATCAGAAGGTCGGCGGTTCAAATCCCCGCGATGGGGTGAGCTCCCGTTGCTCGGTCCCTGCTCCTGCCAACCTAGCAGTTTGAAAGCACCTCAAAGTGCAAGTAGATAAATAGGTACCGTTCCAGCGGGAAGGTAAACGGCGTTTCCATGCGCTGCTCTGGTTCGCCAGAAGCGGCTTAGTCATGCTGGCCACATGACCTGGAAGCTGTACGCCGGCTTCCTCGGCCAACAAAGCGAGGTGAGCGCCGCAACCCCAGAGTCGGCCACCACTGGACCTAATGGTCAGGGGTCCCTTTACCTTTACCTTTACTCTACCTATATATGATTAACGCATATGGAGATTCACTCAAAACACAGGGAAAGGCATGATGGCAGAGAGTTGGTAAAATCAGGAATATATAAAGCAAGTGGAAGAGAGAGAAAGTATGTCTCCCTTTCCTCAAAATATGAGAACTCCCCAGCTCAAGCCAAGTCCTACTTCCTAACAGCCAGTACTAGCCAAAAACCAAAGGGGCAGGTAAGCCCTGGAACTGCAAAGGACCCAAGGTGACTCAAGGCAGCTATGCTGTTTCCTCTTTTGTGCCCCATGGCAGGAGCTTTGCTTCTCCCACTCTCAAGATATTAGAAATTGGGTGTCACCTAATGATTGGTGGTAGGTTGGGGACATCATAGGAGGGGTGTATTTAGCTACCCCACCCCTTCCTTATGGAAGGCTTGCAAACTGCTGCAGGAGACAGGCTGTGAGCAACAGCACGGGAAATGTTTCTCAGACCCTGTTATTTCTCTATCACCAGGAGTTGTAAAGTTGTTAATGTAATGTTTTTATATTTATAGCACTGATTTATTTTTTTGTTATTATATTTGCTATTGTTTTGCTGTGTTATTACGAAATGGTTTTTTTGCACTGTTTTGTTTTTGAAACGCATCCCTGTTTTCTTTGTTGTAAGCCACTTTGAGCATGATTTTGTGTGTGTGTGTGTGTGTGTGTGTGTGTGTGTGTGTAAAAGTGGCATACAACTAAAATTATAAATGAGTGAACGGCAAGCAAGAAGAAATGTATGAATAACTGGAGAAGAGTGGTGATGGGCTCCAGTTTAGACAACTTAATAAAAAGATTAGACCTAGGCAAGATTAGATCTAGGTAGATTAAGGGTTATACTGTGGAATTCCAGAAGCTGGAGAAAATAACAGGGAATGGATATCACTTTCACATTTTCCACATATTTCTCCAGTGGACTGCTTTGCCTTGCCCCTTACAGAATCGGCTGCTGTAGCTTTTCTCACAAGGCTGATGTTTTCATTCCTGTGTGAAAGCATCTGAAAGTCTGGCTTATGGAATATGTTTCTGGAAACAAAAATGTGCAATTGCATTATCTTGATCTGATTCTGCAAAGCAATTCTATTCTTATGGGGCTGGTAGAATCTAAAAAGATGCATATACATGTTTGCTTTGGAACCCTTGCTTTCTCCTGGCTGCTTAACCCTTTTCTGGGACTTTATATTTGGGCAGGATGTCATCGTGTCAATCTTACCACACTGTCCCCTTAAAATGCTTTGATAGCTTATGCAATTTGCTGATTATCTGGTCATTCATATTTGTATCCTGTTTAAACTTTGTTCCCAAAACTTGTGCAATTACGGAGTTGAGAATCACTTTTGAGGTATGAGTGACTAATCTTTTGGCAGGGATGTGGGAGGATTAATGGCTTTATGGCAAAACAACATTACTAGCAGCAGACCCATCTGCCTGCAAAGAAACAGCAAAGAGGAAATGCAATTTTCCCATGGCAGGTCAAACTCATTTAACAATGTGCAGCAGCTGTTAAAAAGGACACAGAAACTTTAGACCATATGATTACTAGGGGGGGGGAATCATCTAAATCACCCAGGAGAGTACCTCTCTCTTAAATTTTATTATACTTTTGCCATCTCATCATAATAGCCCTCCCAGAAGAGCTACAGCAGAATCTCTCACCACATCCTTTGTCACCCATCCTAAATTCAGTGTAGTCAATGCAGAACCTAGCAAGTGAATGTTGCCATTATACCACACAAAAAGTAATTTCCCCCCAGGAATTACAGCAATTATTATTGGCCAAGTACTTATTTTGACATTAAGAGCTCATTTAAGAGCATGCATGTTTGTCAGAGGCCAAAGGGATTACTTTCGGTGTTTTAAATTATGCTCCTGTCTCATGTATTTATTTGTTTATTAACGTACCTATCTACCACCAATCCATACAGTGTACAGCAATATATACAATAAGATATGACCTACCATAAAAGCAGTACATACCTTTCATTCTGTACAGTGCCACACATACTCAAACACAACATTATTAGTACAAGTCAAGAATTCTCTTTGTTTTAAATGACAGAAGAGAATGCACTTCACTCTTTCCTCACAGTATTCTAGCTTTAAATTTGTTAGTATTTTTTATTTTTTTTAAAAAAAAGTTTTTTGTGGTATTAAAGTAGAAAGTTTCATAACAAAACTCATCTAGGTTTGACAGTTAGTCACGTTGAGGTGACATGACTTTTGATTCTGTTTCATGGCTTTTTCCTCCCCTGCACCTACTCAATCTCTTTTTATTCCACAAACACTAATTTCAGCACCAAGGACAGTTTCACGCTGCCTGTATACTATTTCAAACCAATCACTTTAGGTTGAAGTAATTGTTTTGCATCTGAAAGCAGTCCTGAATTTAATGTTTGACGTTTGTTGTGCTTTTATTATGTTGTAAGCCACCTAAAGTGGCTGGGGCAACCCAGTCAGATGGGCAGGGTATAAATAATAAAACTACTACTACTACTACTACTATTATTATATTACTTGCCATCTAAGACAGCATTAGCTTTCTTTATTTTTAAAGAGTTCAAAATTCACTGGAAACCAATACAGAAAGATTAATGCAACTTCCAAAGCCACCATTTTCCATTTTCCTAATAAAGATCCTAAGTTGCTAATTACTTCAGCTATTGTGGCAGCGAACATCTGCTTGCACACTTTTATCTTTCTAGTGGCCTAATGAGATTTAAAAAGCTGATGCATTTTTGAAGCAGGGATTGTTTGTGGCTTACAAGCTGTCCTGTCAATTATTTCTTTCAGCAAAAGTGGTGAATTACACTAAAACTAGAGGCTTGGAAACCCAACGTTCTGCTGGTTTGTTTACTAAGGAAACGTTCCCCTCCTGTAGACACAGATCAGACCTGATCCACAGCTTCTAGGCTCCTTCTGCAACACACTCTGCACAAGGCTGTTCATGAAGGCAACACAGGAACTTCAACAGGTGCAGAATCCTGCATGCCACCATCCTAGCAGTGAATGTTTGACCTGCATTGAGCCATTTCTTCTGGACTCATTCAAGGTCCTGTTTCTCATCTTTAAAGCCTAGCATGACTTTCAGGACTGCCTCCTTGTATAATCCAACATCAGGTGAGGATGAGTGAGCAGGCTTTATGGCCTGTGCCTTTTTTTTTTTTTTGTGGCAAGTTTGGGTGGTAGTGCCTAGGAACCAAGCTGCTTTTTCAACTGCCCTAAGTTTGTGGAGCATCATTCCTAAAAAGGAAAGCTATCTTCTTGATAGTTTAGAAAGAATTGTAAAGCACACCACTTACATCAGGCTTTCGCTTATCGCAATTGTCATTTGTCTTCCATTGTTATATTGTCTAATATTAGATGGTCGGCTTGTAAATTGTGTTTTTGTTATGCCACCTTCTCTTGAAGCTTTTTTGGAAATGTGGTATATTAATATTCTAAGTAATAAATATAAATACAGACCTCCTCAGTGCCTTATCCTGATGGACTAGCTCATTGGCTTTATTACCCTTTGAACAGAATTGGGGCGAGGAACCTTTGGCCCTCCCAATGTTGCTAACTAAAACTCCCATCAGCCCCAGCAAGAATTACTAATGCTTGGGGATGATGGGAGTTGTAGTTCAACAATATCTGGGAGGACAAAAGTTTCCCCACTCCTACTCCAAGGTGGCTTTCACCTCTGGAAGCTAAGGCCCGAAAAAGACCCAGTATGGAGGCCAAATGGCCAAAATATTGGGAAATATTGGAAAAAGATGGAGACAATTGGAAATTGCAGAGTTTGGAGAAAATGAAGGATAAGGTGCGAGACTGGTTACATTACGCTCAGATTAAAGAAGTTTTTAAAAATGACAAAAAGTTAGGGTTCCAGGTGGAGAAATCGAAGTTAGAAACAGAATTGTTAGAACCAAAGACTAAGGTACTATCTAGAATGTATAACTTGCTGTTAAAATGGAATACACAAGACGAAATGGTTAAATCGGCTATGATAAAGTGGGCGCAGGACATTGGGCATAACATTATGTTTGAGGATTGGGAAAGGTTGTGGACCACTGGGCTGAACTTCACCGCATGTAATGCTCTGAAGGAAAATATAATGAAAATGATATATAGATGGTACATGACCCCAGTTAAACTTGCCAAAATATACCATTCGTCTGACAATAAATGTTGGAAATGTAAAGAAAATGAAGGAACATTCTTTCACCTCTGGTGGACATGCCCTAAGGTGAAGGCCTTCTGGGAAATGATATATAATGAGCTGAAAAAGGTATTTAAGTATACCTTCACTAAGAAACCAGAGGCCTTCCTCCTGGGTATTGTCGGCCAGAAGGTGCTAAAGAAGGACCGAACATTCTTTATGTATGCAACAACGGCAGCAAGGATACTCATCGCAAAAAACTGGAAAACTCAAGATCTACCCACACTGGAAGAGTGGCAGATGCAGCTGATGGACTATATGCAACTGGCCGAGATGACTGGCAGAATCCGAGACCTGGGAGAAGAGAAGATGGAGGAAGACTGGAAGAAATTTAAGATGTATCTACAAAAACATTGTAATTTGGCTGAATGTTAAGAAGGATGCTAGATTATAAAAAATTGGCCACCACTAAATTAGATTTAAATTTGATGATAAGTGAGACTAAAGAAAATATAAAACTTTTTGGAAGAATTGCTAGATTATATTTGAATGACTGGACATGAGATTTGTAAAGAAGTTGATAATTTGTTTGGAAAAAACTTTTAACGATGTAAATGGGAGCGGGAGACGTGAGGGAGTCCAAAGAAGTGATGAAACTATGTTTGTGACAGAAGTAAGATTGTTTATTATTTGTGCATTTATATTTAAAAACTTTAATAAATATCTTTAAAAAAAAAAAGTTTCCCCACTCCTGATCAACAGAAGAAGAAGAAGAAGAAGAAGAAGGAGGAGGAGGAGGAGGAGGAGGAGGAGGAGGAGGAGGAGGAGGGGGGAGTTGTTGTTGTTGTTTTAATCAACTTCTACACAATTATTTCAAGGCAATACAAAATAAATAAAAAAACTGCAAAATCCCCAGTTACATATGCACACACAAGAACTACAGCAACTAAATTTAAAACAAAACTAAAACAATACAAAATAGACACTCATGGTAAAGACTCATTAATCCATCTGAGAAAGCTTATTAGAACAAAAATGTTTTCAGTTGTCTCTAGAAAGTGGGTGCCTGCCATATCTTTAAAGGAAGGCTATTCCACAAACCCGGGGCAGATGTAGAGATATAATGTGGTGCTGTCCCTGGATACTTTCTGAAGGCTTCAGGAGTGAAGCAACAAAACACTCCACATTCTTACAGGACCCGATAGCTAGTATATATAACCATTTTGCTCCCTTCTTTCCACTCCCATATATGCACAAGAAACAGCAGGGAAGCAATTCCTGCATACTAACTATGGAAAATACCCATTTATAGAGTAAGTATTTTTTTCCAAGCTGGCAATATTTTCATAAAGAGATATCCTTTATCTGAAATTCATCTGGGCGTTATCAAGAAATCATTCTTCAGTACATCTGGAGCAGAATTAAATTTTCTATCCTGGGAGCCTTTGATTACCTCTCTGCATGCAGCGACGTGTGCTTAATTAAAACTCTAATGGAAAGTGCCATTAAAAATAGACACACAACACATACCAAATTGTACTTAAGACTCCCCACCAGAAAATAGACAGAGCCGTATCTCCCTGGAACTGAAATGGCAACAGCGTTTAACTTGAAGTACCCTCAAATTGTGAGATTTATAGCCATGTTACATATAAATATTGTACTGCCATAAAAAGGCAACATATGGCAAGAGTCATTTGTTAGCATTTCATGGTGTCTGATAAAAGCACCATACCCATTTTGCACTGTAGGCTAAATAACTGACAGTACCATTCTATGTCCAAATGGGATTTCTTCACATGGTTGGATTAACACATTTTTAAAATGCTTCTGCTGATGATAATAAAGTTTTGTAGAAAGAATAGGATTGCAATAGATCTTTGATTTTACCTGCTGGCAACGGCATTCCTAGCAAGTAAATCTGAACAAAAATGCACCTATAGCTACAGATATTCCTACTGTATACTCAATCAGATTGTATGGGATTTTTTTGGTTAATGAAAACCAATGTTTTCATACATTAATCTTTTACGATTACAGATTTTTGACAATAAATCTGTAAACAGGTAGATAGCAAACTGTTGGGTTCAAGCAATAATTAATAAAACTGAAAAGTATGCATTAACTTGGCAAAAAAAACAACTTGCATTTTAGCTGAGAAAAATTAACTGAGGTGATCTGGGAAAGATTTTGAAATTGCCAGGTCACATGACTGAGCTGAACAGGCTTATGATCCAGGCTAAGTCCCTCCTCTCTGGTTATGTTTCCACCATGTCCCGGGCACATAACTTTTTTAGAGCTTATGCCAGTTTAAGATCCACTGGGCTCAGCTCACCCAGCTGGCTACCTGTTGAGACAGGATGGGGTTGTCAGTGGGGATATGCTGGCATATCTCTGCCTGTGTTGAGGATGAGGGAGTTAAGACACCGTTGCACAGCTGTGCTGGGGTCCCCCGGCTCAGACAGAGATCTGCTAGATCCTAGCTCACTCATCTTGTCAGATCTTGCTATAGGGTTGTTCCTTTAATTGCCAATGTCAACATCTCTAGGCAACATACAACAAAGGAGTTAAAACAAGCAAGGTGTTTTACTATTAATAAGGTGTTGTATTATTGGGCTATCTTACTGATTAATAGTAAAACACCTTCTCTTCTGTTCTGAACAACTTTTGTACAAAAGCTTTTTACATTTGGGCACCACATTTATTCAAAACAATTATTACAGAACACAATAATTTGTTATATATTGACTCCTTTCTTGCTCTGCTTTTTGAAAGACTTTTGACATCAGTTCTCTGTTCATTTTGGTTCTACCTGTTTGTTTTCTTATTTTAACAAAATTAACAAATGTCATATGAAATACTCAAGAACTAGACCCCAATTTCTGTACTGTCTCTTCTATTCTGGTGGAGCCTGACTTAAAATATATACATATAATGGGCTTGAAGCTAAATCACATGCAATCTTCCACTCCTCCCATAACCACAAAAAGATTCTCTACAATATACTGTATGAAATCAGTGAGGCTGACTTTGTCGGCATGTGCTCTGTTGGTTTTGTAAAATAAATTCTGTGTAAAACACATTTATACTTTGAGATTCTGTCCTGCTTAAAGCATGCCTTATTGAATAAGTAAACAATGCAACCTGATTTCTGCATCCTGGGGCAAGTTGGTAGCAGAGTGACAGGTGATAACATCTCAATAGAACTGACATGCAAGATTCCTTGCATTTTATTTCACCCATCTACTTGCAAGTCTGCGTTTGTGATTGTAAAGAGAGTGGTCTACGTGTTCACAGCAGAAAATGTCAAGAGGCAATCCTTGGCATTCAAACGTTAATCCCTGGAACAGAGTTGGCCGTCCTGACTCCTGCCCCAAAACATGACAGCAGATGCTCTTACTTGTACGTAAGTAAGCAATCTTTACTAAAGCAGAGTAATGGTACAGACTCAGAAGGGAGAAAGGAGCTAATCCACTCACCAGAGTGGTGCATGCTCTGGTTATCTCCCGCTTGGACTACTGCAATGCGCTCTATGTGGGGCTACCTTTGATGGTGACCCGATACTACAACTAATCCAGAATGTGGCAGCTATACTGGTGACTGGGAATGGCCCCCGAGACCATATAACACTGGTCCTGAAAGACCTGCATTGGCTCCCAGTATGTTTCCAAGCACAATTAAGTATTGGTGCTGACCTTTTAACCCCCTAAATGGCCTTGGCCCAGTATACCTGAAGGAGCGTCTCCAGCCCCATCATTCAACCTGGACACTGAGGTCCAGTGCCGAGGGCCTTCGGGCGGTTCCCTCCCTGCAAGAAGTAAGGTTACAGAGAACCAGGCAGAGGGCCTTCTTGGTAGTGGTGCCTGCCCTGTGGAACGCCCTCCCATCAGATGTCGAGGAAATAAAAAACTATCAGACTTTTAGAAGACATCTGAAGGCAGCCCTGTTTAGGGAGGCTTTAGTTTTTGGTGTTTTATTGTGCTTTTATTTCTGTTGGGAACTACCCATATGAGAGGGGTATAAATCATCATCATCATCATCCATCCTTGGAGCTTTCACAATGCAAAAGGTTAGCAAGGATGAGTATTGGCTCGGTTCATGAGCCCAGTGACAAGAAGTTCAAGGCTGTATGGGGGCTGAGAAGGTGCTGAAACAAGTTTCCACACCTGCCTGGCAAGCTTTAAAGGTGAGGCAGGGTGCAGCCCTTACTTATGTGAATATTCCTGCAGGACTGTCTCACCTGCAAGCTGATACTAAATGTAGATAGAAGCATTACCTTGTCCTGGGAGAGAGTGCTGGGCCTGTCTCCCTCTCTCAATTCCATTTAGCCACCCCAGGTTGTGCTTGGCAGCCTCCCCAAGACTCTGGCAGGGCCCTCATCCACACAGAAGAGGGGGCAGCAGCTGGAACACCTGCCCCAACCTTGGAGCCAGTTGTGCTCCATCTGTTCCAGCCCCACACTTCCATCCCTTCTCATCTCTGTCCAGAGTCTGCCATCCTGTGCCTGAGCCCAAAAGCACAAAAGGATTCATGACATCTGCACTGAACAGCAGAACTAGCCTCCCTCTTGTCACTGTTGGACAATCTTTAAATAAAAACCAATGTTTAAACAGTTGATGCTTGCACTTGCAAAAGAACACAGCATGTCAATGATCTGCAAGAGACCATCCTAGACAAGAAGCCATTCTATAGATAAATGTGTGAATTAACATTTACAAAAAAAAACCAAAACAGCCTGTCTGTTGCAATCGTCACATATACTTGCCACCCAGAATAGACCAACTGAAGCGCAAGCCCTGTTGCTCACATATTATAATATCATTCAATTTGTGTGCTAAAAAGTAAGAAAATACCACTAAGTTCCATGCACAAGATACGGGAATAAAATGAAAATCATTCTGCTTTAATCAGCTATTGCACTGCCAGTTCATTCCAGAAATAGATTTCAGCAATATATAACAAAAAACACAGAAAGAAACAGAACATGCAAAACTTTTGAGAGAGAAATAATTGAGCCAGTTATAGTATATCATAAATAAGTAATCTAGACCTGTGTTAAATATAGGCATCCAATGAATAGCCATGACTAACTTAGGTCTATTAATTTCATTGGGTCTACCCTAAATAAAATTAGTTGTCAACAAGCCTTCATTTCTAGGTCACTTTTGAATGCAGCTGCTTTTCATTCCTAAATACCTCTTTCCACTTCTTTGAAACTTTTTAAAGAAATTGTGAAGGTGATGGCAATAGCTTCCTATTCAAACCCAAGCTAAAGAAATCTCAGCCAAATAATCCCTGACAGATGACTATCCAAAACTTTAAGTGAAGGAGAGTTTACCACCTTCTGAGATAGTCCACTCTACTGATGAGCAGTTCTTACTGTCAGAAAGCTATTCCTGATGTTTCACCAGAATCTCCCTTCTTGTAATTTGAATCCACTGGTTCGCATCCGGCCCTCCAAAGCAGCAGAAAGCAAGTTTGCTCCATCGCGCATGGAATTTGCCACTTGCGCACAGCAAAAGAAATTAGAAACAAGCCAACATGTAAGGCATCCTAAACATATAATAACGGACAGGAAGGAGGACAATGCTGCACAAAACACGAGAAAATAGTTACCTGCTATTCTTATTGTGTTAATTGCCTTTCAAGAGGTGGGAAATTCCAACCGAGGAGGGGAAACATGAACTGGAAGCAAAAGGTGGGACTAGGATAAAAAAAAAGTCATGCAGAGCACAAGGCAGCCAGAGTTTGACAGAGGACCACAAATAAAGCATGATTCAGTCTCATTCATCTCAATGAGACAAATTTAAGCATGGAATCCTCAGTTTATAGGAATTGCACCCCAAATCAAACTGCTGAAAATCTTGATCTCCAGTTTCTTTATTTTAGTTTCAATTAAATGTAGTAAAGTCACATCCAAGAGCAGGAAGCTATGGTTACCAGTGTGGAGAAATCTAGGATATAAAAGCAGGGTTTGAAGCTGGTTTAAGTCCCTGACTTGTTCTTATTCTGGTATGCATTGTTTCTTTGCAGGGGAAACTATGGTCCATTGAAGATGTGTTGAACCAAAGGTGGACTGCTCCAGAAGCTCTGCTAATGCCATCTTGGTAGTCAAACCAAACCCCACAATTAACTGGTATTTGTTGTAGCAATTGGCTCATATATGTTCAGATTCACTTTCTTTAATAATAATTAATAATAAAAAATTTATCATTTATACCCTGACCATCCGGCCACTCTATTAGCTTTGAGATAAGGTAATTGGCATGCTTTGATGTTATCCTTATCTGTGGGCTTGGCATGCTGGGGTGCAAGCCCAGAAAGGAGAGTTATCTGTAAAACTTGGGTATTCGCCACCTATGCCCTTATGTGGGCAGGTGAAGCGATGGGAAGTCCTAGAAAAAGTGACATATGCTGTGTTGTATATAAAGAATGTAAGCCTGTTTGCCTGAACATGGACAAGCCATCTCCTTGCTGCAGTGCCCATTCCACAAAGGCTAGGAGAACTGGCAGGCTGATTTGCTGTAAGTCTACACTTTTCTTTAAAAAAGCACCAGAACTGATCACTCTGGTGTTTTTTGACATCCTTCTTTGGTATCCCAACCACTCCCACAAGCCCTCCTGTGGGCCTGTGAACTTCCTGGGTTAATCACTAAGAAAGGAGGGAAGAGGTGATGGTGCACCGACAGAATGGTCATAAGGCTTATACATATATTAGCTTATTAAGTCAAGATCTGTATTCTGAACATGGGCCATTTAAACCTGTCCTAAAGCTATGAGTTTAACAAAGAAACAAATCTCAAAAAATAGGCGCATCACCTATTTTTTGTTACAGCTTGTTTGCATGTATTTGTTATCTATAACCAGCTATTTTCCTTGATTATGACCTCAAAGTATGACAAAGTTATTCTCAAAGTTTCTCGGGTCTCAGCAGGCAGAGATGATTCACTAAATGCAAACCTGTAGTCAGCAGGTAAAACGCTTCATACCACAGTGTTTTGCCTGCCAACCCAGCCAGTAGGGAACAAGTTTTACGCTTGAAAATGGGATTGCGATGAGATACGCAGAGCCCGTTCACATTGTAAATGCCACTATGATATTAGAACACTTTCAGATTTCCTGTGAGAGCAAACCCAAACTTTTAATTCTCTTTATAGAGCAATTTAATTTTGCTCTACTTAAAATGGCATTTTCCATCGGGAACGTGAAAGATGGTCTACTAGGGCAACCTTAAGTCTGTCCTCAGGTCACCTCCCACCTGCCTGCCTTCTTACAACCTGTCCAAGGGATGGCACTGGCTGCCAACAACAAGGGGAAGTCCTTATGAGGCTTGGAAGAAAATGGCACATATTGAGGAGAGGCCTTGGGCTCTGAACGTTATTCCCTGCCAGGGACCATGGGCTCTATGGTCAGGTGCCACAATCAGAGTGGAGGAGAGTTGGCAGCAGAGCCTCTCTTCTCGGCTGGGCTGGGCGGAACACATGCAGGAGCTGTCAAGGCAGCTTCCTGGCACTAAACCGCAGTTCCACTGTGTGCTGGGCCTGGGGGTTAACCTGAGCCACACGGTCCACATCCGGTCCTGAATCCAAGGATTCCGCGAGGAGTCAGTCCAACAGGGCCAAGGCAGGTAACCCGGCTAGGTTAGGCACAAGGTCTCTGGCAGGTTCCAGCAAGCAGCAATGTTGCTCCCGCAACCTGGGGTTGGGTCTGGCAGCCTTTTATCTCTGATGGGGTAACGGCCAGTCCTAATCCCCCGGTGACTCACCTCCCTGACTCACCCGAAGGCGAGCACTCCTCCTGCGAGTACTCAGGTCTCTGCTTCTCTTAGACCTGAGTCTCTGCAGCTCGGGAGATGTCGGTGGGTTACTAGACCCAGAGGCCGCCTCAGCCTCTCCTAACCAAACTGGTAGTGGAGCAGCTGTACGTGATTGCCCAGCAGAGGGCAACGAGATAATCCCCGCATCTGGAGCCAGGGCAGGCTCAGGCCCCTGACTTGGCCCAGCTGGTGCTTGTTGCAGGGGAAGCTGTGCAGACTGGGGCTCTTCAGAATCAGGCTCCAGACTCAGTTCAGATGCCGCCTGAGGCAGAAGATCTGGTGCGGACTGAGACTCCTCCGGCTCCGAGTCCAAGCCCGAGTCCCAGGCCATCACACACTGCAACTCTGCTCCCAGGTCAAGTCTGACCTGGGGACAGTGGCGTAGCGTGGGGGGTGCAGGGGGGCCGGCCGCACCGGGCGCAACATCTGGGGGGGGGTGTGCTCGCAGTCGCAGCTCTCTGCCCCTACCTGGCTCACGGGTTAGGGGGCGCAAATTACTTGCCTTGCCCCGGGTGCTGACAAACCACGCTACGCCACTGCCTGGGGAAGGAGTGAAGAGTCAGCGGCAGAGAACTACCATCGCTCTGCTGGGCTGCAGTGAGCTGCAGCGGGCTCCCTCTGTGCCCTGCCCTCTGAGGGGACGTGCCTTGAGTGCCCGCCCCAGGCAGCAGGTGCATACGCTTTGCCAGTGGTGCAAGGTGTACATATGCTACTACAGAGGGGCTCTCCCACCTGGTCACCTGCCTGTTACCTATCAACTTTCCCCCTAGGGGAAGGGAGAGAACCAGCAGAGAGGAGGAAGAGCAGAAAAGGAAAGGGGGGCTTTGATTTCTCAAGGGCTGCAGGTGATCACTTTAAAAACTGTCAAGAGTTTTTTGAGTGTTTGACTTTAACTCTTAAGCAGCCCAGTTCATTCCGGCGACTAAGTAAGTGGGCGCTCTTTCACCCCCCCCCAAATTAAAGGCAAACAACAATTGCAATGCAGTCCTTGCAATGCAGTTCATATGCTCCACATCAAGCTCTCCTGAACAAACGCATTCGCTGTATGTTGTCTGGATGGATTAAAAAAGACAGAGGAAGGTGAGAAAAAACAGATACTCACCTTTTAGTGCTAAACATAATGTCAGGTGTTTTGCTTCACATTTATGAGGAATCTGCGGTCAAACCTGTCTTGTTCTTGGTGGCCTGGTTGGGAGAGAAAAACATGAAAATTTCAGGTTAAGCAGATAAGCTGGCATTACCTACCACCTTGAATAAATATTTTCCAGTAAACATGGTTTACATGAACTTGAGGAGTAAGGTCACACTGCCCACCAGGCATTTCTACAAAAACATGCAAAACATTTCCAGCCATATAAACTGATGGAGCATAAGGTTAAGGAGAATAAAATGGTAATGTGGACTAATGAGGTTGAAGATAATAAGGTAAACAGTGAGTGCCAAACATTTTATCCAATGGATGCCCAAAAAATTAACACCCATGAATGTAAGAACAAGGTTTCTAGTGTTAGCCCAGCCATACATGCCTATTCAATCACTTCAATCTGTGGAGCTTGGATTTCTACAAGCGCCACCCAATGTTCATTCCACATTTCCAAGGAGTTATTCCTTTAGTGTGGCAACACCGGACCACTGGAACTGCATGCCTGTTGGCATTAGGAAGGCCCCTTTGCTATCCTTTTTTGGATGCCCATTGATAGCTTTTCTGAATAATATTTATTAAAGTTTTCCAATTAATTACAAATTAATAAAACATCCAATTTCAAATCTTTTTCCAATTACATCCTTTCAGGACTTCCCCTTCCCTCCCCCCCTTGTATTCCAAATCTCTCAAATGATCTCAACAAGTTCTTCTCCTCAATTCAGACTTGTTATCCTTAACCCAATTTTTTTTTTTTAAAAAAAAAACATTATTTTCCATTCCCCTAAAATCGGCTTATTCCCACCACGAGTTCCCCACTTTAGAATACCATGTAGATGTATATAGCCTAAATAAAACATAGTTTACGCCCTTTGGATTCCACATTTCCCACCCCCCCTTTTCCCGGTTGCGTTCCCAATGTTCCTCAATGTCCGATATTTCCACGTCTCTCTAAGTCATAGTCCTTTGCCAGTCCTCTTTAGTTTCGAATGTCCAATCATGGAAGGATTCTGTCTCAAAGAGAGGCCCATTTTTTCCATCCAGATTTTTATATCCAGGAGTGAAAAACTCCAAATTATAATCCTTAAGCTTGTCAAATCTGGATGTCCCAAATGTCCCCACTTTTGACTTGGTCCAATTCTTGTTGTTTTGTTGTTCTTATTGATCACACTCCTCTTTCTATTTCTTTCTGTCCCTGTTTTCCTGCACAAATGTCCTAATTCCAAAAGTTAGTTCCTTTACAGAGGCTTGTTATTCAGAAACAAAACATTACGTCAAGTTCCTTTCATTCCACAACAGATGATTCCATTGTCTTCTTCGGTGTAGTGGCCTCTGTAGTCATAATAATGTTCCATTTCTGCAGTTTCCCAGGAGATAAACAGTTCAGTTCCAATTTCCAGCTAAAACCACTTGTAATATCCCTCGGCTCCTCTAGGTGGATTGCAAAAACTGAGTTCTCTTCCAGATCACGTCCATTAGCCCTAGTAACTTTATAATCCTTATTTAAAACAATTTGTATCCAATTTATAACAAATATAACCAGCAAAGTCCTTGTAACATAGTCTCTATCTTATTTTCCGCTTTGACAGCTCTTTGACAGCTGTCAAAACTTGCCTTTCTCCTCTCCAAACTCCGTCATCGATCGCTCCCGGGGTTCCAGGGGGGGTTGTTTTTAAGTCCAAATTCTACTTTCCTCCTCCAGCTCAATCTCATATTCTTCACTCGTGAGGTTAAAAACTTGCCAAAATGATGTTACTCCGATCTTAGTTATCAGATCCTTTGCTTTGACCCTTCTACAATGGAGGGGGTGGCTGACTTCCTTTTTTGCGCCTCCCCCGCTCGCTCCGAAATTTTTAAAATTTTTGTCCCTCTTTTTAGTCCAAGTTCCAATTACTTACGGGTTGTTCTTTTAGGTCCGAATTTTCAAAGGAAAAAGCCAGCGCTCTCCGCCGAATGGCATGCGGCTTCGCACGGCAGGGATAGCAGAGGACTCAAAACACCACGCTTCTCCCCGGCACCCGATCCGTAGCCTTTAAAAAGGCTCCTTCACGAGTCGGGAGGGCGCTAACGGTGTCAGCCGAGTCTCCATGTCCACGGCCCCCGTGGCCGTGGTTTTTAAGGGTCCCCGCATCGCCGGTGCGGTAGGACCCAGCCCCTGCCGTGCAGGCTCCCTCCGGAGCTCGGAGGGAGTCCGCCATTCGGCGATGGCGCCGACCCGGAAGTCCATTGATAGCTTTTCTGTTTCAGCAAACCTATCCAGACACATAACCAGTTATATTTGTTTTAGATTATAACTTAGTTTTAATACTATTTTTATGCATATTGCTTTTTGTATTTCATTCCTCGTTTATGTATAAATTGCACTTCTACGCAACTTGGGAGAGCATTTTTGAGTAAAACAGTTTTCAAATGTTTTAAATCAATAAATACTGTAAATGTGTTAAATATCTAACCCCCACAGGGAAGAACCTCACTCAAACAACCTGACATAATAATAAAGCATAACATTAATACAGCATGTATTCAAAAATGCTTCACCAATACTTATTACGTACTTTAGGAAATCATAGCAATCGCTGGAAAATGTTTTTTTAAAAGGCCAGCACTATAATGATGGCGATGGAGGGTGTGTCACCAGAGGCAGCGCCGTTTTCTTCTGCTTTTCTCCCAGCCCATCTCTCTTGCAAAGATACATGCGACCTTTAAGCCAGGCTATAGTGCAATTTCTCAGTATCTAACTGAACTAAAAAAACCCTGAGGGTTTTTGTGTGTGTCAGTTGTGCGGCTGGAGCTTTGCAATTCAACTATTTTACATGTGCCCGCTCAGACTCAAAGCTCGAAAAAAACTTTAAAGGAAGCATTAAATTCATTCAATCACAGTTGTTTCCTCTCACAATTCTCTGTGCTGTTTGTGGGCAGATAAATTTGGGATTGAGAACCATTTCAGAAAATTTATCCAGCAGGAGGAGATATTCTTCAATAGCTTCCCAGGAACAGGGCTTGCCATTAGCAGCTGCCGTAGCACAGCTACTTCCTTTTTTACCTTTAAAGATGGTGGGGGTTTCATTGCCACTGCAATTCGTAACAGTAGCACATAGGAACGTGGGAATCTGAGTCAGGCCATTGGTCCATCTACCTTAGTATTGTCTACACTGACTGGCAGCAGTTGTCCAGGATTTTAAGCTGAAGTCTCTCCTAGCTCTTCCTGGAGTCACCAAGGGTGAAACAAGGGGCCTTCTGCGTACTACCACTAAGCTCATTCCATTCTGTTTATTTCATTTTAATAACTTATAATAACAACAGAACTTCTAAGAGGTTCACACCATTTGCAATCATACAACCATGAGCAAAAAGTCGGCACGATACAGTAAGGAAACCACTAAAAACATTAAGCAAAACTTTAAAAGAGAAATATTAAACTATGCTGCTACAATGCTTGAAAGAAAAGATACAGTGATCCCTGTTCAAACCCTACTTCACAATCCTATGTTTGAGTTATGCACAGACGATCTGGCCATCGTTCTGCATCCTCCATAAATAGCCCAGATCAAGTGTCATCCTGGGACATCATGGGGAGAAAATGGTGGAGAATGTTTAGAGAAGATTCTGCTAAGTCAGGGGCATGGCGTGGGCAATGTCGGAGGAGGGCATGGCCCTGAGTGCAGATTTTTGAAGGGGCATGAAGCAGGTGCCCCCAGTGCAGCATGGCCCAGAGCTCCTCTCTTGGGGTCGCTCCAGTGGGGTTGGCCAGCAGCCAGCTCCTTCACCCAATGTACCTGAAATATACTCAGTCGAGAGTGGATTTCATGCTCTTTATTCAGCTCAGAGTGGTGAGGAGGAATGAAAGTTCCCCCAAAATATCTGCTTTATATACATTATTTACACAATGGGCTGCACGTGATTGGCTAATTCCGGGATTCTCCTGTAGGCCAATCAGGTTGTGGATTCACTTCCACCTGGAGCTGGATTGGGTGGCTCCTGCGGACCAATCATACTGCTGCATTTTGGATCCTATTCAACTCAATACATAACAGTACCCCACCCCTCCAGGGCGTGCACCTGCCCTGGGAGCTGTTTGCTCATGTAACTGCTGTGCTAAGTGGCCTTCTTTTTCATGGAAATTTTCTCAGACTACCAAGAGATTCTGGCTCAGCTGTACTCCCATACGTTAATTGCTCTCGCAACACAAATGTATTCAAGGATTTAGTGGCCTCTCCCTGTAAGAAAAGATGGCTATCGGAAGACATTTAGAAATGCAGAATCTCTAAGCAAATTGCTTTTTGTTTGTTAAGAATACTCTCCGATTAAGTTACATTTGACTGAAAGATTTCGGCTTAAAGAAAGAAGTTTCCTCGGTTTGGGAAACGCTTTAGGGAATATGACATTGGCACAACCATTTTGATGTCATGCCAGGTAAAATCTTTCATTACTCTGTGTTTGGGCAGTGACATTTTCATCTTGGCCTCTCCAGTTCTCTGTGATTTATCGTCACAGTTTCTCTTACTTTCTGTGGGAAGAAAATACAGAGCTCTCCTGCTTCCCTCCACCTATAAATTAAATGTGCACCTCCTTGCAGAGATTATCCTTGCACAGCAAGGAGTAGAAGTAGACACCCACCATTTTTACCTCCAAAATTTGCTATCTCACCCACCCACTATAGATGCAGAACAACACCAAAGCAAGCTGTCCAGTATTCACACTAGATTAAGGTCAGTGCATTACATATATTGTTAATACTTACTTACATAACCTAACCCTCCACATGCACACACAACTCCCATTCTAAATGTTTCCTTCCCCAGAAATTATCCTTTGTGTGTTGGTCATTATTCTACTCTTACCCCCGACGTGTGGCCTCAATTACAATGCGCTTACCTTTTGTTCCTTCAGACACATTCTCTACTTATGTACCTGCAGGGCTGATATGGGAGACAGAAACACCAATTCATTCAGACCCTTTACTCCCAATGGCCACCAACTGGGATTTGAGAGTAATTTTCCAACCCCAGAAAGTTTTTCAGAAAACATGTGTGTTCAGGTCTTTAGAAAAACCGGCACTAGTTTCTTTGAATAAATGAAAATTGCCAACGGAAAGTAGCTCCCATGATTTTTGGAGGGGAGAGACCTGTGACTGCTTAAAGTGGTAGCATATTGATTGAAATCTGTGGTTCTCAAAGGATGTGGTCACCACACTGCTGTACCAGGAGAGGATGGTAGGTGTGGCAGGAAGATTCAAGGACAATCAAAGAAACATTTAAATATTTCAGTGTAGTGTAGTATCAAAATACTATCACCCTGCGACGGTATCACAAAATAGTATTACCCCGCGACGGAATGAGCTCCTATTGCTCTGTCCCAGATCCTGCCAACCTAGCAGTTATAAAGCACGCCAGTGCAAGTAGATAAACAGATACCGCTCCAGTGGAAAGGTAGACGGCGTTTCCGTGTGCTCTGGCTTCCGTCATGGTGATCCATTGTGCCAGAAGCGGTTTAGCCCTGGCCACATGACCCAGAAAGCTCTCTGTGGACAAACGCTGGCTCCCTTGGCCTGAAAGCAAGATGAGCACCGTAACCCCATAGTCGCCTTTGACTGGACTTAACCGTCCAGAGGTCCTTTACTTTCACCTTTTACCGTGTGTGTGTGTGTGTGTGTGTGTAGTAGGAGATGGATAGACAGCTTTTCAAAATGAAAGCACAAACATCACGCAATACCAAAGACAATCCTAGTTGTGTTTTCCAATGTATTTCTTATCAATAAAAAGTTTGGTGTGATACGAGCAAATTTTATTCTGAAAGCGTGGGGCAGAGAAAAATATTTGAGAACCAAACATTAAATGTACATTGCAGATGGGGCCTTAGTCAGTATTCTGTGGACACTGAGACCACTAAGTCCTTGTTAGGCCATTTCATAGCTTTCCATCCCAGTAAAGATTTTGTGTACTTCTGCCAATCTCAGGGGTCCCCCATGAAGATGGGCAATTGAGAGAGTGCAAGCCAAGGCAATGTCTGTGATGTTTGGAATCACTTGCTTCTTTATGCTTCTTAAACAGCTGTGTTACTGAGTTTCCAGAAACTGGTGAAACATAGGACTGTTCTGTGTTGTTTGAATGTGTGTTGAGCCCTTTGGTGTTTCACTCCACAGATCAGAGATCGGTAGGCCCATCCCCATTACTTTCTTATGGATATGGGGGATTTCCTAAGATGGAGATGCAAATGCAGAACCATACCCTGCCCCACGACTTCCCTTGCTACTCTGAGTGAGCGATGTGCAGCCTCCTTAGTCTGATTTAAATGAAGCTTACGCTCCAAGTACATGTGTACAGGACTGCAGCCTTGACGGGATACCGGGCACGTGTTTATGCACAACTAACTGACGCACAGCATTCTCACCCTGCAACACAACCTATTGGCCAAGTATATGGACTAATGGGACGATAACAAGAGCTTATAAAGAAACAGGTCATCCCTTAACCCATCAGATTACTGCCCGTGACAAGATGACAATAAGAGCTGACAGGGATGTAGCCAATAGATGTAATCTAGTTGCATTTCAAGGCAGCTTGGGAGACAAAGCTTTGCAAAGCACTGATAACAACACAATCATTAATACGTCCTGCCTTATAGGGGAAACTTTCAATTGGGTGATGGCATATTTGACTTGACAACAGCACTGCTAATGGAGAAGCAAAATGTGGCATGAGATTTGTCCCCAATTGCTTTATTAGATTATTTACCATTTTACCACTCATGCTGCTGACCAGGCGGAAGAGCATTAAGAGCGGTTAATTCATATATTTGACCCAGTACAGTACAAGTGGTTAGAGCAGTGGTTCCCAAACGTTTGGGGGGCACTGCTCCCTTGATTCCATAAACTCATTCCCAGTGCTGCCTATAAAAATCATTATTCAAAATAGCAATTTGCAGGATCCACCAAAGGGAAAAAAAGAATAAATTCAAAGCAATAAAAAAGTATTTGCACATTTATTCAAAATCCAATTAGAAGGATTTCATCAACAAAACTTGATCCAGTGAGACCAGCTTTTCAAAGTCTGATAGTCATTTACAACTTCAGTGCCACCCCCTGCCACCCCATTGTCTCAATGTGCCCCCTAGGTAATCCCACTGCCCCCCTCCAGGGGTCAGGACCACTACACTGAAAACCACTGGCTTAGAGTGTTGATCTGGGATACCAAGGCTTGGGTTTAAATACTTTCTTAACCCCAAACCTCACCAGGTGACTGTCTGTATTTCTTAGTCTAATCTGTATTTCTGTCTGTATTTCTTAGTCTAATCTATTTTTTAAAAGAATTGCTGGGGTGGGGGGATCTGGCATGTGTGCTACCCTGAGGTCCATAAGAGAAAGATAGGACAAAAATCATTTAAATCACTCGGCCATTTAAAAATTGAGCCAGATCATGGAGGACTCATGAAATTCAGCTTATGAAACCGTTTCCAGCATTTAAAATACAGTGTATGTTTTCCTACAACTATAAATTTATAAAATGATTACTTTTTCCTTTTCAAGATGCAGTGAGAAAGCAAAACAGAAACAAAAACAGCAGATTGTATCCCTCAGATGAATTTCCCTAGAAGTCGCCCGCTGTATTTAGAGAGTGTAGCACAACAACTGCAAATGAAAAAATAAAAAAGAAAAAGACTCCTAATGAAGGAAGGGTGCGATACTAAAAGTAAGAAATTAATAAAGAAAGAAAATGAAGGGAAGACCCTGTTCTACTTTCTATATGAATAAATAAGGAGTAGATTGAAGCCATGTCGTTTGGATGAGGACGAATAGGATGCACAAACAGGGAGAAATTTGCCAAGAGGGATAACAGGTTTGTGATATGGGGAAGTAAAAAGAGACAGAAAAGAGTGTCAATATATGCCATAAAAGACAATTTAATTTTGGTATCATAGGCAGTTTTTCAAATGAAATCTAATACATTAAGTTTTTCCATAAATTGCTCAAATGTAGATGTTTATAACTCTCTGTAAATGAGTCTTTTCAAATACGTACAGCAGCCACTGAGATAGCATCTCCCATCTTACTTCTTAGTTAATATGCAGAAAGTAGAAATTTAGTGAGTGCCAGTGTAGTGTAGCAATTATAGTGTTGGACACCCAGGTCCACACTCAACCATAAAAGCTTACTGGGTGACGTTGGGGCAGCAACTCCCTCCTTAGCCTATCTTAGAGGTTTGTTGTGAGAATACGCATGTCACTCTCAGCTCCTTGGAGGAAGGGTGGGTTAAAAGGACATAATTTAACAAGACAGCATGAAACTGGTACCCCCAACTAACCACAAGATGCAGCATTTATGGAAGAAGAAGAGGAGGAGGAGGAGTTGGAGTTTGGACTTGATAGCCTGCTTTATCACTACCCTAAGGAGTTTCAAAGCAGCGAACCATCTCCTTTCCCTTCCTTCCCCACAACAAACACTCTGTGAGGTAAGTGAGGCTGAGAGACTTCAGAGACGTGTGACTGGCCCAAGGTCACCCAGCAGCTGCATGTGGAGGAGCAGGGATGCGAACCCGGTTCACCAGATTACGAGTCTGCTGCTCTTAACCTCTACACCACACTGGCTGCTTGGAGCTTTGGAGAAGGGATGTAGCTTCAGTGGGAAGGTCACAGATTCAGCCCCTGGTGTTCCTAGATAGGAATGCGCTAGATGGGGCAACGGTCTGACTCTTATGTCAGCTTCTTATGCTCCTACATTGACGCACTAGCCTTCCCCCAAACATCCAATTGCCTAGTACTTTTCAACAGTATTAATGCAGGGAAGCTGTGCTGATGGGATAGACTGTTTATTTTGGATTCTCAGAGGGCCTATATATATATATATATATCAGCTTGGAGCACAATTAACTTCTAAGCTGCATCTTAAGCCTTTCTTCCAGAAGTGAGGATTTTTATTTGGGTGGGTGGGTGTCCCGATCACATTTACTAACTAAAGTTATCTAAAATCTCTAAAAATTTGATGGTATCTAAAGTTTGTCAACAGTTGGTTGCAAAAACTTCTAACTGTTGTGTGGGATTTAATATCATTGTTTATTTGGGATTGTGTTTGTAAGCTTGTTAATATAATCTTCTTACACTGTGGCTTCCCTTTTATGAATTAATTATTTTGTGGCTTGCAGCATGTTCAGTTTAATCATGTATACTTCATCCTGCTAGGCAAGCCTTTACAATTATTTGTTTACCCCCAAACACTGCAGGGCTTTTCTGTCCTATTAGAGTCTCTCTCTTTTTATTAGTCTGATGTCCGTTCCCTCCAGTTTTTCATTTATGCGTGTATATTTCATATCTTGTGTTAGAAATATAAGTAAATGTTTAACCAATTTCAAGTGCAGTTACAGATCTCATAAATTTTAGCCACCTTCACTGGGCAACTGGGACTCGTATGTCGTATTCTGTCCTGAAACTTCTGGATAAAAGGTAAAAGGTAAAGGAGCCCTGACAGTTAAGTCCAGTCGCGAACAACTCTGGGGTTGCGGCGCTCATCTGGCTTTATTGGCCGAGGGAGCTGACGTTTGTCTGCAGACAGTTTTTCTGGGTCATGTGGCCAGCCGCTTCTGGCGAACCAGAGCAGCACACGGAAACACCGTTTACCTTCCCGCCAGAGCGGTGCCTATTTATCTACTTGCGCTTTGATGTGCTTTCAAACTGCTAGGTTGGCAGGAGCAGGGACCGAGCAACGGGAGCTCACCCTGTCACAGGGATTCAAACAGCCGACCTTCCAATTGGCAAGCCCAAGACTCAGTAGTTTACACCACAGCGCCACCCGCATCCCTTTGAGACTTCTGGATAGCACTGAATAAAACTCCGCAAAGTTCTCATAGACAGATTTATTGAAGATCACAAGGCACATGTAGAAATATTTACTCACATTCCAATAGGCTGTTCTTTGGCTCTGAATGAAAGTGGTTAGAAGCTTTTTATGAAGTTCTTTGTGTAGTTATGTAAGAATGAGTGAATTTGCCCATCTTCCTGGTATGCAAGATCACTGAAACAAAGCAGGAAGGGAGGTTTCTTCCCGCTCTGGGTAGAGTCAATAGAAACTAGAATCTTGCTATGCCTACATTTCCCAACCTGATTTGAGGTCTAAAAAGGGGGAAAGGCACTATCTTTTCTGAAAGGGGAAGCACTGTTATTCCTTCTACCTAATACTAATACACAGATTTGCTGTCACTAATAACTGAACCCTGTGGGGGCAGAACACGTTGAATAATTAGGCTTGCCATATTTTGAAGAGCAGAAAAGAGGACGCATTTGCCGACTTCTACTTTTAACTATGGATCTCTATGACAACTCTCATTTCACATACCTATGAAAAAGAGGACATGTCCTGGAAAAAGAGGACATAGGGCAACCCTAGCACCTGCTTACTGCTGCTCTGACTAGTCCCATTCTCAACACTGCACACACCAGCTTGCCATTCATGATGACTTGGCTTGCTCCATGACATCCACCATGTATAGCATGAACATCTGGAGCACGTACAGTTATATGCAAGCATGTACAGATCTTAACGCTGTATGCATGTGGTTGTAAACATAGAGACCACTACACACAGGGCGTGGAGCCTAACATAGTCTAGCCCCTTGTGCTTACAGTGGCCAACTAGAGTGAGAGCACTGGTTCATCTAGCAAAGTATTGTGTACACCAGTGTTTCCCAAATTTGGGTCTTCAGCTGTTTTTGGACTCTAACTCCCACCACCCCTAGCTATCAGGACCAGTGGTCAGGGATGATGGGAACTGTAGTCCAAAAACAGCTGGAAGACCACAGTTTCCCCATCACTGAAAATAAAGTATGTAGCACATACGTAGTCTTTCAAAATGTTCATATCCAAGGCTTCAAGTAGCCCCTTGGGCTTAGTGGATTTTGTAGGGCAAGGGCCAAATTGATACATTTTACATTCTCCATTTAGAACCTAACAAAAAAAGGCAGTCATTTAATTAAATGATTCTGTTGATAATTACCACACATCCATAATTACAGAAAAGTGCCACAGCCTGTACATTCAGCCATAAGTCTATAATTATCAAATGCTATTTATAAATTTCCTATTTACAGGAGAAACTTCATGAGTTCCACATGGCCTATTCTGCAATATACAAAGGTAGATAAATTATAAATGTGAGCATCACTTATTAATTAAAATTTGAAGAATATCAATGTGTTGAACTTGTCCCTAGCCTGCGGAAGAATCTGCTTTAATAAACGGCAATACAATTCGTCTGACTATATTACAAAATGTCCATCTGCAGGAACTTTATTGCTGTAGCAGACTCCATTAAAAAGTAAATTGTCTAGTCACTGCACTTGTCTATAATTCATGTGCCACACATGAGCTAATTTGCAGGCTCACTCTTAGCACTTGTAACCTGGGCAGCCATTTCCAAACCTAGGCTTATAGGATTAGGCCGAAGAGAACCCATCTGGTCCAGTATCCTTTTCTTACAGCGGTCATCATGGCTGCTAGTCATTGACAGATGCATTGATGGAGGATAACACTCTTTTAAAGACCATCCCAAGTTGATCACCATCACTACAGTTATACAAGCACATCTACTCCAGTCTCCATCACTGAGAAAAGAGCACTGTCCTCTGACCATCATTGGCCTGCATCTTATTATCAATATCATCATCATCACTGTCGTCTTTATTAAATTTATTACCTTGTCCTTCACCAGCAGGTAATTAGAGGGTGTGTTGCAACTACAGTGGTACCTCCGGTTACAAACTTAATTTGTTTCAAAGGTCCGTTCTTAACCTGAAACCGTTCTTAACCTGAGGTACCACTTTAGCTAATGGGGCCTCCCACTTCCGCACGATTTCTGTTCTCATCCTGAGGTAAAGTTCTTAACCCGAGGTACTACTTCCAGCTTAGCGGGGTCTGTAACCCGAAGTGTTTGTAACCCGAGGTGTTTGTAACCCGAGGTACCACTGTACTCAGAATTCAAGATTAAGAACAGTTAAAACAGATTAAAGTCACAAGAACAGGGTGAAATCCATATTAGGTGTCAAAGAGTAAACAGCTGCATCGCCTCTTCAGCACTCGTTGAAAGCTGTATAGTGAACAAGACAGACATACCTCTGAGGGGAGGGAACTCCACAATTTAGGGGCTTCTCCTGGGCCAAATCCCACCCCCTGAACTTCTGAGGAAGGTGGAACTACCAAGGTGCCCCCCTCTGCAGATCTAAATATCCAGGAGGGTCTGTAGGCAATATCACGTTTATGTTATGGCTCAGTTGGTTAAAGCGTGGTGTGAATGACGCCAAAGCTGCAGGTTCGATTCCTGTATAGGGCAGCTGCTAATTCCTGCTTTGCAAGGGATTGGACTAGATGATCCTCAGGGTCACTTCCCACTTAACATTCTAGGATACTATTGTTTTAGCTAGAGATGAGCTAAACTTTATCAAAATACATATTCTGAGAATTTACTCAGAGTATGCTATTTCTCACCACCCCAGGGGGAAAAAAATCCCTAGGAAAAACTAAAGAAGCTGAACTATCACAGCCACTGCTAATGGTGAGCTCCAAGGAACAAATGAACATATGAGAATTAAAAAAAAATCCCACTTTGGCATAAACATAGGAAGCTGTCTTACACCAAATCAGACCATTGGTCCTTCTTAGGTCTGTATTGCGTACACTGGCTGGCAGCAGCTGTCATGGGGAATTTCCTAGCCTTACTTGGAGCTGCTAGGGCTTAAATCTGGGAGTCTGTGCATGCAAAGCAAATAGGTCTATCACTGAGCTATGGCCCTTCCACTCAATGGACTGGCAGCTGTGGGATTCAAACCCATATCCGTGAAGTGACTGAAGCCTCAAATCCAGTGCCTTAGAACATTCAAGTCATACTACAGAGTAAGCCTTCCACTGGTCATCTACATTTCCAAGTAGCTGACCTAAAGGTCCAAGAGGATGTTAAAGTGTGGGGCAAAAAGGGAAGGCAGAACTTGATCCTCCAGTTGTGTTCCTCCCTAGGAATCTATGCATTCACTTTTCAAGCACAGCAGGAAAAGTAGGCAGTGGTGGAAGATAAAGGCAAAGAAGGACAAACATCACCTCTGCTGTTAACGCAAAGAGAGAATCACAGACCTCCAGAACCAAGAGGGGATACTGTGTACTAGTGTACTGTGATTTCATCCAGCTGGTTTGAGATTTTGTAATACGAACAGAGCAACATGCTTTTGGAAAAAAAATCAAACTGAACTTCAGCAAATGTACTGAGACAGTGTACCCCCATGTGAGGAAAGAAGAGCTAATGAGGGACAGGGAGGGGGACATGCAAAAAAAAATCAAAAAAAAATCCCAGAGTTAATTTTTCCACTAAACGACTTAGAATAATAAAAGCTATGGATGACTCATATATATGTAGGAGCACTATGACGGAAATGCAGACCTTATCAATGAAATTACTTTTGAACGCTATACGCTATAATGAATGGAAGCACTTTCTACCTCCAGCAAAGAGGTTATGAATAGATGCAAAATTGCACAGAATGAATGAACTCTACTCATTATCTTCTGCCATTGAAGCTTTTGACACCGAAGCCAGCTAATAGGCTCACGCAGCTGATGTGCACTACGGCAACGTACGTGGTTCCAAGCGAGAGAAACAGAACGCCGAAGATTCTCACAGCTATTCCTCCCACGCACTCTGCTTTTACTTTTACGCAATATGCCTTGTTAAAATTAAGATCCCACTAAGGGCAGGTTAACGCAGCCTAACTATTTCGGAGAAGCATGTTGCTGACCTCAGCTACCCAGCTCCAGTTTAAGAAACACTAAGGAATTGGAGGGGGGGGCAAATAGTTAGGATTTTAAATCTGTAATTCTGTTAGTCAAGTTGCAAACTCCACTGCAGAGAGCAGCAGCTGGAAGGTCTAAAACACAGTTTAGTATTTAGACTACAACTCCCATCATCCCTAGCTAACAAGACCAGTGGCCAGGGATGATGGGGATTGTAGTTCAAAAACAGCTGGAGACCCAAGCATGAGAAACAACAGTATAATCCAAACCTGACTCTGTCCATCAGTTCCAGTCCAGAGTCGTGGTGGCACCAGGGGAAGAAAATCAGGAGGGGGCACAGAAAGATATAATTCTAGGTGGAAGAATTGTGTCCCACTTGCTAAGATCTCTGAAAGAACAATGTTAATGGCAGGAGTTCAGCAACTGTGGGGGGGCGGAGCCCCTTGTTTGCAGGGGTGCTCCCTCCCCACACTGCTGTGGTGCCAACCATGATCCATTAGCAAAAGAAGTGTGTGGAAGGGACTGTGGGAAGGGACTGTGGGTTAGAAAAGCATGTTTTCTATACAGAAAGACGCAGATTCAATCTCTCATGTCTCCTGTTAAAATAAAGTGCCAGGCAGCCATTGATGTTGAAGACCTTGGTCTGAGGCAGTAGGGCAGGGCTGAGGAATCTCAGGCCTGGAGACTGAATACAGCCTTCTCTCTCCTCTCTATCTCCCCTGCCCACACCAATTAAGGGCACACTGCTCAAGTGCTTTTGCCCGGTGTGAATGTGCCCTTCAGCTCCAATAATGCCACTTGCTTGCCCGGGTGAAGGAAGGAGAAATGTGTTAAATGCATGCAAATAATTTCTGTGTGGCTAGAATATTGCATACTTCTGAAGAGGGATTAAGAATCGCATCCACTCACCCGTTGCTTCTTGCGGTGGTCACCACTAATTCCCCTACTGTGGCAATGGGGTCACTTTCTTAGCGTGTCCCTCTTATAAACCAATTTCCTCATTAGGGTGCTTCTGTTTTGTTTTCTGAGCAGGGGAGGCCTTCATTTTAAGCCTAGAAATATTAAGGTTAAACGCAACATCAAAAAGAAACAGCACCTGAATGCTGGGGGCAAGAATGATATGTTTAGATCTCTAGGAACAAGAGATATCCTTCTCCCTCATGCCTCATTTGTGAGCTACCCAAAATTGCCACGTTGGTACAGTTGGTGGCGCAATGGAGTTATAATCTGGTCAAGTGAAGCAATTCCTTGTCTAAGGCCCAGTTCCTACACTCCACACATTGGTATGGGAGTAATAGCATGTCACTAAAACAACAATAGGTGGGACGCGGGTGGCGCTGTGGGTTAAACCACAGAGCCTAGGACTTGCTGATCAGAAGGTCGGCGGTTCGAATCCCCGCAACAGGTGAGCTCCCATTGCTTGGTCCCTGCTCCTGCCAGCCTAGCAGTTCAAAAGCACGTCAAAGTGCAAGTAGATAAATAGGTACCACTCCAGAGGGAAGGTAAACGGCGTTTCCGTGTGCTGCTCCGGTTCACCAGAAGCAGCTTAGTCAAGCTGGCCACATGACCTGGAAGCTGTACGCCGGCTCCCTTGGCCAATAAAGCGAGATGAGCGCCGCAACCCCAGAGACGGCTACGACTGGACCTAATGGTCAGGGGTCCCTTTACCTTTAAAACAACAATAAACAAACAAACATGTAGCAAGGAAGACCGCATGAGACCCGTGAATCTCTCATGCACCAGAATAAAACAACAAAGCCGCCATGTAGAAGCAACAATCACATCACTATGGTAAGACAGGAATTAGGTCTTATTAATTATTATTTCATTTAAAAAAACCAAGTATTATAGCATTCATAGCAAGGCAAGGGAGAGATTTTACCTTCAAGGACACAAAGTAGTTGTGGGGCAGTTTAATTAAAGTTTGGTCAAGTCCTCTAAAAACCGCAAGTTCTAAACTAGTTCCAGACACTTCATCTTCCTCCCTGCCCCTTCATCCAATTGAATAAAAGAATTAGAAGAAAACCCCTTGGATACTTGGTAGTCATAACAAAGAATAAACTATTGTGTTCCTTTTATATTGCTCACTTTTACACTGCTAAATTTTATTATGGCCGTAATTAAGCATAGGCCTTGCAAGGCAATAAAAGGCGCAAAGAGAAATCAAGCTTTATTCCACTTTATTCCACTACATATTAAAGAATGATGTATGAACAGCTTTCACTAACTACAATTTATGAACAGCTCGGAGAACCACATACAAACCCTCTGATAACCTGTTTCATATATCTATTAAACCCAAGAAAAAGAAAATGAAATCAATAGAACTACACACCAAAGAGTAAATAGTTATTTTCCCTCCACTACACTCAAGCCGAGAACAGCTCCCACTTGCCTTTTAGCAAAATGAATTGCTCCAGTCAAGCACTTGGTTCTAGCCGAGATCCAAGTTTTCCCTTCATTTCTATTGGGAGCCTTTTGGAGCATTTCTTGCAAAAGAAAAGAAATTAGGCATCGCTTAGGAGTTCTCATAAAAGCTGTGTAGCTTTCCTGGGTGCCAGTGGTAAAACCACAAGCTTGGGACTAGACCAGCATTCCATTAAAAGGAACAATTGGTCCCCACCAGCGATATATATATAATTTCAAGCCATTTTGCTGCGTAATACTCTTGGGCATTAATCTGTGGTCCAGTTCAGCTCAAAACCAAAGCTTAGAAAATGCAGCCCAATGCAGTCAAGCTGTCGTCATGCTTGCGGATCTGGGCCCCATCCACCCCATACTTTTGAAGCTGTATCATACCACTTTACATAGTCACTGCAGCACCCTCACAAAGAATCCAGGGAACTGTAGTTTGTTAAGGATGCTGAGAGTGGTTAGGGGACCCCTATTCTTTTCACAAGAGCTACAGTTCCCAGAATTCCAGGGGGGAAAGGATTGATGGTTAAACCACTCTTAAGAACTGAAGTTCCGTGAAGGGAATGGGGTTCTCATAGCAACTATTGGCACCATTAACCAACTACAGTTCTCAGGATTCTTTGACAGAAGACATGATTGTTTAAAGTGGAATGAAACTGCTTTAAATGTATAGTGTAGACAGGGCCCTAGTGTGCTGACATCATCATCATCATCATCATCATCACCAGTAAAATTACAGTAAAAACATAATGGGGGGGGACCAATTTAAAATACAGGTTAAAATGCAATTTAAAATGCAGCCTCATTTTAAAAGTAGCCCATAGATCAAAACCATAAGGGGGGATGCGGACATAACAGTCAGACCGAGTCCAAACCAAAGGCCAGGCAGAACAGCTCTGTCTTGCAGGCCCTGCGGAAAGATGTCAAGTCCCAAAGGGCCCTAGTCTCTTGTGACAGAGCGTTCCAAAGTTGAGGCCAGTACTGAAAAGGCCCTGGCCCTAGTTGAGACCAATCTAACCACCTTGCGACTTGGGACCTCCAAAATGTTGTCATTTGTGGACCCTAAGGTCCTCCGCGGGGCATACCAGGAGAGGCGGTCCTGTATGTAACTTCCTATGTTCAGTTCTGATCAAAAGGAACTGTGTGCCATATTAGATGCTCCTAGCATCATCATCTGTGATGGTAATGGCTTGCATGCTGAAAGTCCTAACTTTAATCCCTGGCATCTCTAGTTAAAAGGACCGAGTAGCAGGTGATGAAAAAGATCTAGGCCTGGAGAGCAGTGCCAGGCAGTGTAGACTATTGGGCTAGATGGACAAATCTTCTGATCTGATATAAGGCAGACTCTGATGAATATCAGACTGGAAGCATTCATAAGCTTCCAGAAATTCACCATATGAGCAGAAGTATTGAATCAGCTAAGAAAAGCAAAATATATCACTAATAAAAGATAAAATTGGTGTCCCTGGAGCATGCAGAAGAAGCAGTGTTTACATATGTAGATGTTACTGATTTACTTTTATCCTAGTTTGCCATGGAAACAATGAGAGTTCTAGAGGAACCTAAACTTGCACACAAACATTTTTTTCAAGAGACAAGCATGCACACATGCAGCTCCAAAGTGCAACTTCTACATCTAGTGGCTGATCGCTGAACGGTTTACGGTCACTGATAGCTAAGGCTTAAATCCCATTGAAGTCATTTGGCTTAAAACAGCCTAACTCCACAGTATTTCACTCCTTACACTTACAGAATATGGGACAACGCTGCCAGAAATGTCACCAGCAGTTTTGATGTGCAATTATGCCAGTGATAGGTTGACATAAACATATAAATGCAAACAGTTTGCACTAATAGGAATAAAAGCCTCCAGTGCCAAATTGGAAGCTCTTAACTATTTCTGAAGGCTCAAAGGATGCATCACTTCTTCATGTCATTAAGAAATTATGAATACAACTGGTCCGAGAACTGTTTTTCTCTATTTATGGAGCTGAACTAAAGGAAACAGCATCCTTCCTGGTGCTTAAAGGTAAAGGGACCCCTGAACATTAGGTCCAGTCGTGACCGACTCTGGGGTTGCAGCACTCACCTCACTTTATTGGCCGAGGGAGCCGGCATACAGCTTCCGGGTCATGTGGACAGCATGACTAAGCCGCTTCTGTTGAACCAGAGCAGCGCACAGAAACGCCGTTTACCTTCCCCCCGGAGCGGCACCTATTTATCTACTTGCACTTTGATGTGCTTTGGAACTGCTAGGTTGGCAGGAGCAGGGACCGAGCAACGGGAGCTCACCCCGTCCCGGGGATTCGAACTGCCGACCTTCTGATCGGCAAGTCCTAGGCTCTGTGGTTTAACCCACAGCTAAGAACATGAGAAAAGCTCTGCTGGATCAGGCCAATGGCCCATCTAGTCCAGCAACCTGTTTTTACAGAGGCCAACCAGAAGCCCATGGGAAGCAGGGCAAGAAGGGCAACTGCACTCTCCCCACTGAATAATAATAATACCTTTATTGTCAATGTAACCTGTGCACGATGAAATTAACCAAGCCTCCCTCCCCTCCTCCACAGACACTCAATCTCATTGCACTCTGTGTGCTTGTCACACAACACACCAACCCTGAAAGTCAGCTGCACTATATTATTTTCCGTTCAGCAGCCTAACAGCCCATAGATAGAAGCTGTTTTTTAGCCTGTTGGTACGTCTGGTTATACTTCTATATCTCCTGCCCGAGGGTAGAAGATTAAAGAGGTGTGGCTAGGGCGTGAATCGTCCCTGAGATTTTCTCTCACTCTCCTATGGCATCAATCCCTTGCAATGTCATCTAGAGGGCTCAGGGGACAGCCCATGATATCATGTGCTGTGTTCACCACCTTCTGTAAAGACTTTCTGTCCGTGGCTGTCATGCCAACGTACCACACTGTGATACAATATGAGAGGATACTTTCTACAGTGGTACCTCTGGTTAATTCTTTCCAGAGGTCCGTTCTTAACCCGAAATCGTTCTTAACCTGAAGCACCACTTTAGCTAATTGGGCCTCCTGCTGCCGCTACGCCGCCAGAGCACAATTTCTGTTCTCATCCTGAAGCAAAGTTCTTAACCCGAGGTGCTATTTCTGGGTTAGCGGAGTCTGTAACCTGAAGCATATGTAACCTGAAATGTATGTAACCCAAGGTACCACTGTATTGTGGACCAGTAGAAGGAGGTCATCAATTGTTGTTTAACATTGTTCTTTTGCAAGACCCTGAGGAAATGGAGTCTCTGTTGGGCCTACCTAACCACCTGAGTTATATTGTTTTTCCAAGTGAGGTCTTCACTAAGGTAAACTCCCAGGAATTTAAAGGAAGAGACTTCTGATTCCCAGCAACTGGTATTCATAGAATCACAGAATTGTAGAGTTGGACGTCAATGGTCATCTAGACCAACCCCATGCAATGCAGGAATCCCAGCTAAAGCATCCATGAAAAGATGGCCATCCAACCTCTGCTTAAAAACCCACAAGAAAAAAGGTCTGCTACCTCCCAAGGGAGACCATTCCACTGTTGAACTGCTCTTACTGTCAGAACGTTCTTCCTTATGTTTAGTTGGAATCTCCTTTCTTGTCACTTGAAGCCACTGGTTCAAGTCCTAACCTCCGGAGCAGGAGACAACATGCTTGCTCTACCTTCCATGTGGCAGCCCTTGAGATATTTAAAGATGGCTATCAGATCTCCTCTCAGTCTTCTCTTTTCCAGGCTAAACATACCCAGCTCCTCCAACCGTTCCTCATAAAGCTTGGTTTGGAGACCCTTGATCATCATGGTCAGCCTCCTTTGCACACGTTCCAGCTTGTCAACATCCTTCTTAAATTGGCATATGCAGAGGCATAAAAGGAAAATGTACTCATGATATCTAGGTTTATGGAAAGTAGAAGGGTTGGGTATTATTCTAGAGTAAGAGTTTTCCATATGTTTTTAAAGCTGCTAGACAGAGAATCGGAAGTCTTTTTCTTTTCTTTTTTCTTCTTTGTTTTCTTTATTTTAATTTTCAAATTAAAAAATGCTTGATATTTGATGTTGACCTATATATTGTTCTTTCTTTGTTTCTTTTTCAAGCTTTAAAAATAGCTTTAAGAGAACCACATAGATCACCTTGTACTCCCTGGAGGAAATGATAGAAATATATATTATAAATAAAAACAATACCACCAACCTCCCATTTCCTTTCCAAGTGAAGAAACACTCGGTGGTATAAAAAAAAACCACAGATCCAAAAAACTCTGAATTTTTGACTGGCTAGCTTAACAAACATCCATCTACTTCTTTTAAATTTCTGCAACAGCCAAAAGTTTGTGTTCCCAAAACATGAATCAGATGTACCATTTTGTACAGGTTTACACTGAGTTGTTCTTGTTTGAATTTAAAGGCTGAGAGAGCACTCTTCTATCATGAGCAGCCCTTCACGGGAAGCTAAAAATGTTTCCTATTATGACTGTAAAAAAAAAACACCAACCACTTGCATATATTATGTTGCACACTTTAATTGAAGATGAAAAGCAGGCCTTTTTTTGCAGAAATCAGTTGCTGAGCTACATAATATAGCTCTGTGCACCAGAGGCCACAAGCTCTGTCTGTTTACAAACAGGCAGATTAGGGCTCTGGTAACCTGCAGTCCTAAAAGCTCTTTACAAAGCAAGATTAACAGGAGGGTTTCTATTTATCATTGCGATGTGGCTATAAATGGCCTCCTGCTCAAAACATTGAAAACCGGGTTCCCTGTTTTCATCAGTACAAAATAACACAAGGGCTTACTGCACAGTTCACCGAACCACAGTCACTTGCTGTTACCACAGCAATTCTTGCCCAAAGCATAGAAAGCGTTCAAGTAACAGACGGGCAAAATTAACAACTTTCCACCAGGCTTGGGGAAGGGGGGGTGGGGGCGGGAATCATCAATGACCTCAGGGAGAGCAACAAGCTAATAAATCTCTGTCACATATATATGTTATATGTTATTTATCTTCTGCCTCTTCTAGCCATGCAGGCTGTTCAGAGCAGCTTCCAGGTACAATAAAATATTAAAATCATACTAGAATCATAACTACTCCTGCAGTAATGCAACAGAAAAAACTAATATGTTGAGGAATGCTTTGGCTGAGTTGATGTTCTAAGCCAGGACTACAAGCCATGTTATTCCAACAGCCTTCTGTTGCAAATGCCTGTACAGTGGTACCTCGGGTTAAGTACTTAATTCGTTCCGGAAGTCTGTTCTTAACCTGAAACTGTTCTTAACCTGAAGCACCATTTTGGTTAATGGGGCCTCCTGCTGCTGCCGCGCCCCCGGAGCATGATTTCTGTTCTCATCCTGAGGTAAAGTTCTTAACCCGAAGTACTACTTCCGGGTTAGCGGAGTCTGTAACCCGATGTGTTTGTAACCCGAGGTACCACTGTACTCAGAATTCAAGATTAAGAACAGTTAAAACAGGTGTCAAAGAGTAAACAGGTGTCAAAGAGTAAACAGCTGCATCGCATCTTCAGCATTCATTGAAAGCTATAATAATAATAATAATAATAATTATTATTATTATTATTATTATTATTATTATTATTATTATTTATACCTCGCCCATCTGGGTGAGTTTCCCCAGGTAATAGTAAAAGTTCTTAACCCCAGGTAATATTTCTGGGTTAGCGGAGTCTGTAACCTGAAGCGTATGTAACCTGAAGTGTATGTAACCCGAGGTACCACTGTACTGTAGAGTGGGAGAATCTGAAGCTCAAAGCTAAGAGTCCTGGACAAATTTTGAAGGGAAGAGAAGTTACTCTTAGTGGTGGACAAAAAATATTTTCCCTCCAAAATTTATCAAGAGATAAGTCCCCCTTCTTTGTGGATGATGCAAGGGCCATCTGTCATGGATGCATTAGTTAAGATTCCTCCATTGCAAGGGGTTGGGCTGGATGATCCTTGGGGTCCCTTCCAACTCTATACTAAGGGCAGCCCCTCATAAAGTGCATTGCAGTAGTCATGCCTTGAGGTTGCCAATGCATGGACCTCCGTGGTCTGCCTGTCACAGTCCAGGAATGGCTGCAGCTGGCATTATTGTTATTATTTGTTTTTATTTATTAAATTTGTATATCACCCCTCATCCATAGATCTCAGGGAGGTTCAAATTACAATATTAAAAAGAACATGAGAATAGCGTAAGAAAAATAAGAAGAAAAACAAATAAAAATAACAAAAACAAATCAATAATCCCTCTCCCACAATAGCCAGAGCTGGTAAAAAAATACTCTTGGCCACAGAGTTTACTTGGCCCTGTAGTGACATATTTGGACCAGGAAGTACCCCCAGATTACCTACTTGCTCCTTCAGATGGAGTGCAACCTCACCCATTGCAGGCAGCGGACCTATCTGGCATACACAGAAACCACCCAACCACAAGATCTCTGCCTTTCCAGGATTCAAGGTCAGTTTATTGACCCTCATCCAGTTCAACACTGCATCCAGGCACTGGTCCAGAGTTTGCAAAGCCTCTCCTGACTCAGATGTAGCTGAGATGCATCTCATCAGCGTACTGATGGCACCTTGTTCCCAAACACCTAAACACAGCTCCCAGTGGTTTCCTATAGATGTTTAAGAGCAGTTGGGACAAAATAGTGCCGTGTGGCATCCACCAAGGGAGTGGAGAGCACACTCCCAATGCAACTCTCTGGACACCAACCCTACATGTAAGAGATGGAGCTACAACACTACAGAGCTGCCAAAATGCATCCCACAGAATCGGTACAGAAAGACAATGTGGTCATAGGTGTTGAAAGCTGCTGAGAGGCACAGCAGAAGGAAGCAGCAGGGCTGCACTTGCCCTGACCTTCTCTCTATAAAGGTCATGGGTTGGAATTGCAGTAATCATGGTACAGTGTATACTTGGAAATAAGCCATTCTGCTTATTCATTGGAGCTTAATCCTGCACAAGATTGGATTGAAGTCTTACTGTATCTTGTAACAAGGCTGCTCCAAATGCATTTATTGCCTTTAACCAATCTTGAAAGATTACAGCAAACCAATTGGCACCAAATGCGTGATTTTTAGCAGCACATTTGCCTGCAATACCAGTGTGTCGTTCTGTTTTAAATGAAGCTGTTTTCAAAAACATCCTGGTGAAACGGGAAACTAGTCACTAAGGAGCAGCAAATGAATCAATTTTGTGGATATTAATAATAATACCTTATAGCCAAATCTTCCACATCTATTCAGAAGTAAATCTTACCTAGTTCAATCATGGGTGTAACCAAGATTTTTGTTGGGGGGCGGATTTTTATAAGGGGGAAGAATCAACATGATTGGTCAGTTAGTTATTTCTATTGTTTTACTTGATCTGGGGAGACAACTGCCCCCTACACGCATGAGTTCAATGGGGTTTAATCCCAGGTAAATATGTATAGGCTTGCAGCATTAGCATGTAATTCCCTGCATACTTAACCAGGAGTAAGTCCCACTGAACTCAATAGGCTTTACATCTGTGTAGATATACAGAGAATTCTTTTCCTCGGCTCCTAGCACTGTATTCTTATAGGGGTTAAGCTCCCATGCTATTTATCTATGCTACATGTTGTATCTAACTTTTCACTTTATAGTCTCCCAAAAAGGGATTTCTATCCAAAATTAATCTCCTTTTGTGGGATGGTAGTGTCTTGCTTGCTACTGCTGCCTTGGGGTTTCTATTGATCTATGGTTTTACTGTAGAATTTTAACTGCATTTGGTTAGTTTCAAAATGTTTTTAGATTAATGTTGTAAATTCTGAACTTGAAGTGTACGTACCTCTGTCCTGGAATCTTGGGGTTGTCTCCAATGCTGCTGTTCTGCTAGTAACACAGATGGCTTTCCCCTCCCCTTCACTCCCTGTGCACCCTCGAAATCTTCTACAGAAGGTAGGGGGATCCCCTGGAGCAGATTTTGAGGGCGCCCAGGGTGAAGGGTTGTGTGAGTGGAACGCCATATATGCAGTGTTGGATGAAACCCGTCGTTCATATTTGCCAGCCTTGGGGACAGGCAGAATTACTGGTTTCAAGCGGAAAAGAGTATGTGTTTTCCTGTACTGTACTTGTTCATTACTATTTGCTGTGGAGGTGCTCCTTTGTTATTCCACCCTTCAGAGAAGTGCATTTGATGCTGGCCCGAAAAAGGCCTTCACTGTGGTGGCACCATCTGTAGTGAAGCACTCTCCATTCAGCCAAGACAGTTGTCGACACTATGGGTGTTTCAGCATCTCTTAAAGATGCAGGCTTTTGCTGGTTTTGATTCCAGTGTATGGTATCAATTTGCACTGGATTGCTGCTGTATGCTATTGTTTGTGGATTTTTGCTAATGATCCTCATCATTAGATTTGCTTTCACAGTTGCACCAAGTTGGCATTTTCATCAAGCTATCCACCATGACCCCAATTTATCCGTTCTGGCTGGTCACCACTAATACAGACACCATGGAGTTATAATTTTGACTCTTCTCTTCCATTTTAATTCCAAGTCACCCAGTTTAGAGAGATATTTTTGGTGCTCCTTGCAATCTCTTTTTGTTTTCATTGCCCTATACCAGAGCTGGCCAGCATTATGGTATCAGCAGTTTTATTTTCCATCCCTTTCCTAACACGGAATTAACTTCTCAAAGCAGCTGCCCACTGATTTGACATCTTCATTCAGCTACACATTACAACCCAGATTGTCGCACAGCCCTCAATGAGTGTAGCAAAACCCAACTGTTGGTGCATCTTCATCTAGAAAGCAGGTCATCAAAGATCTCCATAAGGAATCTTCAGCAGAATCGTTTATGAGTATCATGGAACCTCTTTTGCGCCAACAAAATCTTCCGCTGTTCAAAACAGAAAGATTGCAAACAAATAGGCCAAGTAAAAATACTATAGAATGTTCTGTACCCTTCCTCCTCCGCCTAAGCATTTGCAAAGATTAACTTGGAAAAGAGGACAAATGACTCAGATATTAAAATCATTCCTATTCACTGTAAAGCAGATTACCAAAAGCAGAAGGTGTACACAAGACTATGGAGGCTGCTAGCCTCAGAGTGGTGAATGGGCTCAACACAAATCCTTGCAACTTCCGTTTTATCTCATTCATAAGGTGGCAGTCCAATAAGCTAGGGGGGTGCAGTGGTTGGCATGTTAAGACTTAGATCTTGGTTGGTATCCTTACTCAGCCCTGAAGCTTACTTCTGCCAGTCCCCCTATCTCTCAGAAAAAGAACCATTGCTCAAAGGTACAGCACATGCTCAGCTCACATCTCCAGGTAGGATTAGGAAAGGCCAGTATCTGAAACACTGGTGAGCTGCTACCAGTCAGTGTACAACCAATAGCCCAATTCAGTGCACAGAAGTCTCCTTTGTTTAGCCCAGGGATAGGCAAACTCTGGCCCTCCATGTGTTTGGGACTCAATTCCCATCATCCCTGACCATTGGTCCTGTTTGCTAGTGATGATGGGAATTGTAGTCCCAAACATCTGGAGGCCCAGAGTTTGCCTATGCCTGGTTTAGCCTAACCAAACTCATGGTATTGTTGCAAAACTTTCCTTGGAAGCCTTGAGTAAGGCAAAGCATTTATTGGAAATGTATTTAAGTTGAATGGTACTTACTCTGATTGGGATACAAGTGACCTTATTTGTAATTCATTTATGAATGAAACAGACCCAAATGTTAACAACACTGGTGATAATTTGCACTGCCAACATTTTACCTCCATTTCCCCATCAAATGCAGGCATCTGAGATGGCAATGATGATACCCAATACCCATGCTATCATTCATAATGCATGCAATTGTAACAAACAAACACCACGCAATTACAGTGAAAGTTACATTTCTCTGTCAATTAACCTATTTATTTCAAAGCAGCCCCAGTCTACTGTGCTTTGGGATTAGGTAGTTTGTTGTTTCTCTGCTGATTAGTAATATTCAGCATGTTCCTGTTCTTGGTATTGATTTGCATTGTAAGGAAATGCTTATTCCTGCAGGCAGAGGACATGGCTACTTCTTAGTTTTGTGCTGTAGAACAAAGAAAAGGAAGCAGGAATGGTTCTAGCAATGCTGGGTGTCTTACGGGATAATTACAAGATGCACTATCTGACCCAGCATGTGTTAAAGGCAATTTTGTGAACCTCAGCTATAAAATGGATGGTAAATCAAGGTTTCTAGACCTGATGGTTTGTTTGTTTGTTTGTTCGTTCATTCATTCACTGCATTTTTTCTCCAAGGAGCTCAAGCTGATGTGCATGGTTTGTCCCCTCCTCACTTGACCTCCACAAAAACCCTGTGAGATAGATTAAGCTGAGAGGCAGTGACTAGCGAAGGTCACCCACTGAGCTTATTGGCTGAGTAGCAATTTGAACCCAGGTCTCCTAGGTCCTAGTCCAACACTCAAACCACTACACCAATCCTTCAAGACTCTCCAGGTTTCTATCACAACACACTATGACTACCCATCAGTCTTCTCCCCCCTTCCTTCCATTTCTAAAAAATAAGTTCCATAAATACTGAAATAATGATGATAAAAGCATTCATATCAAACCACATTATGTTTACAAAATGCAGATTTACATAAGTGGCATACTTTGGCTTTATGCCATTTTTTTGTTTCTCGGTGGAATTTCCTAGGACAGCTTAGTGAATACCCTGAGTTCCAGGTATAAGATCACTGATGGTCTCTATGTTTCATCCTGAAGCTTAGTAGCAGGATTCTTTTTTTAGCCAATGGAAGCTTATGTTATAACCCGTCTTAGCAGTGACCCTTAGCAGTGACAAAACAGAAGAGAAGAGCACCAGAGATAATGGGAAGAGCTATTAGTGCAAGGATGTATTTGGGTCATTAGCATAGCTGTCAACATTTCCCTTTTTCAAAGGGAAATTCCCTTATTCCGAATAGGATTCCTCACAAGAAAAGGGAAAAGTTGACAGCTATGGTCATTAGTCTTTGGAAAACAGAACTGCAACAATATATCTTTACCATGGCCAGTTCATCACTATTCCTTAAAAAAAAATAAAAAAATGAGTTTCTAGGTCACTGGTCTTCAACTGGTGTGTTCGGACACACAAGTCTGAACTGAATATAAGGTGGCTCAATTCCTAGTCTCCAGAGGGAGGGAAAATATTTTTTAAAAGAACGGAAGAGAAGTATATACATTCCATGGCATCAAAGCAACTCCACCAATGACACAGCAGCAGGAAGGGGATGGCCTAGAAGCAGAGTGAAATTTGCTTTTACCGCGTAAGACGTGCAATTTTTTAAAAAAATGCAAACAAAACTAATTGGAACTCAAAAGATGCTAAAATGCTAGGTATCAATGTACAGATGTTTTTTGTCATAAAATAAAATGCATGGACTCATGATATTGGCTTATTTGTTTGTTTTTGTCCTGCTAAACACACACTGACATATTTAAGTGTTTATCATCTGTAAAATATTTCCATGAGTTGGGTTTTGGCCTTAGTTTGCAGGAGAGAATGTGGAGTTTCTTTTACTATTATACGAAATTTCAAACAAAGATTATAGTTTTCTCATCTGTAATGTTTTACTTTTGGAAAAAAAAAAGGAGCAGGTTTTAATAGTTAAAAGTCCAATTCTGTTTAATGGCACAGTATATTTTGAGGTGTTGGGCAATACCCTTTGCTACCCACAACTAGAGACAGGTTAGCTCAAATTAGATTGAGTAATAAAACAAAGGAGCCCACTTCTATTTTTTATGATACCAAAATGAAGAATCCATTAAAAAGAAAAAAGAAAGAACTGTGAAGAAATATGCCAAAACATTTTCAATTCAAAAATGAATAGTATAAGAACTCTAAAGGGCATTGTGACAAAAACTCCCTCAATTCTCAGATCTACAGCAGAAAGTAATTTAATCCCTGCATGGAAACCAAATGCCCCACATTCTGAGACATTGTCTCTTTCTAAAGCTAAGAATTACAATGTACAATGTCAGGTACACACATCAGGAAAGCTAAAAACAGCTTTTACTGTTTTTCGCTGATGGATATCTTTATAGATTGACTTTGAACTATGAGTTGAACCAAGATGGTTTTCAAACAAGAAAACTTACTGAGGAAAAATGCTGTGGCTTTGAAGACAAAGAATATTTTGCCTATAACATGTGCACAGTATTTATACTTGATAGATTGGAAAGATGTAGGTAATTTTAACTGATGCGTCTGAGCCAAAATTAACTGAATTATTTCTTTTGGAGGAATTGTAAGAATTTAATAAAAGTATAATAAAAGCCCACCGTAAATCAACATCTGCAGATATTAAGCAAGTCCAGAAACACATTCTATTGTCATAGCAGCTAATCTTAACCCAATAATTAATTGCATTAAAAGCAGTATACAAGTTAACATGATTATGCTGGGGGCTTTGCTGTTAATTTCTGTCTGCTGTGTCAGGCTAACCAAACCAAGCTGATCAATTAATCATAAAAAGTCATTTGAGCTGTACCAGCATGTGCCTTCCTATCAAAGCTGATTTTTACTTAACACCTTAGTACAAACCAATATCACTCTCAATGCTATAAAAATTATTATTATTAGAATTTATACAATTTCAAAACGGATGGAGAGAGAAGAAACCTGGAACTTTGCAAGCAAACAACTCCCTTTCAAAGAACTAGAAAGCATAATTAAGATTTTAAAATGTGAGATATTTGTCACTATTATCTGAAGCATCAATTGAATGATGATGCATTTTCTTATCTTCATGATCTACAAGTGACTGCTCTAATATAAGAGAATTCAGGGATGCTTAGAGCCGTGCTAGCAGTGCAGCAGGGGGACTAATGCACTGGAGACTTGTGCTTGTAGACTATTTTATCCCTGGCTATTTTTATTGCTGAAGAGAGTTTTGGCTTTGCAGGTATTCTCCAGCCCAAACCAATAGTAGCAGCAGAATGTGTGGGAAGAGGGGATTTCCTTCCACTCTTAAGCTTCTCAGTTTGTCCACATGCATTATGGGTACTGGCCAGTGTCATGGAACTGAATAAGTTGTGAGGTTTGTTACTGCATACCTGTCAACTGTCCCTGGAAAAAAGGGACATATGATTTTTTTTTTTTCTCACAAGAGGACAGCCGCCAAAATGGTTGCTGCTATTTTGGGCCACATTCTCACCCCAGAAAAAAAAGAGCACATTTTCAGAACAGTGATCTTGCATGGCACCCCAGGACACAGGTTTTTGGGCGCCCTGCATGAAAAAAGAGCTTTTAGGGGCCCACAATCTGAAAAGGCTTTCTCCTTTATAGCAGTACAGTATAACAAACCTGTCCTAGGGAAGGCATTGGAGAAATGCTTCAGCTAAAGAGCTTAAGAGACAAGGGAGTTGCTATAGGATTTAATGTGGTATAGTGATTCAAGTGCCGAACTAGGACCTGGGAGATCTCTTCAAATCCCCACTTGGGTCATGAACCTCACTGGGTGACCTTGGGTCGGCCACAGTCTCTCAGCCTAACCTGGCTAACTTTGCTGTGGAGATTAAATGGGGAGGGGGAGATCCAGGTATACCACCTTGAGCTCGTTGGCAGAAAAGTGGGATATAAATGTAATGTAATTAAGATCTTCAAGTGACACCTTGCTCCAGGTAACCCTGTCCTCAAATGTTAGGCAGGTGATTGCACCTTTCTGTGAAACTCCCTTCAACTTTGCCTGGTGCCATCATTACTGTCTCTCAAGTACTGCAGCAGAATTCATCCTTTTTAAACAATATTAATGCTGCCAATGTTATTTCACCAGATCTCTGGACTATTACGGTGTGTCTTTTCATAGATTTACCCAGTGTTGTTCATCTTTTGTGAGCTTTTTTGCTTGTTTGCTTCCTTCAGCATAATTTTAGTAAAAATGTGTGACATATGTTTTGCTAAAGAAACACATATTTCATTGTATTAAAATGCTGTCTGTTGTTTTTAATAAGATGCACAATAGTTTTCACTAAAACAGTGCCCAAGGTTTACAGAAATTAAACGCATCAGTACAATTCTGAGATACACAAAAAATGAAGAACAATTGGTGGCGGGGGGCGTGAAACTATAAATGATAGAGGATAGAAGGGTCTTTTTAGTTATGGTTCCTACTCAGTGAAATTCCCTTCCTAAAATATGGCTGGCTCCATAAGAAAAGGTTTAAAAATCCATCTATTTTCCCTTGCTTTTAAATTTAAAGCTTTTATTGTATAGGTTGCTGCCGGATGTAGGGGGAAGAAGTGTGTTGGCATACATTGAACTTCATTGTATTAGGCTTATTCAAGCTGGCAGAGTAGTTACCCTGAAGTACAGCTTATAAATCTTAAAAATAAATACTATTATATTTTGAATTGCCAGTTTAAAATGTTTGATTTTTATGGAACTGTATAGGTTTTTAAAACAAGCCACCCTGGGAAAGCTATGGTCTTAAAAAGTGACTTAGCTGCATCTAACATAAAATGCTGCTAATATTGTTTTACTAGATCTCTGAAATAATATCATCTACCCTTTACAGTTCCCACCCCCCAATTGTTGTTCAACTTCCATATGCATAAGAGTTAAATGTAAATTAAATGAATAGATTATAAAAGGGGAGGGATATATGAAGTCATATCCCATGCATGTTTGCCTGAAAATAAATCAATGAATTAACTGAGAGTAGGTGTACATAACACTGCAAACCTCAAATCCAAAATCCAGAGTAGTATTGCTAGTTGCTGAACTGAAACAGCTATTTCCATTCAGTCTCTGAAGAAAGCGATACTTTGTTTTCTTCCCTAATAATGAACTTAAGAACAACTTTAACTCGTCTTTCTGTTAACTACAACAGCTGCAATGTATCACTCATCCATGTTCACATCGTCAACATAGATCTTGTCATTTCATCTGAAATTAATGCACAATGCACCTTGGGATTCAGTTATCACTGCAAAGGCAGACAACGGACTGGATTAAGTTTGCAGTGGCGATATCTGTACATGACATTCTCCAATTTCACAACAGTAGCATACCAAATGGGCAAAACAGGCTATTTGTTTTCATGATGTTAAGTACATACGGTTGGATCCAGCCTTACTTCCAAGAAAGTGGGCTTAGGACTGCATCATTAGTCATGATTAAAGCAGACCCAGTGGCCTTTTACACCTAAGATGTGTGTTTTCAGGGGCCACCGTTTTCCTGTGACTGTACTTCATTTTAACTGTTTTTAATTCTGGGTTTGAAATTATTGCATCCTGCCCTGGGATCTGTTGGTGAAAGCCAGGTAATACATCATCATCATCATTATTGAATTATCCAAAGGCAGGCAAAGAAAACCAAACTCTTCTTTAGGCAACTAGGAAATTGCGAGAAGAATTCTTCCTGCTCCCCTAACCTGGAATCAAACAAAGACCATAATGCCAATTATGAAATCTTCCATTTTAATCTCTCAGTGGCCAGAAGCAGCCCAAGCCATCACAAGACCTTCTCAAGATCTCAGAAATGTCCTTTATCAGTCTGCCACCCACTAACCCACACACCTTCAAAGGAACTAGGCAAGAGGCACCAAACGCCCTGGGTCTGGCAAGCCTCCTCTCATCTGACAGGGTTTTCCACTGGTACAAGGGATCTCTCTTATTTAGCAATAAAAAATAAAAAATTACAACTTTTTTATTACAATAATATAATAACACAGAAACACTCCAATAATGAATCCTTAATAGCCCAAACCTTTTCACTATACCCATTTTGACACATATCCGTTATTCAGACCAGTGGCAAGGAACTTTTCCCAGCTTGAGGGCCGTATTGCCTAACATATAACTTTCTGGGGGCCACATGCCACCTGTGAGAACAGCCGCCGAAACTGGGCAGGGCCAAAGCAACATGCACACCCCATTCACAAATTCCCCACCATTCATATACATCAGCACACATCCCATTCATCTTCTTTCTTAAATGCACCCAGCACAAATAATCACAGTACTGGCATTGGCTCATCTACAATTTAGCTTGAAAACTTTTCAGCTGTGTCTTGATGCAAACCTTCATGTTGCATCCTCATGGCTGTAATTCCATTAGGATGTTTGTCTCTCAGAAGCTTCCATAGTCTGTGTGATGGGCACAATTCTCAGAATGCTCATGGGGGAGAAAGAAGTGGAAGGTGTTAAGTTAGCAAAGTGTGCTCTGCTCTGCTCTGGTCTGGCATGACCCCTTGTTAAAAACAAGCTATGAAATTCTAGTTCACAGCATTACAAAAGTCAGCCGTTTTTACCTACTGAAAATTTCTAGCCATGAGCAACCCTGCAGGGGGTGACGTTTGCTTTTGACAACACATTGCCACAAACGATCATGAATGCAATGTGAATATAGTAGAAAGAGTACTTTTAAGAAAAACAAAACCTCTGCACTGAAAAAAGACTTGACAAAAATAGCTCACTATTCTGTTTATCCAAAGAATTGTTACAAAAGTAATGGAGATACAACACACAGTAGTTTTCCCTGGTGTCGTATTGCCATTGTTGCAATTTTCTGATGAAGACGTTCACCATGCACATCGCTAAGTTGTTGAGGAAGAAATCCAACCGGGAATGGGAAAGCTGTTAGAAACTGGCTACCAATATAATACTTTCATGCATCTGCTTCCATGATTAAGCTCTGTAACTTTGCACACTTTGAATAGATACTTCCAAAAATTATACAGTTACTTTCTGTAGTGAGGTCGTCTTCTTCTTCAAGGAATTCACTTCATAGGGGTGTGTTGTGTGACTCAGGTTCTCATGCGCTTTGTCTGAAAAGGGCTTAGTACTAGTACTCCGGCAAGTCAGACAGTAAGTCAGCGAAAGGCAGGGTCTTGATTTCAGAAAAGCCATTCATGTTTGTGTATTACCATGTTTATCGTTGCGACGGGGAAGGTTTACTTACAATTGGAGGAGCCAGCAGGGATTGTGTTAAATTAGGCGATTTTATTTCACTCTAACAGCATTAACTAAAGTGGCTTTTCTTGGAAATTAATTGTGAGAAATGTTGGCACCTTGAGGCCTTCGTCTCTAGATACATAAGTTTACATAAATCTTTCATTCAACAGAAAACACGCTGTTGGTGGAAAAAATGAAGGGCCTAGCTAACTTGATGTAAAAGCTATATAATTATATAGCAACAGATGCGTTTTGCCATTAGTGGCAAACATTTTAATGGGTGGGGAATAATTCTCATAAAGGAAACAAACCTATATCTTAGGTCAGGCTTCCTCAACCTCGTCCCTCCTGATGTTTTTGACCTACAACTCCCATGATCTCTAGCTAGCAGGACCAGTGGTCAGGGATGATGGGAATTGTAGTCTCAAAACATCTGGAGGGCCAAGGTTGAGGAAGCCTGTCTTAGGTCATACCACTCCAGGTTGTGGGGGTGGCACAGCTCACCTGACTGAATGCACCCCACATGCAAAAATGATCCCTCTGCTCTGAAATTCAGATCAGGAGGAAAGTTTCTTACCCATCATGTCTGACTCCTAAAGTGGTATGATACCATTTGAAACAGCCATGCCTATCCCAAAGAACCCTTGAGTACATTACTTTGTTAGGGGTTCTGGGAGTTGTTAAGACACCTCTATTCCTCTCACAAAGCTACAATTCCCACAGTGGTTTAACAAACAATCCCTCTTCCTAGGATATGTTTGTTGAGCTGCTTTAATGGGCTGCAACGCACACCTACTGCCTTCAAGCTACCTGGAGCACTGCAGAGACCAGTACCTGTGACAGAGATTACAACAGCCCACAGCCCCTTTCCCCCAGTTACAAACTCTAATAATACAGATGCCGTTACTGTTGGAAATAAATCAAGGCAACCTTCTTAGAAAAAGAAGTCTGGTTTTTTTGTATTTAAGTCATCCAATCCACAGCTCCATTTTTTCAATCCGGTACTAGGAATGCTCTATAATAGTTATAGAGCGCTTATGCCCCCTTATTTTATAAAAAAGAAACATTGTGAGAATGAAACTAAAATAATGGTTTAAAGCAAAGGAGTGTGTGTAGAGCTTCACTCAAAACGTAAGTGTTCACAGAAGCAGAAAAATCAGAGTTAGGTTTGACAGACTGTGTAGGAGGAAACCTATGCATGAGCAAGATTTTCGCAGGTAATTGGCACCTGAAATATCAGCTATTCTCTCATATGAACGGACGACTTAGATATTATCAAAATCAAGCTCAAATTAATAAGAGCAATACTAGTGTAGGAGCTAAACATTCCCACAGGGGTGAGGGAATCTATTGAGAACATAAACATTTTTTATTGTTTCCAGGGCAGCTAGATTTAAAGCCCCGTGACACCCTGGATTGCAACCTGTAGAAGCAATTTTTATTCATTAAGGTTTATGAAGACTTCAGGTTCCATAGGGCAGCACAACCAGCAACCTAATTGAAAGAGGATTTAAGGGGGGCTGTTAACTCTTAAGAGTCAACATAGCGCCTGTTATTGTATTATTTTACGAGAAGCATCCATCTAAGCTGCCAGAATCACATACGTTCACCTAATTAAGGAACATTACTGAAACTGTTGCACCCATACCTCTTTTTCTATTAAAGAAGACACGGTTTTCTTCTTGTGCATGGTAAAGGACCCCTGGACGGTTAAGTCCAGTCAAACTTGACTATGGGGTGTGGCGCTCATCTTGCTTCAGGCTGAGGGAGCCGGCGTTTGTCCGCAGACAGCTTTCCGGGTCATGCGGCCAGCATGACTAAACTGCTTCTGGTGCAATAGGACACTGTGATGGGTGCCAGAGCGCACTCCTTAAAAGCCAGAGGTGTTGCATCTTCTAAGTTCTCAAGTCCAGGAGGTAATAAGATGGCCTGTAATGTACGGACCTCAACTCCCCTGGAAAGAGCAGGTTCATAACTTGTGGGTGTTCCTGGACCCAACACTGGCACTTGAGGCCCAGGTGGCCTCAGTGGCTAGGACTGGCTATTTCCAGCTACAGTGGCTTTTGGACAGAGATGACTTGGCCACAGTACCCCATCGCTCTGGTTAACTTCAATATTCAATTGTTTTTTGCAATTTGTGGGGCTGCCACATAAGATGATTTGGAAACATCAACTGACTCAATATGCAAAGCAGATTGCTGTAACGGGTTGCCTTTAGAACCCTGATCTAAAACAGCCATTGGCTGTTAAGTTTTCAGAGCTAATTTTCAGGCCCAACTGAAGGTGCTTGTTCAAGTACTTAGTGCCCTAAATGACTTTGGTTCCAAATATCTGCGATACTGCCTCCTTCTCTACAGACACCCTTCAGATCAGAAGAGGGGACCTTTTGACAGTTCCACTCCACAGGCTGTGGCCTGGGGGGAGGCATTTTCAATGGCAGGAGTCAGCAAGTTTTTTCAGCAGGGGGCAAGTCCACTGCCCCTCAGACCTTGTGGGAAGCCAGACTACATTTTGAAGACGAAAACATGAACGAATTCCTATGACCCACAAATAACCCAGAGGTGCATTTTAAATGAAAGGACACATTCTACTCATGTAAAAACACACTGATTCCTGGACCGTCTGCAGGCTGGATTTAGAAGGCGATTGGACCGGATCTGGCCCCCAGGCCTTAGTTTGCCTACCCATGTTCTATGGCAACCCCTAGGTTTAACTGGCGGTGGAAGTTCCTGTCTGTGCCCACTCCTAAAGAAATAGGCTCTAGGTACTTTGGGCTGGGGGACACGGGTGACGCTGTGGGCTAAACCACAGAGCCTAGGGCTTGCCGATCAGAAGGTCAGCGGTTCAAATCCCCGTGACAGGGTGAGCTCCCGTTGCTCGGTCCCTGCTCCTGCCAACCTAGCAGTTCAAAAGCATGTCAAAGTGCAAGTACCGCTCTGGCAGGAAGGTAAACGGCGTTTCCGTGCACTGCTCTGGTTCGCCAGAAGCCGCTTAGTCATGCTGGCCACATGACCCGGAAGCTGTACGCTAGCTCCCTCGGCCAACAAAGCAAGATGAGCGCCGCAACCCCAGAGTCGGCCACGACTGGACCTAATGGTCAGGGGTCCCTTTACCTTTACCTACTTTGGACTGGAACAGCTATCGGCCAGTTGCCAATATTCCCTTTCGGGGGAAGGCGGTGCAGAGCAGATGCAGGCATTTGTGGGGGATGAAGCTTCTTGAGATCCATTCAAATCTGTGTTCATGGAACCGAGTCGATCTTGATTGCCCTGTTGGATGAGCTTTGCAGAGAGTAGGACGGGGGACTGCTACCTTGCTTCTGCTTCTTGATCTCTCATCAACGGTTGATACCGTTGACCTTGGTATCCTCCTGGACCGGTTCCAGGAAATGGGAATTAGGTGCACTGGATTATGGTGGTTCCAATCCTACCTACAGGAGCAAGCCCCAAGAGCAGCATTCGGAGAGTACCTTTCAGCCCCCTGGCGACCACACTACTGAGTGCCGCGGGGCACAATCTTATCTCTGGTGCTATTTAATATCTACATGAAGTCTTTGGGAACGGTCCTTAAGATGCTTCAGGGTGAGGTGCCATCAGTATACTGTCTTGGTTAGACAAGCCTACCCAGATGCTTAGAAAGTTTAGGTAATTTTAATCTGTTTTAGCATTTCAACTTTTGTATGCTTTAAAGTATTGGCTGTGAATTTTTCTTGATGTCATCGCTGTCTCTTTTTTGCAAACCGCTTTGAGGTTGTTTTCATTCCTGCTTTTAGTTATGTCTTTTATGTTTTTTTATTTTGTAATTTCATGTTGTGTACTGCCCTGAGATCTACGGAGTGGAGGGCAATATACAAATTTAATAAATAAAAAATTCAACATTAATTAGCTTGTTTTTGAGATTTTTATGGGCAAAGAGAAGGCAAGTAAAGGAAGGATTCTCTCATTTCAAAATGTCTAGTGTTACCTAGCTTAGGTATTTTATTTTCCTTAGGGGGGAAATATATTCAATCAGACTCTGAAATTGACACTGATTAATACAAAGTGGATGTGCTTATAGATATAGCTGCGGGTCTCCAAAACTTATGAAGCATGTGAAATTTCCAATTCACCACTCTTATGGCAAATGGGACCTACAACAACATACTGCATTCTTAAGTGCCTACTTTCCAACTTCTCCTATTCCAGGGATACTCCATTCCATTCCTGCCTTCTGTATGGTTTCCAATCCCCCCTACCATCATTAGTCAGCACTGTATTGCAGGGGGTTGGACTAGATGACCCTTGGGGTCCCTTCCAACTCTATGATTCCATTCCCACTAAACATGCCCAGTCTGCACTGGCCCGTGTTGGGATTCCTGGACATTGAGGACTGATCTTTCTCCTTTTCTTTTTGTATTTCTACAGATCTTCTGGTTCCACCCAAGCCTGGTGGCATCCCATTCTCATGCTTGGATTGTGTCATTTTCACTCCACAACGACCAACACCCTGAAAACTGAGATCAGTATTAAAATACAAATTAACATATAACATATGGGGCTACCTTTGAAGGTGACCCGGAAACTACAACTAATCCAGAATGCGGCAGCTAGACTAGTGACTGGGAGCGGCCGCCGAGACCACATAACACCAGTCTTGAAAGACCTACACTGGCTCCCAGTACGTTTCTGAGCACAATTCAAAGTGCTGTTGCTGATCTTTAAAGTCCTAAACAGCCTCAGTCCAGTATACCTGAAGGAGCGTCTCCACCCCCATTGTTCTGCCCGGACACTGAGGTCCAGCGCCAAGGGCCGTCTGGCAGTTCCCTCGCTGCGAGAAGCCAAGTTACAGGGAACCAGGCTGAGGGCCTTCTCAGTAGTAGCACCTGCCCTGTGGAACACCTTCCCACCAGATGTCAAAGAGAAAAACAACTACCAGACTTTTAGAAGACATCTGAAGAAAGCCCTGTTAAGGGCAGCTTTTAATGTTTAATAGACTATTGTATTTTAATATTCTGTTGGAAGCCGCCCAGAGTGGCTGGGAAAACCCAGCCAGATGGGCGGGGTAATAATAATAAATTATTATTATTATTATTATTATTATTATTATTATTATTATTATTACAGTGGTACCTCAAGTTAAGAACTTAATTTGTTCTGGAGGTCTGTTCTTAACCTGAAACTGTTCTTAACCTGAAGCACCACTTTAGCTAATAGGGCCTCCTGCTGCTGCTGCGCCACCGGAGCACGATTTCTGTTCTCATCCTGAAGCAAAGTTCTTAACCCAAGGTACTACAGTGGTACCTTGGGTTACATATGCTTCAGGTTACATACGCTTCAGGTTACAGACTCCGCTAACCCAGAAATATTACCTTGGGTTAAGAACTTTGCTTCAGGATGAGAACAGAAATCGTGCTCTGGCGGCACGGTGGCAGCAGGAGGCCCCATTAGCTAAAGTGGTGCTTCAGGTTAAGAACAGTTTCAGGTTAAGAACGGAGCTCCGGAACGAATTAAGTACTTAACCTGAGGTACCACTGTATTTCTGGGTTAGCGGAGTCTGTAACCTGAAGCGTATGTAACCAGAAGTACCAATGTATGTTGATAGCCAGTTGATCTCTCATCTAAAAAACAACTTACTGGGCCAAATTTGATTTGCTTCAGCATTGGAATTGCATCATATACCTCTCACGCTATTCTCCAGGTTCCAGCAGACTGGCCATCAATGTGATGAGCACAATGTGTCTAAATATCCCATAGAACTGGCAGTAGGGGGGCAGAGTGCACAGACATACTGCTCATCTCTGGAATGCCTCTGTCAATGCAAGTCCGGCCGTCAGTCTCTGCATTTCATGAGGATGTTTCCATGCTTCAGCACTGTCTCCAAGTGAAGCGCATACACAGAGCCACACGAGTGAAGCACAGAGTCACATTTAGAAATGTCCCTGGGGTAGGAAGTTAAAAAAATAAAGTTCCCCGCCTACAACTTCAAAGTCTGAGAAGCGAGTCAAGATATCCCCCCCTCAAGTGTGACCTCTGTCACTATTCTTCCATAGAGCTCAATGGCAGCAACTGGGAGCTGAAGCAACTCTCCCATGCGCAGTTTACCCACTTTCATATGCATGTTCCCATGTGGGAATTCCGTTTTTCTGGTACAACATCAGAATGTGACAGAAGCCTGCGCTCTATTAAATGTAGCTCCTGTAAATCCAATAACGCTCAATATAAGCATCTGCTTATAGGAGGAGCAAATGCTCTGAATAATCCGGAGATCTGAAGCACAAAAGTAGAACTGGATAAAGTAGAACATTTGGGAGTTCCAAACAGGCATTTCTTCTTAAGGCACACTCCTAGCAAAGCAGCAAACGAAACAGCCTGCAATTCTCTTTACAAAGAGCACATTGCCATTAAATTGCTCTTTAATGAGACAGATACTTTAAGCATTACACACACAAAAACCCCAAACATATTCCAAAGGTAAAAAGAGGATTCACCTCATTTTAAACCAGACATGCCATTCTTAATCAAAGACAACTACATTTTATAAAGAGGCTGTCAACCTTAGTTACTAAGTAATTACAGCCCAACAACGGGGGGGGGGGGGGGGGAGCTTAATTTGCCTGGATAATGTATGCTATTTAATGTGATACTGTATATCCATTGAATGTTAATACTTTTTTTTTCTAAGTTAAATGTTACCATCCCATGGCTATAGTTGGAAAACATATTTAACAGTTAATTAATCATGCAGTCACCACTATTAAATATGCAATGTTTATTTCCTGGCTGAAACAGCTCCATTTCATTACACTGACAAGCAAAGTGATGAGTTAATAAGTATACTTCGACCCTCTCCCTGAACAAATTGAAAAAATATATTAAGTCACCCCCTCTGAAAGTTTCAGGTGAACTCACCACCCAAGATGATGTGTTTATACCCTCCCACACATATATGTATGTGTGTGTAATTATATATATATATATATATATATATATATATATATATATATATATACACACACACACACACACATAAACATCTCTCTCTTCTGCCCACAACTGCCCCCAGGTATCTGTTAACCTTATGCAGCGAAAACAATGAGACTTGTGGCACCCTAAAGACTAACAAATGAGTTGCAGCATAAGCTTTCGCAGGCATTGTCCTGTGTTGCAGGTATACTGTCAACATAAGTAGACATATTTTTTGTAACTTCATTCAAATTCAAAGAACTGTTTCAATCCATCTTTCACTGTGCCATGGGTGACATCATGTTTGGCCTCTTCCCACCGGAGTTTACTTCTCCCAAACAGCTCCAGTGCATTAATGATGTTAAAGTCTGCCTTCAGTAATGACAGCTATGGCACAATAGCATCACTGGTGTAGTCATCTCAGCAGATATGCATATTTCAAGAGGCTGCTCAATGGAGAAAGAATGAGCCCGGTGCAGGGGTGCATTTCCAGTGGCAGAGCAAGGCACGGAAGCTGAGCAGCTCATTGGCAAAGCAGCCTCACTCCTCAAAAAGAACCAAGGGACCGCTTAAGATGGCAAATGAATTAGGATTCAAAAAAAAGAAAGAAAAGACAAAACCACCAGCACCACCACCACCCCAAAAAATTCTTGCAGACAGCTGGAGCATGCTAATTTCTTCTTAAGCGAATTAGGCTGGTTTGTGAATGGCAGCGTTGGCTGAATATTAAGGGAGGAATGAGGGAAGGCAGACAGCACCTGCATGTTCCCTCATTCATGGGGCGGGGGGGGGGGGACCTTGACATTTCCCCAAGAAAGCCGTGAGAGAAAAACCCATGGCAGTGGAACACATGCTGCTGCTGATGTCTCACCAAAAGGCTTTCCAGACACCCACAGGCTTCCAGCCTGGCAGAGATGTGCAAAAATAAACAAACGCCAAGCCTCTGAGCCAAAATCAGAAGCTTCCTCATGCACACCACCTCTGCAGTCCCAGCCTGACTCCCAAACCCATCCTTGGAAGCACTGCTGACACACAGGTACATTAAGCAGGAGGCTGCCACGCTCACTTCCCTGCAAAGCAAGGCAAAAAGCAGGCACCTCCGTGAGCCCATCCAGGTTGTGCTGGTGTTTTAGAAACATTAAAAAAAAAAAGTGCAGGACTGCTGATCTATGCACTGCAGTGTATGGGTAGCAGTGTCAGTAATTCGTCCCTGCCTTTCACCCCTAGTTCTCTTGGTGCAAATTTTTGGGTTTGTGGGTTTCAACCAGCTTCAGTCTCCAAAAGGGAGAGAGAGATAGAAAGAGCGCACAAGGACAACAAGAGCCAGCACACTGCAAACGCCCCTCTCTCTCCATCCTGGCCCCCTCGGTCAACCTCTCACCACTCAGCCAGACTGCCTCTTCCCCTTAATGCCTAGTAAGTTCCCACTGCCCAAGCCTTCAATTCAGATCAGCACCCTTAATCCGCTTCTCCCCCTTCAGTGCCGGGTTCTAATCCTGGCCCATTCTGCTTCTGCCCCGATTCTCCCCTTGGCCCGCCGTCCTACATCCCTCCCTCTGCCCTTTTCCCCTTTCCCGGCAGGAAAGGAAAGGACGGCGGCAGGATGAGGAGCTTCTTCCTCCTCCTCTTCCTCCTCCTCCCTGACAAAATAATATATATGTTAAAAAAAAACAACCTGTCCAGCCCAGACTTAAAGGGAATGATCCACCCCGCGCCACCGTCGCAAGGAGGCGTCAGGAAGGACGCTCCGAGCGAGCGCCCCTGTCCCGAGGAAGCAGCAAGCAGCCGGGGCATCGCTGCGCCCGGCGGATTGGAGAGCTGGCGGCCGGCTCCCCGTCCATCGCGCTGCGCCCCAGCGCCGGGAGCTTCGGGGACTGCAGGGCATCAGGAAGGCAGGATGGAGGGACCCTGAAGAAGCAGAGAAGAAACTTACTTGCCAGGAGGAGGAGGAGGAGGAGGAGGAGGAGGCGGGCAAGAGCGGGCTGCGCTCGCCGCGGCTGCTTCACTGCGCCCCGCAGAGCATGGCGCAATCGCTCGCTCGCTCGCTCGCCGGGCGCCGCCGCCGCCGCTGCCAGCCAGTCAGAGCGAGCGCGCGAGCACACGGCGGGCCGGCTCCTTGGCGCTGAATGGGATGAGCCGAGCGCGCAGCCGGGGCTCCGGAGCCGCCGAGCAACATTCAGGCATGCTCAGTCGGCTGACCTTCTCGGTGTGGGAAGTACCACTGCGCGAGGAAGACGGGGAAACAAGGGGAGGGAGGGGGGAGAAGAGGAGGAGGAGAGGCGAAATGGATGCTACCATCAGAGAGAGAGAGAGAGAGGCGAGCTAAAAATAGACGCAGGCGAAGATGGGTGGGAGGAGAACGAGAACAGCTGGAGCTTAAAGAGGCAGGAGCCGGTCTGCAGGAGCGCCTCTCTCTCTCTCTCTCGGTTATGAAGCCAGGACCCATGGGGCGGGGAGGGGGGCTGCGGGGTGGCCTACAAATGGGACACTCACAGCGACCTCGTGGAAGGGGTGCTGCAAGTTAGGGAAATCGTCTCCCCGAGTGCTTAAATCGAATAATACCCCCCCCCACTTTCTCTCTGTCTGTTACACAATATCTTTCCTCCCTTTATTTAAACAGAAAAGGGGCTTCAGAGGCCACAGGCATTTCCTACTAACAATATGCATTAGTATTAAGTATTAGCAGCTCACTAGAACACCTGAAGCTCAGTTAGCTTCACAGGCACATAGCAAGCTGCCTGGTCACACTGTTGAGGCATCAATCCCAATATTGTCTGCACTGACTGGCAGAGGCTCTCCAGGGTTTCAGATACAGGTGGAGATGTCGGGGATTGAACCCCAGGACATTCTGCGCGCAAAGTGGATGCACTCGTGTTTTGCTACACAGTTGTCATGGCACAGTTAATCCCCCGCCTTTGCTCGCGTTCAGGCAAGGTTTGAATTGTGCGCTTAATACCTCAGTCTTAAACCTCTTACATGGAAGGAACGGCCTTTGCAAATCATGAGCTTTTTGGGTGCAGGTGTCATTCATTTGTCGGAACGGGCAACCTTTCTCAGCTGCAATATTTTGGTCATTGGGAAATGCGATTCCAACCCTCTCCCTAACTCACTAGCATTTTTCCAGTTACAGATAGGTAGCCGTGTTGGTCTGCCATGGTCAAAACAAAATAAAAAAATTCCTTCCAGTAGCACCTTAAAGACCAACTGAGTTAGTTCTAGGTATGAGCTTTCGTGTGCATGCACACTTCTTCAGATACAGGTGTATCTGAAGAAGTGTGCATGCACACGAAAGCTCATACCTAGAACTAACTCAGTTGGTCTTTAAGGTGCTACTGGAAGGAATTTTTTTATTTTGTTTTCACTAGCATTTTGTGAATGTCACAGGCCCATAACAGGTGGTGCTGGTGATGCTGCTGCAGCATAGATCTTTGTGGGGTGCTATTATTATTTGCTGAATTTGTTAAGTTGCTTTTATCTTGCCCAGGGCGACCCAAAGCAACTTGAAACCAGTGGCGGAGCTTCATGCTCCGGAACCTGGGGGCTGTGGCATGCCGCCTGCAGGGGCGTGGCTCCCAGCACGGGCGGGGGGCAGCCGCCATGGCACCCCACTGGGATCGTGCTGCCAGGGGCGGTGTGCTCCCCCTACACTCCTCTCCCTCCACCACTGCTTGAAACCAACTAACCAACAGACAAAACCCTCCACATAGATACATTAAAACTAAGGGGAGAAAGAAATTCATTAAAAACACCCTCTGCTTCTTCTCATGGCCACCCTGACCTCGGGTAACAATGGCACAGAAAGTGGGGCCTCTGGATGTTCACTGTGTGACAACAGGACATAGCAGGTGCACAAGATGGAGCCAGCCAAAGGATTACGGCCCCATGCTAGGAACTAGCTCCACAACAGTGCTCCATAAACACCAAATGGTAGACACCAGTCGCAATCTGCAAACTGTAAAGTCCTGGGGGCTGCTGCTACTACTACTACTACTATCCTCTTGAGATGCCTCTATAACATAACCTTAGTTTCATCTGCCCAAAGATGTCATAAGATAGGTGGTCCAGCTGAATGGCCTCCTAGAGTTCCTTCCATTGCTGAGAACATAAGGCAACCCTGCGGATCAGGCCCACTGCCCATCTTGTCTTGCATTCTGCCCAACCAAATGTCTGTGAGAAGCCCACCAGCTCGACATGAGCCCAACAGCACTCTGTCTGCCAGATTCCCAGCAACTGGTACCCAGAGGCATAATGTCTCTTGACAGTGGAGGTAGAATTTAATAATCACAGCTAGCAACCACCGACAATGCAATACTGTGATAAGAGTTATTTAGTGCTTTTCTTCTAGGAAAAAAGGGTGCTGGTACTACATACCCTTGAGTACCCTCGGGGGGGGGGGAGCATTGGATTTTATGCCTGCCCCACTTGGGTGCTTGCAGGAGGCAACTGGCTGGCTACCTTCAGAACAGATTGTGGACTAGATGCACCTGATCCAGCAGGGCTCGTCCTCTGTGATTGTAACCAGGAAAGCCATTTCAACTAAAGCATCCATGACAGATGGTCATCCAGTCTCTGCTTAAAAACCTCCAGTGAAGGAGAGTCCACAACCTCCCGAGGGAGTCTGTCGAACTGCTCTTATTGCCAGAACGTTCTTCCTAATGTTTAGCTGCAATCTCCTTTCTTGTAACTTGAAGCCATTGGTTCGAGTCCTACCCTCCAGAGCAGGATTAAACAAGCTTTCTCCGTCTTCCGTGTTGATAGCCCTTTAGATATCTGAAGATGGGTATCATACCTATCCTCTCAGTCTCCCCTTCTCCAGGCTAAACATACCTAGCTGCTTCAACTGTTCCTCATAAGGCTTCGTTTCCAGACCCTTGATCATCTTGGTCACCCTCCTCTGCACACGTTCCAGCTTGTCAACGTCCTTCTTAAATGCTGCTGCCCAAAACTGGACACAGAACTCCAGGTGTGGTATGACCAAGGCAGAATAGAGTGATACTGTTACTTCCTTTGAATGGGACTTGTGGATGCAGCCTAGAATAACATTAGCCTTTTTTGCTGCTGCATCACACTGTGGACTCATTGTGTTCCACTAAGACCCCTAGATCCTTTTCACATGTACTACTGGTAAGTCAGGTGTCCCCCACCTTCGCTTGAGAAGTGAAGACTGGTTTGGCTACATTGCTTTGGGATATCACTTATATTTAGAAGGTTTACTGATTGCTCTCTGCAGATAAACCACAATTGCTAGGAAATGTTCTGAAAGGGGACTGCCCTTTTGGAGGAGGATACATGTGCTTAAGTCCTGCTTTCAGGCTTCCTAGTGAAAGGGAAAACAGGATGCTTGACTAGATAGGTCATTGGCATGATCCAGGAGGCTCTTCTTGTGTTCTTTCTGCCTCTACCTTTGTCTTGGGATGAGGTCCTTAAGCTGTGTGCATGAACAGCAGTTTTGGGAGAAAGGCAGATAGAGAACAGAGTTGAGTTGGTGCTGGAAGCATCAAAGGGTGCAAACTCTTCCCTGCCAGACCTGATGTGGGAGTAGCAGACTTTGGAGTGTTTAAACTTGTACATTTGTGGCTTGTACATTCGTAAAAAACAGAAAATATTAAAAAAAATGTCAGAAGCCTCCTGTGACCTCATTCCAAAGGACACAAGCCAGGTGAATTCTGAACCCCGAAGCTTCTTACTACTCAGAGAACTGGGGAACTCATAACAACAGACTTAGCTTCATCAGCCTAAGAGTTGCTGTGTTTCTGCATAACTGGAAAAAGCACTTTCTCTTGGGTGTCCATCACAGTCCTTGAAATCTACTGGAAATGCTCTTGGAAACAGCATCTGTGTACCAAGTCAGGCCTCACAAAGGACATGTAGAGTGGCATTTCCAATGTTAACTCCCAGATCGCAGAACACTTTCTTTTCTAAGCTCATATGGATAACCCCCATGCCCTTGCTATACTTCCACAACAAGTCATTTTGGTAAGAGCTGTTCTTAATGGCCAGAGACAAGAGGAATGGCTTGTATTTTTAGTTAATTGCAGTTTAAATTGCAACATTTTATGGTTTGGGTTTTATTTATTGATGCATTGTGCTGCTTTTTGAGCACTGGGTCAGCAGCTTTCTGATTCCAGAAAGAACAGAACAATTATTCACCATCAGAGCATGGATAGAATACTAAGGCATGCTTGCAACCAACAGGACACAGAAGGCAATCCAGGTTCAGGTCTGACCTGCTCTCTTTGTTAAAAGTATCAAGGAGTGATGTGATGCAAAAGACCTTTCTTTTGCTTGCTACCCTGATAAGAGGTGCTTCCAGTCTGAGTTGACTATACTAAGGTAGAGGGAGAAATATCTTGGTATGAAGGAGCTTGCCTATGTTATCTTATAATAGCTCGGAGATGGCAGTAAAGTTTTCATTTTCTAGGTGCCCCAAAGTCACTTGTCAGATCTCTTGTACGCTGAACAAAGAAGTCACTTCAAAATCACCCTTGAAATGCTGCAATGAAATTCTTGGGCTTTCAAGCTAGACTCCAATCATCCCATTTCATTGTTCACGGAGGACATGATGGGCGCATCACAAAGTATCTGAAAATTGAGCCTATTCTTGGTTTTCTTCCAAAAGTCTAGACATTGTAAAACTGTGCGCTCTGGTGTAGCATATTGAGTTCTACCTGGAAAGTTTTGGTTGACAAGGGTTTGAAGATGGGGTCTGTGTGTGTGTGTGTGTGTGTTTGGTATCTAGTTGGCAAGTAAACTGCTGCGGGTTTCAGCTGCTGCTTTGGAAACTATTACCTTTACTGTAATGTTTTCAGCACCTGCTAAAAACTTTACTTTATTAGCTAATTGCTTTAAAACTGCTGGTTTTAATCACATTTTATGCCTATTTGCTTTCAAAGTTAATCTTGTCTGTATTTTTACTGAATATGTGATATAGTTATATCTAAATCACTTAGGTCTTTGTTGATTAAACAGTATACAGATCTTGTTAAATAAACAAATGAACCATGGAATAGTTCTGTGCTTTCATAATAGCATTCATGGCCATAGGATGAATTGATGCAATAAGCCAGCTTTTAAAAGGGGATGGAGCCATATAGCCTTGGCAGCTGTATGAAACCTCCAGTTTCATAGTTGGCATAGCACTAAATACCCTTTTGGTGGAAAAGCAAAAGCAGCAGAGGACTATTGCCTTCATCCTCTACTTGAGGATTTCCTAGAGGCATGTGCTTCAAGAAGAAGGATGTTTCTTTCAGACTAGATGGATTCCTGGACACGCTCTTAGCTAGCACTGTTTCCACTCATGTTTGCCCGATTCTGTCAACCCATACATTTGGTAATGAATGTATATTTCTAAAGGCTACACAAGTCTTCAGTGCTCTTTCTCACACAAGGGAACTGTTATTGATCTGAAGCTTTCTACCATTTTTTTTAAAAAAGCCTATTTCTTTCCAGGCAGTATTCTAGCAAAAACAACACAATGCTAAACTATCTTTAAATGTCAGAGGCGTAGCTGAGCAAGTCTCTGGCAGCATGAACAGCCCTATGGCTCCTTAAATACTCACACATTTATTGTGGCATAAGCATTCTTGGATCAGAGCTCCATCTATTTTCAAATGTTCATGCTGGGCATTATGTAGCCAAATCAGCACCACCCTGCTGTTGGGTGTCAGCAGGCAGGCTTGCGAGAAGCCCACCTTCTGCAGAATTACCAAACAAAAAACCCCAGCCTTTCAAAATCCTTAACATGGGGAAAACCTCAGATACAGCTAAAGGGGTGCTGAGCATGCTCACTGGCCATGGAATGTTGACTGCCTGTTGGGAGATGGGGAAACAAAATGGTGAGGACTAGTCTCCTGAAGAGCAGGCATAGGCAAACTCGGCCCTCCAGATATTTTGGGACTACAACTCCCATCATCCCTGACCACTGGTCCTGTTAGCTAGTGATGATGGGAATTGTAGTCCCAAAACATCTGGAGGGCCGAGTTTGCCTATGCCTGCTGAAGAGCAACACTCCACGTTGCAACATTTGCAGGTCCTAATTGGATGTGTGTGTGTGTCCCTTTTCAGTCTCAAGAACCACTAAGCAAAACCTACGTATCTATTTCCACATATGCTACATGGATTTATGTATTTCTCTTCCTGTATGCATCTGGTTCGCCACTGTGAAAACAAGATGGCGGACTTGATGTGCCACTGACTTGATTCAACAGCCTCACCTTATGCCTGTTTTTTCCTGACAGTGATTCCAGCAGTGCTCAGTGTTTTTGCAGAAGAAGGAACAGGGGCCAAGTCTCTCCATTAAAAATAAATAAATCTAAACCTTGCTTCCAGGTTTCTCAAACCCGTATTTAAGAAGTCTGTCAGAAAACGTAAAGGGGTCATGATTGTATTCCCCTATTAATTTCAGCACTGGTTCCCAGTGTAAAAACCAACATGGAGTTCTGATAGACGCATAGCCCCAACTTTGATCCTAACAAAGGAACAGTTTGGAAATACTAAAATGCTTAAGACTGAAGAATAATAAGGGAATAATCCTACTTCAATTTGACAGGCTACAATGGTTATATAAGTTTTTAAGTTTCACTATCAATATTCATCAAGTGTGGCTAAAGGAAGTCTCTCGAGGCATGACAAAAATAGAAAAGTTCCATCCAGTCTTAACTCGTGACTGCCCAAATCCTGCAACTTATGCCATACTTGGAGCAGAAGTGGACCACAGAGGTCACAGCCCTTAGCCTATATTGTTATGACCACAGCTCAGAAGTCCAAAAAGCTTTGATATTCGAATGTCCTCCTCCTGTGTACCAAGGACAAGTCAATAGAAGACGCCAATGAATCTGCTTCCTTCACCTCCACTCAACTGGGCGGATGACACAATGTTCCATATGGCATCATCTCCTCCTCCATCACACAATAGATAACTAAATTTTTAAATTCACTGTTACAGCATGTGATGATGCCATCTAGCTTTGCTGGATTTTAAGAAAACATTAGATTAGTGTATGGAGGGTTACCTCTTGTTGGAGAAATCAAAGAGTCTGTATTCATCAGGCACTGCTTGCAAACAGAATGCTGAGCTAGCCATCTAGCAGATTTTTTTTAAGTCTAGCATTAGAATTTCTGAAAGAGAACATTTTCACGTGGTGCAAAAAAGGCACCCCATGCTTATAAAATAATAGGTTCTTTCAGACTTAGGGAGAGCATTCCAATAATGGGGTGCATCACTGTGACGGCCTAACCTCTGGTCAGTACCCATGAGCACTGCTAAATTCATACACACACTCTCCATGCTCCCATGACTCCTAATATTTCATTCTATTCACCTCATTAAAATACACATACACATAATGCCTATAGCAGCAACTCCCTTCTGGAGGTTCCTCAAGCTGGAGGTAGGGAAACACAGGCGAAACCAACCACCCCGATAGCAAACAGTGTTTTTCCCCTCACACTTCTTCCTCTGGAAACAGCTCCCTTATGAAGGCTCCTAGGGCTGGAGGGTAAGGCAAGGCAGGTGGGAAAAGCCATTACATGCTGGCCCTCTGTTGCTCTGTTAGTGGCTATGCAGTCACCTGACTCACCACGATTGGGAACAGATGGACTAGATTGATATTTGATTTGATCCACCAGGACTTTAACTTACTTAAGTTCTAAAAAAGCCAGTAATCATTTACTAAATCCTCCGTGTCAACATTACTCAATGGATTGGGAATAAATATATTTGCCCCTCCAAAGAGCACAACCTAGTTAATAATCTACTAAAAAGATCTGTTAAAACAACCCCTTTGTATTTTCTGTGCAAATAACACCCTAAAAATATTATAGCGAAGGTATTCTGAATTAATAAAGCATCCATTTTGTAACACCCACCCAGAGGGCTTTAAGATTACATTTGGAAAGCAGGTGTTGCAAGATGCAATCTCTTCCAAGTACAGTAGTACCTCAGGTTAAGTACTTAATTTGTTCCGGAGGCCTGAAACTGTTCTGAACCTGAAGCACCACTTTAGCTAATGAGGCCTCCTGTTGCCGCTGCGCCGCCAGAGCCCTATTTCTGTTCTTATCCTGAAGCAAAGTTCTTAACCTGAAGCACTATTTCTGGGTTAGCGGAGTGTGTAACCTGAAGCGTATGTAACCCAAGGCACCACTGTATTGCCGTAGCAGTTTGCCCATCAATATTGTTGGGGTTTTTTTTTCTATGGTCAACTAAAAGTCAATTTACTTCGATGTTCTGTGGCTTGGATACAGGATGCAAGAAACTCGATACAGTATGGCCTGGCAATAGTGGGAAGTCTGTTTATTTGGTTGATAGGATGAGTCTGTAAGGATAAGGATAGTTTCTTTTGGGAGTCATGGCACAAAAATTGTAGGGCTTAATATACCTTGTCCTTTTTCCTCACTGACTGACTTGGAATATGTTGCTGACTTTAAATATGAAAACAAATGAAGTTGAAAAACAATCAAGAGCCAACTGCAGCCCCTTCTCAGATTCCCTTTCTCTGCACATAGCTTCAGAAATATCACGCTAACATAGAGAGTGCACTGTTGTGAAGAGATGTGCCTTATTTCATAACATGCAGAAGCAGCATGTGAGATGTAGGTCAGGGCCAGGTCACAGCTGTGGGCTGAACTTAATTGTTAGATGCTGGGAATTTCTTCCAGAATATCAGCCTTCACTGAATACTCAAAAGATACTGCTTTTTCTATACTAATGCTACTCCCCATAGGAAAAGAGGAGGAGGGGTACATTCTGGTAGCATAGGACAGAGGCTGGAAGCTTGTGGCCATCCGTAGAGGATGTTAGGTTCCAAATCCTTATCAGCCCCTGCCAACATGCCCAATGCTCAGATTTTTTTAATACTACTAATGTTGTTGTTTTTAATACTACTTCACATTTCCAAAGGAATTTCAAAGCAGTGTACAACCTGTCTTAATAATAAAAAAGAACATTGCAAGATATCAAAATAAAACATTGCAATCGAGAAATCAGATACCAATGCAGTAATGATCCACATTTTAAAAAACAGCATAATCAAGAGGAAAACAGCACATCAACTTAAGCCTTAAAAAGGAAACGTTGCAAATAGAAATCAAAGATAAATGCAAAAAACAGTTCTACATCTACACATAATTAATGACAAAGCAAAATAAATGGAATAGAAGCTGCGTCCACAGTTGAACTGCCCCCATCCCCGGCAAAGCACTTTAAGCATGATTTACAACCAGCTCATTCTCCCAACCTCCATCTAGGACAACACAATATTATGCAAACAGCAACATAACCCACCCACGTTAGAGCCAAATTCTACACCAGTTCAGTGAGCAGAATTAAGCAACTTTAGAACACGGGAACAGTTGCAAGTTCAACTCCCACTCTGGGCAGCAAAACCCCCACACAGTTCCTGTTATCACCCAATAGTACATCACTTACTGTGTCCTTTATTTTTCCTACCAGAGAAATACAAAATTAAATAGGGTGACCCCAAAGGGCCAATGCCAGAGGCATCCTGCCATAGTCCAGGGGCACTGTTCTCTGGCTGCGAGTTGGAATGCCAGTCTCTCCTGCTCCTTCTCTGGAATCAGCTCTGACTCACTCAGCAACAGTGTCCTGGCTGGCAGGACAACTGGAAAGAGGGCGGGGGGCAGACAAGTGAAATGGCTTCTCCCTTGTCCTAGGGCAGCCTTTCTCAACCTTGAGTCCCCAGATGTTTTTGGCCTACAACTCCCATCACCCCTGACCACTGATCCTGTGAGCTAGGGATCATGGGAGTTGTAGGCCAAAAACATCTGGGGACCCAAGGCTGAGAAAGGCTGTGACCTAGGTGCTCTTGCCAGTAGCAACAGCCAGACAAAACAGGTTGACATCTTCTCAGTGGCCCTCTTGTCTGGTCCGTGGGTTGGAACACCAGTCAACTGGCAGCAGCTGTTTCCACTTTCCCTCTCCTCTGGCATCAGCTCTGACTCAAGCAACAGCATCTTGTAGTCCAACAACAACGGGGGCAGCACAGTCTCCCTGGCCCTGGCCTAAAGATCATGCAAATTCCCACTGTTAAAATACAGTGGCTTTGGCCCAACATCCATTTATGTTTATCTGCTTCATAAAACTTATATACCACTTAATTGAAAACAACAACAACAAAACCTCAAAGAAACCTGGAGTTTCTATTTGTTCATTTCATCAGATGCCTTAACGCCAACTAAGAATGTTGAGCTGCCACCTGTATACTAATTTTGTATAGCATGGAATGGTAAGAGAACCATTCTCAGTGGTTGGATCTGACGAAAGATCGGTCTAGCACTTCTTTCTGAAGTGACCAACCAAATGCCTCTTGGAAGCCAACAAGGCTGCAAATGTGAAGCTCCCTTAAAGTAGCAAATTCATCAAAGTCTGAGCCTGAAATAAAACTTTGATTAGGTATTCTCTCCCTCCCCCCTTATTCTCTTACTGTATGCTTCAATCCCTTAGGGAAAAGATTTTATAGACAACTGAAATAAAATAGGGCCATTTCCTTGGCCTGGGATATAACCAAAATACAGACTACAATTGGGGTATCAAGTACAATACAGAGATGGGGGCACAGTTTTCCCACTGCTAATCTGGGGTACTTCAGGCAACCTGAGCCCTCCACAGAGCTCCATATGAGAGGCACACAGAGAGACAAGCATACAGAGATGATACAGAGAAACTTGGGTTGTTTATTCAGACAGTTATATTGCACAGGAAGGCAATGTTCAGTTTTCCATGTTTCTAACACCATCTTGTAGCTTATACATGGATCCATTTTCAAGTGATATAGTACAATTACGGTACATATCTGAGCTTTCAAGAAACAAACAACTCCTTGATTATTATTATTTTTAAAAAAATACTTGATGGACAAACATGGGGGAACCTGGGGTCTTGGAGATGTTGTTGGCGTCCCATCCACCTATTCCCTAACACAGCCAATGGCGAGGCATGATGGGAACTGTAGTTTAAAGCACCTGGAGGTTCACAGGTTCCCCATCCCTGGTCCAAGTGGACTAAATATTTACTGTAAATGGAAACACAGTTCAAACATTGAGAAACACAGAATCATAGAGTTGGAAGGGGCCCTGAGAAGATCATCTAGTCCAACCGCCTGCAATGCTGGAATATGCTGCTGTCTCATGCGGGGATCAAACCTGAAACCTTGGCGTTATCAGCACCATGCTCTAACCAACTGAGTTATCCATTCTGTACGGCAGGCATAGGCAAACTCCAGCCCTCCAGATGTTTTAGGACTACAATTCCCATCATCCCTGGCCACTGGTCCTGCTAGGTAGGGATGATGGGAATTGTAGTCCCAAACATCTGGAGGGGCGGAGTTTGCCTATGCCCTCTGTAAAGGGCTTAATGAGCCCTATAAGTAGAAACTTTTTAGTGGTTAGGTTAAGAAAGCAGCTTTTGCCTGAAAACTCTCTTTGGGAGGCAGTGAGACCTTGTCAACTTAATGCAACTTCCAGCAAGCTTTGATTACAAGAGACAACAGACCTTCTGAGCTGCACAGGGTGCTTCACAACAGCTTCCAGTATCCACTGAGCATTTTCAGCAAGAGAGTCTAGAAACCTCAGTTTTTCGGTTCAGGCTGAAGTCAGGATATGACAGGCCTTTGTATCAAATTAAAAAGATGCCTGTGCTGCAAATGAGCATTCAGATTATGACTCTTGCATATATCCTTTGACATTTTGCAGCTTCGGCAGCCATCCAGTGTTGATACTGCAGATCTGAGGTTCAACAGCAGCTAAACAGCAGCAAAGACTATGAAATATTTGCAGTCTTATTTAAAAACATTTAAGAAAACCCTACAGTGCAAAGTCACCAGAGCACGTGTGTGTGTGCATCATAGCCTCAGTGTCGGGATAAGGCATAAGGCATACCCAAAGCAGTTTTGGAGTGTGTTGTCAGCAATATGCTGATGACACTCAGTTCTACATCTGCAGCTGTGGCAGTGGAAGTGCTGGACCGATGCCTTGCGTCAGTAATGGACTGGATGAGAGCCAACAAACTGAAGCTTAATCCAGATAAGACCAAGGCACTGTTAGTGGGTGGTTCCCTAGACCAGATGGAAGGGAAGTGGCTTGCTCTTGATGGGGTTACACTCCCTCAGAAGGAGCGTGTCCGCAGCTTGGGGGTACTTACGGATTCATTGCTGTTGCTTGAGGCTCAGGTGGCCTCAGTGGCTTGGAGTGCCTTCCATCAGCTTTGACTGGGGGTCCCCCAACTGCATGCCTCTTGTAGCCATTCCTGCTGCAATCTACATCAGCCCAATGTTCCTAGGAATAGCTACAGTAAGTACTTAGCAATAAATGGAAGCTGATTGGATTCTTCTGGCCCCCGCTCAAGAGCAAGACGCTTAGGGATATCTGACTTGAAACATTATTGATTGTTGTAAGGGATTTTGTAAAGCTGAGCCCATGGGAGCTGAGCTGTTTTGCGTTTAGGTTTCCGCTTAAGTTGTAAACCCAACAACTTATCTGAAGTAACTTCCACCACCGGGGCCTATTTCTCTAAAGAGCCAGCTATGCAGCTGCTGAAACACATAAATTAATTTCATTACAGTGGTACCTCGGGTTACATACGCTTCAGGTTACAGACTCCGCTAACCCAGAAATAGTGCTTCAGGTTAAGAACTTTGCTTCAGGTTAAGAACAGAAATTGTGCTCTGGCAGCGTGGCGGCAGCAGGAGGCCCCATTAGCTAAAGTGGTGCTTCAGGTTAAGAACAGTTTCAGGATAAGAATGGACCTCTGGAACGAATTAAGTACTTAACCCGAGGTACCACTGTATTTTCTATCAGCTTCATGCATTTAAGAAAGTTTACAGAGATTTTTTGGCTCCGCTATAACAAAGGGTGAAAGTCATTCACACAAGGTTTAAAAACAATGTATTTGCATATTTATGGAATTAAAAGCAGTGACAGCAAATGCAATACTTTTCAGTGGAGTCAGCTCACAAACTCAGGTACTTGGTATCAAGTGTATAGTAATTCAATTAACAAAAGTCCTTCAGGTTTAACATGCTGTGTTAAGGGCTTTCCACATCCACTCAAAACTCCCCAATGTTCTTGGAAACTGCAGCTGTGAGTGGACATGCCCGTGTTACCTACTGGCATGCTATGATATCTCCTATTATGGTTCATTCAAGTTTGATCATTAATTTGGAGCCTGGGGGCTGTCAGTCTCAGATACATCTATTCACTGGTCTAGACACCTGGAGTCTTGCAATTGAAGCTGCTATTCAATTTTAAAAAGTAAAGGTAAGGGGACCCCTGACCATTAGGTCCAGTTGCGGATGACTCTGGGCTTGCAGTGCTCATCTCGCTTTACTGGCTGAGGAAGCCAGCGTTTGTCCGCAGACAGCTTCCGGGTCATGTGGCCAGCATGACTAAGCCGCTTCTGGCGAACCAGAGCAGTGCATGGAAATATCTTTTACCTTCCCACCGGAGCGGTACCTGTTTATCTACTTGCACTTTGATGTGCTTTCAAACTGCTAGGTTGGCAGGTGAGCAACGGGAGCTCACCTTGTTGCGGGGATTCGAACAGCTAACCTTCTGATCAGCAAGCCTTAGGCTCAGTGGTTTAACCCACAGTACCACCCATGTCATTCAACTTTACAAGTTGTCAATTAGCAGCTGAAGGTGCCCCCCCCATAAAATAGTAAAAATGGAAAGGGACCTTAAACGTCTTCAGTCCAACCCCCTGCTTGTTGCAAGATACAAGTGAAGCATTACTCCCTGTTCCTTCTGGAGTACATGGAGTTCTACATGGAGAACTGATTTGCCCCCCGCAGCCATTTCTCATAACAATGGCAGACTGTGATTCTGCTGACTCATCCTTAACAAAGCACTATGACTGGGCATGGAGGTGCATGCATGAATTCCATTGTTTAACTATGCACTGTGCATCCTGAATCTCCCAACATTCACTGGATATCCTCTGAGGTCTAGTATTATGAGAGAGGTGTAAAAATACCCACATTTTCCACACCACACGTAATTTCACACCTCTCTATCGCATATATTTCTAGGGGTACGTGGAATAGAAGCTATTTTGGCATGTATGTGATACATAAATGGGTAAATAACGCGACGGATAGCACATGAATAGGGTGCACAGTTGTGCCGGTCTGGCCTTAAGGGCTCCTGCTTTCTGCCGTTTGGAAACTGACGAGCCTGAGAAACCAGAGGAGCTGGAGCAATCCAATGAGACTGGAAAGGGTTTCTTGTGAGCTCTTTCAGCACAGACTTAAGACTGTCAATAATAGATGACAGGGAGCGGTGCTGAAAGAATCTATTCCCTATTATCTGCATCAGCTTGTCACAAGGGCTTGGATCTGTTATCTAGAGGAAACTTTAGTCCTTAAGTAGACAGTAAATATGCCAGTGGACAAGTGCCGGGGGCAGGAACAGAAGCCCAGGAACTTCAGAACAATGTTGGATCTTTGATCACGTAGCTGATATCTTAAAGCCCAACTCATCTGCTCCTTTCTATTTGCTGAAAGCATTAATGGAAAATGCCCCTTCCGTTGCCAAGATTTACTTGCCTTACGAGATGCTAGTAAGGCAAGCCTCTTTGCATACATTTAGAAAAACAAAAGGTTTTGTAATCTTACAGGCATGGAGATACAGCCAGCCACTTGCTAAAAGCAACCTAGCTTCACTGGCAGGAGCCGAGCTGCTTATTTCCAGAATCATGTTTCCCCCAGCTCAGTGCCTTCCAGATGTTTTCGACTATGACTTCCATCAGCCCCAGCCAGCATGGCCAGGGAGGAGGGATGATGGGAGTTGTGGTCCAAAATGTCTGGAAGGCAGCAGCTGTCATAATCCAGGCTTGCACATCTGCTTTGGCACAGGATGAAAAAAGAATAATACAGCTTTATGCTGCTTTGAAGCCACTTCTGTTCACATGCCAAGGGTTAGGAAGAATTTTGACTTAACAGGGTTTATAGATGGCCACGTATTGTTTGCTGTTGCAGTACTGAGTGCTTATTAGTAGTGCCATCAGTTCCTGTGGAGCCAAGGGTTGTTTACAATAAAATAACCACCAGATGTAAAAAGTGGTGGAACTTGGCAACAGACAAAGAGAAGGCAGAAGGATCCAGATATGAAGGGTAAAAGGCTGCAATTAATTATTATTTGGTGTAATTTCATTTAAAAACAAAAAAACAAAGCAAAACCACAAACACATTTTGCCAAATGTGAAAAAAAATAGTTATCAAAATTTCATCCCTCTTTAATTATGCTCTTAATAATTATATGTTTAATCTAATGTATAATTACGCGTTTAATTATGTGTAATGTGCTGGATAAGTGCCAGGTCCTTTTAGTGTGCTATGTTTCATAAGCTTTGGTAATATTTTGATCCCTCTCTTTTTTTGCCTTATATTTCATATTATTAGATCTGCCAACATTTCCTTGGTTAACATATCTAAAAGTATTATTTCATCCCTGCAATCACCACCAAGATCTTAGCACATTCTTTTGTTCTAACTAAACACAGTTATTGTAATACCTTGTGGGCTGGTTTTCCTGCCTCTGCTCCAGAGCTCCTCGTTTTCCATTTCAGATCTACTGTCCATTTAATTTGTTCTGCTCTCTGCTGTTCCTTTACTTTCTCCTTATTCTTCCCTTTGCATTGGCCACCTATTGCCTAGTGGCTCTATTTTAAACATACGTTCCCTGCATCTTTATTTTCTTCCTCTCTCTTTTTCATCTCTCTTATTTCAGGCTCTCATTCCCCACCAATGTTCTGATATTGTACCAATCTTCTTGTCAAATGCTATCTCGACTTCCATTTCTCACCTGCAACCATTATCCTTTGCCACCTCGTGTCACTTTTAAAAATGGGCCTTGAAGACCTTCGTATTCTATGCTGCTTTTAACTAATGTTTGAAATGCTCTGGATTGTTTTCCCCCACTGTTACTGCTCTTGCGCTCTGATTTAAGAGACTCTTAATTGATAAACCTCATGCATGGTCTCCAATGTGTTGCCGCTGTGCCAGTGTTTTAAAACTCTGACGTGAGGGGAGGTTAACCTATAACTGTGACTAGTAAGACTGTTGGGGGGAGGACCATGTATTCAACACTGATATCTTTGGAGGACAACATAGAAATGTAATAAATGATGTAAAAAAATTACTATATGCAAATATTCTCAGTTAGCCTATTCATACAGGTTACAGAGCTGGGCCTTCCTGGTATAAAATTTGGGGCACGCTGGCATATTATTTCAGTGTTGTCGTTCAGAATACACACAGCACTGCCAGTAGCAGATCTAAAATAGATTGTTTTGCATCCCTCCTTCTGTGGAAGCAATATGGGAAGCCATACTTTGCTCAGGAAGAGTTAAGTTTATTTCACTTGACTTCATATGGCGGAGTCACTTCCTTTGCCAACCCTCTTATTAAAGCTCATTGAAAAGGTCAAAAATGTGGCAACAATTTATAAACACCAAGGAGACAAGATGGTCCATGACAGCTTCCCAATTGCAAATTATATCTATCCAGAGAAACAGGGAAAAGATGACATGCCATAAAGACTAATGAGTTTTAAAAACCAGGCTGTTAGGAGAGCGATCCTGGAGGGATTAATTCACACACACCCCTCTGCCTCCCAGTTCCAAACTTGTTTTTGCTGATTAGGTGGTGGTACAACCCAGAAGAGAGAACCAGAGGAGATGCAGCTCTGCAGGATGGCCTCAAATGAATGCAGACAGCAGTAGGCATAGGTCAGGTGGATTAAAGTGATTGATGCTCCTGCAGGAATACTGAATAATGCTTCACTCCAGAAAGATGGCACATTTATATGCAGTACCTCGGAACCGCAAAGGCAGAGAGAGGAGGGTCAAATAATTCAAAGTGAATTAGGGAAGTCTCAGATGGCTTTTGTAAGATTTGGTCCCAATGTATGCCATGAAGAATTACACAAAGACAAACTGCCCCAGCTGTATCTCAGGAAGCTCATGAGAATATTGTTTAATAAGCAAGCCACTCAAATGTCTGCTTCTTTGATGATATGTTGGAGGAGACTCTTGAGAGTCCCATGGACTGCAAGAACATCAAACCTATCCATTCTTAAGGAAATCAGCTCTGAGTGCTCACTGGAAGGAGAGACCCTGAAGCTGAGACTCCAATACTTTGGCCACCTCATGAGAAGAGAAAACTTCCTGGAAAAGACCCTGATGTTGGGAAAGAAGGGCACAAGGAGAAGGGGACAACAGAGGATGAGATGGTTGGACAGTGCTCTCGAAGCTACCAGCATGAGTTTGACCAAACTGCGGGAGGCAGTGGAAGACAGGAGTGCCTGGCGTGCTCTGGTCCATGGGGTCGGACATGACTAAACGACTAAACAACAACAAGTATCTAAGCACTCCAATTTTTTTTATTTTTCCTTCTAATATAACCAGTGTTTTGCAGATATTAATACTGCAAAGTCTGAACTGGATGCATGAAAACTGACACCTTTTTGGAAATAAAACATTGTCCAGACCCATTAGATTGTTATTCAAAACTTTACCTTCAGATCGAAACAAAAACATCAAAGATACATCTGAACAGTTTCATAAGACATATGCCTGTCCAAGGCATCTTACAAAATATGAAATAATTCCAACAGACCTAGAAGCAGAGGTCTGTCTCTCCCCACAGTCTGCATTCTGCCCTAGGCTGTTTTTCTGGAGAGCTTTGTTTACACATCCTTACTTTTCACAGAGTCTTGGGAACAAAGAACTAGTCACCACACTTCCAAGATGGTAAATTTGCAATTCAATACTTCTCATGTGATCTAAGGTTGAACACTCAGGTGTTAGCTAGCAGAAAACAACAATAGTTAATTATCAAATCAGTTAAGAGTCCTAGGCTTGTCTTCAATATAACCACATGGGGAAAGCCCATGTTCAAGCATTCATTAATAAACTAAGCCATTCCTATTTCAATGTCCATTAAACCAATTAGACTTAACACAGTAGAGTCTTGGGATGTCATAAAAATTGTTTGAGACCTTGATGAGACCCATGGGCCACCACTCCAGATTTAGGGCTTTAAATATTTAGACCAGAACTTTGAATTGTGCTCAGAAAAAAAAACAGTAGCCAGTGAAGATCTATAGACTCTGCTGAGCCCCTGAGCTGTTCTAAACATTACCATTAACACAGGTTCCATACACCCTCTTACTTGACTTTCCAGTATAACATTGATTCATTTATAGTGAAAGGAATTATAAAATGCATTTCCAGGCAAACCACTGTCTGGAACAAGGTCATGCTTCTTGGAGTGTTTGTACGGGCTGTCAGTCTTTTGCTGTGATCAAATCATTTCTTCCTTTCAAGACTCCATCAGTACTCAGCTCTTGTACACATTTGCTCTAAACTATTTGGAATCTGTCAGTAGTGTATATGCATATTTTTCTAAAAAAAAACTTGTGCTTGGAGTCGCCCTAACTCTGCTAAGGCTCTCAGGCAGAAGTTATTTTGCATAAAAGGAACAAGTGTCAAGTATTTTATGGTCATCTGTGAATGTGCCTTGTAAAGAAAATTACAGGGAACATGTCTGTAGGGCAGCCTACTTTAACACTGTACAGGACTTTAAATGGTTTGCAAGAGAGAGAGAGAGATTGAGAATTAATATAAGAAAGTGACTTTGTCTCCATTCCCTTCTTGAGTGTCTGATGCCCTGTTCCCCCTGCCGTGTGATTTTGTAAAGAGATAGATTTAATGGAAACTAGTGGTAAAAGGCAAAAGATTTATACGATCTGTAGAGAAACCAGAGTGGTGAGTAAATATGTTGATTTTCATTTCTCAAAATATACACATTTTTGCAAAGCAATTTTCCTCAACATAGTGTATTATCAGTACTTTTCTTTCTGGTGGTGCTCAGTGGTACCCAGTACCATCACCTTTATGAGGGGGAAGGTGATGGGAGGGCTCTTGAACCCCCTCAGAGCATCACGACTCCTTTCCTAAGTTGGGGAAACACTTCCTGGGCTTGGGGAAAGAGGTGCAAGTCTGTGTCATGGCAGAATGTTGGACGGTATGACCCTGTGGTGGAAACAGAGTATGGAAAAAGGTACGGTGTTTCAGCAAATCATTTTATTATCCTGCATCATGTAATAACTATATACTAAGATCTTAATAGCGGAGGTAGCGTGGCCGAGCGGTCTAAGGCACTGGATTAAGGCTCCAGTCTCTTCAGGGGTGTGGGTTCGAATCCCACCGCTGCCAACTTCGTTTTGGGGGTTGGACTCGATGGCCCTTGTGGTCTCTTCTATGATTCTATGATTCTAATGAAGTTCCAGTAAAACGTGTAATTGTTTTACATGTAATTGTTTTTCCTAGTCCCGAGGCAGGGACAGATTTAGGTTTGATGAGGCCCTAAGCTACTGAAGGTAATGGGGCCCTTTATGTGTCCAGCTGTCCTTTGTCAACAACAAATTGTCGCTGTTTTTTGTGTTGAATATACGCTATATGGTAATTTATGGACCTAATAGATATCTAAAGCCATTTGAACATAACAAAATATGTATTTTATCAAAGTAATTGTTGAACTGAAATACAATTAAAAAGAAGTATACTAATAGTGAAATACAATTAAGAAGTACTGGGGGGGGGCAAGAGAGTGGGGCCCTAAGCTATAGCTTGTTCAGCTTACACGTAAATCCGGCACTATCCTGAGGAAATGTTACACCCAGGGCAACTGCCCAGAGTACCAGCACCATTTTTTCCCTAGAAGCAAATCACTGTGTATTATGTATGTTATTGTCACTGATACATGGGTGTTTTGTGGCACTCTACGCCACTATATGCATTTTGTATGACTCACTTGGCAACAGCATTGCAAAATTTGGAGAAGTGTGAATTTCAATGGACGGGTGTGTTTCAGGTCTCTTCTTGTTTAGGAGAGTACGATTTAGGCAGGATCACCTTTAAATGCAAGCTGATTTTACTTTCTCCTCCATCCTTCCTGGGAACAGCCGTAGAAGTAAGGCAATGGTCTTTCTGAATAACACTGTAAAAACTGTGGAGTGTGAAGGGGGGGATTTGAAGGAGCAAAAGGAGATGTTTTCACAGATTGAGAGGAGGAGGCTGTTTCAGAGACAGGAAACAGGATGGTACTGGAAGACACACAAGTGTACAAGAGAGACGAGAACAAGGAGGACAGATGAGCCTGCATATAATGGAAAGAGTAGTCAAGAGCAGAGATGAGCATAATCTTTATTTCCCTAAAATAATTGGTGAGCAACACTGAAATAGGATTTCCACAAGGGATTGAAGGATCTGTCTATTTGGTTTCTCTCTGTGTCCCATTTTTCCAGTCTTAAATTCAGTTCCCGTCACCTCAACATCAGTTCCCCATTTTTAAGGGCGGGAAAAAGTTCATGAAAACCCATCAGCATTTTAGTGCAAAATTATCTGAACAAGCACATTTTTGTACGGAGTTTTGACTAATGTACAATTTTTTTGCAAGCAATTTCCCCTACTATCTTATTTTCATCAATATATTCATTTTAACGTGCAGTTTCCCCTAACGCTTTTATGCATATTTGTAATCGTTGCCTGGCTGGAGAAGTGCATCACAAAATGCAGATAAGTGTAAAATGCAAAGGATAGCTGTGTTTTGGTTTGCATGTTGTTTCAGGAAGTGCAGATTTGGAAGATCTGCCTTTAATGTGAACTGAACTGAACTGAATTTCTTGTCCATGCTTGCTTTGTGTGGAGCTGGAAAAACAGACTCTGCTGATCATGTTCTTTTGCATTGTCGCATGCATGGTGACTGTGGAAAGAGGATGGTCATTCCACAATTGCATTTTAATTGCTTAACTAATTTATTTATTCATTAGATTTATATACCGCCCTTCATCCGAAGATCACCAGGCAGTTTACAGTATAAAAACACCAAGTCATAGCAATGCCCCCACCCCACAGTTTAAAAAGTCATAGTTTGTTTAATTATCCAATGGCCTGGGAGGAGTGTTTTCACCTCCCACTTCCCTGGGGATAGCATTCCACAAATCAGGAGCCACTGCAGAAAAGGCCTGTGTTGACACCCTCTGAACCTCTCGTGAAGAGACTATGTTCTAAATTGTGTATTCAGGTCTGTTGGTCCATCGCAGTACCAAATAATTCATTTGTATACACAAATGTCCTCTAATGTGAAGGTGATGCCCTTTTGATTCCGTAAGGATCCATAGCTGGAGAATGAGTTCACAATTAGTACATTATTCATTAACTGATTTGTTAAGTTGTGGGTGAACATATCAGACGACACAGCGATTCTTCAAACAGCTCTTGTTTCTTCAGAGGCCAGAACAGGACTGAGCTGAAGGGCTCAGTCAGCCAGCTTATATAGAGCTCTAGTACAACGTTACTGTAGCAACTTTCTAAAACTATCCAATCACTGAACGTCACTTTCGATCCTTCATTTGCATAACTATCTACAGTATCCCCCTGCTGGCCCAGGGTGAGAACTTCAGTACATAACATGATTGACAGAAGTAATGTGGCTGTCTGCGTTAAAAAGTGTGATATAATCCTATGTTGTTGGTATCCATCTGCTTTGAGAGACAATGGAGTGCGCTTCAAGGGCTGAAGTCAAATTGCTGCGTTATCAGCACTGAAGTGACCTTCCCAGGGTGCAAGGCTGGGCAATGTGTATGGAAGTCCTGGGCTGCCCAGATGGCAGGACCCCCATCCTCTTGGCCTTGCTGACGTGGTCCAAAGGGAAGCAGAGTAATATGTTTGACACCAGCTTGGCTGCAAAAGTTGCTGGAAGGAGGCATACAAAGCGTCATCCAACTATCTTAGGGACTCCAATCCAGCTTTGTGGAGGGTTTATTCCTTTGCCCTTTTCTTCTCCAGAAGATATCCCACAAGGCAGTGGAGGTTTAGGACCAGAGTTTTCCTTCTCCTAGATGAGATATCATCCCAGGCTGATGAGCCCTATTTGCCCCTGTGAATGACAATAACCAAGTTTTACCAGCTACATTTGGGTTTGTAAAACAGCTGCTAGATGCATGGGAGTGGAGTGAGCTAAAAGAAAGCTAGTGACCCTACAGGTTATTCTGTCCATATTAGAAATAGTTACCCCAAAGCTACTGATCATAATTTGTAGGATAACATCAGTCCTTCAGCAAAATGAGCCCTTCAGCTCCCAGTGATCTGTCATAAATAGTAGGGATGTTTGGGCTGGCTTAGAGTCTCAAGATGTTCAGAAGCATTTATTCACCCCAGGCTGACACCTCACAAAGCATACAAAATGTATATGCCTATCCATAGTAATATAAGCAAGCCCTTTACAGCTCCTTCTGTGATACAATATCCCTACGCTCATGTGAAACCCAGGTGCAGATCAAAACAAGCAAAGACCTCGCACACATCTGTTTTTTTATCGCTGTGTATACATGCAGAGCAAACACATACACACACATCCCCAGTCAGCTGAAGCTTCCCAGCTTCCTTAAATGCAACAAAATGCAGGGCAAACTAGTTGCAGTTTGCATGTTTAGTCTACCTGGACTTTAACAAAAATGAAAAATATAAAATGGGACCCTTAAAAAAACCACCCACCACTTTTCTTGCAAACATGGCAACCTGACAGTTTGACTGCAAAGCATCACTCTTCTCTTTTTCTCCTGGGATTGCCCTGAGGCTGAAAGGTTTGTAAAAACACAGCAATTCTTGGATGAAATACATGGCTGCCCAAAGAAGGTACCGAACATTATTTATTATTGATAGACAGTCATAGATATCACTAACCCTGGTGTTCCCAGATCTGATTTTAACTGTTGGTGCAACCAGTAACTCTGCTTTTACTTTTGGTACTTGGTAACCTGAGTATTTTGATTTCTTTTCTTTGATGTTTAGTTATATTATCTGCTTAATATAAACAAACAAGTAAATATATAAATGTAACAGCAGGCTGAGGGGAACCCCAACATTTGCAGAAGTACAGAAAAACTTTGGGGGAGGGGGACACAAAACAGTCCAGTGAACTTGGACCAGGTTCAATGGGTATGTTTCAGAGAAAATGGAAAATCAGAGGGAGGAGAAATAAAATAGTGTGTCCTGGGAGAGGACATGGCTGGAATCTTGAATGGAAGCATTGTACACTGCAACTTTTAGTTGCAGGACCTACTTGTCTTCTGCTCACAGACAGTGATAACTGTCTATGGCAGTTATCGAGCGGTGTGTGAGAGAGATAAAGTAGTCAAGATATTCAGTAAAGCCTGGTGCCACCACATAGCCTAGTCAGGTTGTACTGGCCTGTCAGCACTGACTCTTACTCTGAGCGCAACATACCAAGTAGCTGGGTCTGTTAAGTCACCTTTTACATGTCCAAGAATCAGGGCTGTCTAAAGCATATGCGGCGCCGGGATGCAAAGATCCACCCAGCGCGCACACACACACACATCCCAGGTTGCCCAGTCCCAGGTGCGCAGGAAGGAAGAGCTGGCTGGGAGCCTCAGCGTCTCGCTGGCTCAGTCGCCCCAAACTCACGGCGCAGAGCCACTCGCAGCAGAAGAGCCCACTGCGGTGCTCCAACTGACGGGCAGGCTCTCCCCTGGATTCAACTCTCAGGTCCCAGACTCTCAGCCTGGCACCCCTGAGAGCCTGGCACCCGGGTGCCCCGCACCCCTAGCACCTATGGGTATGACGGCCCTGCCAAGAATGCCCCAGAGTGGTGCTGCTTTGGGCAGTCTAGGGCACTGTGAGGAAGTAAAATGCCAACTTCCAACCATAAGAGGAAACCCACCAGAAGGCATCTTACCCATGGCATCCTCAAACCTGGTGCCAGCCTTGAACGTTGTGCCAAAGAATCATCTGCGCTGTCTATTTTGCAAAGTCAGTTCAACTCTGCCTTAAATGAATATTAAAAGCAAATCTTCTTTTACTGGTACCTGAATTCAGCCCTCCCTAGCCCCCGGTAAGTTGGCCATTCTTGGTTTGCAGGTTAAGCTTATGCTTAGCATGGATATAGACAAGAACTTATGCTTCTGAATGAGCTTGTATACTCAACTGACTCCCTTCCTGAAACATTTTCACATTGGCTGTGAAAGCTGGTTCACGGATGCTTGGTTCCTCCAATCATCTTTAGCCACGGCACCTATAAACTGCTGCTCCAATATTGATTGGGTGGTGGTTGTTTTTTTAAAAAAGCCGGTTTTCTAAATATATCTTAAATGCACCCTGGCGTCATACATCAGTGAGTCATCAATACATTATTTATAATAAAACGCAGAGGGAGAAATCATCTGGAAAAGCAAATCAATACTGAGCATAGAAACTGACTAACAGCTGCAATGATAAGATATCATGAAGTCTTGTTAGAAATAAATTGTTCTAACTACTACATACTATTTTTAATCCCAGCAGATGTATTGTCTTGAACGGTCTTTTTTTTATTTTTTTTAATGCATAACAGAACAAAGGTTGCCAGAATCAATATGAGTACAATATGGTCCCGAGAGCATTATATCATACCCTATCCGAATAAACAGACACATCACAAGTAAAAGTACAACCAAATAGAGATGTTCACGTAACAAATTGCTTCTAGCCCGACGGAACTACGGGGCTTCAGACACATTTGTTTTCTGCAGCACAAGCTGCTAAAATAGTGCATATAATAAATAACCGTGAGTTGCTTAAAGCAGTGGAGATCCTATAAATCAAAAGAGAGACAATTGCCACGGGATGCAAGGAGAACTGGAGTTAGAGCCTTCAGGGATGTCATTGGAGTCATGTTTACTGATGTCTCGCAAAGCTGTGGATGCAAATACGTACTTTGCAAGGTTTGCTGTGTGTTCCACAACTGGAAAATGGTTCAAGTATGTTTCTCATCCACCCATACAAAGGTGTAGTTACATCCATGAACTGCTTTTTTTCAAGGATTTGTCTGCCAAGAACAAATATAGTTTTGGACCAGGATCTGGGGTGGACTTTTGTCTCTCTTTCGCTCTCACTCACTCAGTCTCAATAATAATTCTTATTAGTTTTCAATCCAATCATAGCCTCATTATAACAATGCCAAATTATAATGCAATTAATAATACCAATCACTGATGCCAAATTATACAATTTAGGTCCCCCCCCCCCGCATGCTAGGACTGATGGTTTCATGAGTTACTTTGTTTCTGCGTTCCAAAATCTTATAAAATTCTATTATACTCCAGTCAAAATTCCAATCCCTTATATCGCAACTGCAGTTTTAATGACTTCTATTCGTATTGACACATTAAATGAATTCTACACCTACAGATGAAGCATTCAAACTCTCTCCTTCCTGTGTGTGGCAATTATTCTGTCTGTAGTGTTTTCTTCCTGTCCTTGTAATATATTGTGTTTCTCTTTTGTCAATTGTTGCTGTTCCCCAGCACGCCTTGGGCAGTGCTAGTGTCCCATCGTTGTTTCAGAAGTTCTCCATTGCTCTGTCCCTGGTTCATTGTTCAACAACTCTGGGCAACCCTCCCCGCAAAAAGCTCTGCAACTCTGGGCAACCCTCCCGCCAAAAAAAGCTCAACTACTCTCGGCAATGACAATGGGTAGATCACTGCCAGTTTTTTTTATACTGGGTGTAGATCGCAGTCTTTTGGGAGTTGGACGTGCCTGTTCTAGAGTACACTTTCAGCTCATGTGGGATGATAGCGAGGTCCAATAATCCCATGTAGCTGAAAGAGAAGATGGACAGCAATGGGCAACTCTTCACCAGTTGATCTCACTGAAGAACCCCAGATAAGCTTCCAAGGAACCATGAAAACTATTGGTCTGGATCTCTGCAATAAAAGAACTATCAGACAGTCTACCCATACTCTGTTACTAGGTTAATGCTGCTGCAGTACTAATGTCCCAATGAAATCAGTGAGACTAGGAAGCTGGAAGACTAGCTAATCTTTGAATTGTAGAGCTGGAAGGGTCATCTAGTCCAACCCCTGCAATGAAAGAATCTTTTGCCCAATGTGGGGCTCGAATCCAAGATCCTAAGTTTAGGAGTCTCATGCTCTACTGACTGAGATGAATCGGCTTCCGCTGCTGAATGCGATTTCTAATTCTATATTTTGGGTAGGATATATTATTCATATACTTGAATCTTCTCCAACTTGGTGCCCTCCCATCAGCCCCAGTCACAATTGTTGTGATGGCTGAGGCTGGTGTTAGTGGTATTCCAAAATATCTGGAGACCCTTCAAGTTGAGGGAAGCTGATGTACTTCTAAAAAATATTTTAATGGTGTCTCCACAATAAATCTCTCTTACAGACTGTGTTCATTCAAATCTCTGCAGGAGATGTGACTACCTCATATGGTAGTTAGCAGTTGTGCTTTGCGGCCCAGAACCATCCATACAATATTGCAAACATATGGTAAATCCAGAAAGAAACATGACCCAGAGAGAGAGAGAAATATGCTGAGGGGTGGGGAATGAATTCAGCTGCTGATATTGGATTCTTCCTCACTCAGGGAGAACTGCATGGTCCTTCAGGTTCCTACAGTACACAAACATAGGGCAGTTTAACTAGAACTGGCTTCCTCCACCTGTCATCAAAGCTGACTAAAAGTCCAGTGTGGCCAATTGTGACTCTGTCTGCTGTATATGGTGCAAGTCTTGGTTATAACCTTTTTGGCAATATTTGGGAAGGTGGTTTGGGGTAAGAAAAATGACGAGAAAATGCTGGCGGTTTTCAAGACTGGAGTGTCAGGCTTTGGGGAATCGGATCCCTCCCCAAGTGGCAGTAAATAAGCAGATCAAATGAAAGGAGCGTTCTTACTAGTTTCTTTAATAATCACAGTGAGAGACAAAGGAATGCATATCTCTCTAAAAGTGGTGCTGCTCCCAGTAAAGGTTTTCCCCTCTGTCCCCATTAATCTACGTCACTCCTACGCCGGGTAATCTGAGCTTGTTGCCACTGCACTTTCTGTTCTATCACTCTCAGAGCCTGTCTAGTCTTCGGCGAAGCAGGGTCAGGAATGCTTTCCAAATACAGGGAATCTGCCAGGTGTCTCTCTCCTGGTGTTTATTATTCTAGCTGTTCCTCACCCAGTATTTCCCAGCTTTTCCCCTCTGGACTATGTCCCTCTGCAAACCACTGTTCTAAATCAATACTGTCCTTCTGCCCTTGGAAAGTTTCAGAAAAAGGGGGTGGGCTCCCACCATTCCTCCTAGTCCTGTCCCTGACATAGCGGGAGAGGCGAAAAGTATAGTATCTTCAAGCCTGGGGGTCTTGTCTCCATTCTTCCCTCCAGTTCTAAACCCTGATGGATGAATTGTATATGGAAGAGAGAAAGGAGGAGCCCATTGGGCCCATCTCCTCTGTCACATCTGCATCACCTAGCTCCACAGCCATCCATGAACAGGGTGGGTCATCTCTGCAGCATGTAGGCTCCTAGCACAAATTAGATCCCTGATTGTGCTGAGTACAGTCATATCTTGGTTTCAGAGTGCCTTGGAACTCATACGTTTCGGCTCCCGAACGATCAAAAACCAGAAGCGAGTGTTCCGGTTTTTGAACGATTTTCGGAAGCCAAATGTCCGGTGTAGTTTCCGATTGGCTGCAGCCAATCGGAAGGTGTGTCTTGGTTTTCGAACAATTCCAGGAGTCGAATGGACTCCTGGAATGCATTCTATTCAAGAACGAAGGTACAACTGTACTAAATTACATGGGGAGCCTGCACGGAGCCATACAACAGCAACAGCCACTAAGGTGGCTGGGACAACAGGCATCCTCCAATTTTCCCACTTATGCAATTCTCACTGAAAGGGCTCTTTGATAATTCAGTATTTGTCCATCAGCACGTCTCTTATCATTTCTTCTACATTTGCTGACCCTTTTCCCCCTGGAGGGGTTATTGGTTTTATCACATCCTGTAAGACAGTAAGCCAATTGGCAAAAAATAAAATAAAAATTGAAGTAATGTATTTGTATTGTTCAGGGCCCTCAAATGGATTGTGAATCCAAGGAAAGTTTGCAAATGGCAGGTGTGCATTCTGTAAGCAACTCGTTTCGGCCCCAAAGCACAACTTATTTATGAAATAAAGGGAATAAACAACATTGTTCTAGATTAGTTAGGCGACAGGACAAGGATGATTGCTATATCAACAGCTGGTGTTCCAAAATCTTAATAAGCAAAGTGTTTCTGCAAGACTAGATCCATTACAATCCTGGGGCATGTTCCACAGGGGGGGATGCACTGGGACAACCAATCTCAGTGATCACGGGTAGGAGGAGGAGTTACGCTAAGACCAGACCATGTCATTACAGAGGGGGCAGGTTTAGTCGTTGTCTGAGGACTATTCCTGCCTCCGGGTCTGGTCCTGACCAGATGGATACTAGAATCAGCAAGGGATACCCACATGACCTGAAGGTGCTGCTGTGCAATGCCAGGTCAATGATTCATAAGACCACTGCCATCCATGACTTGATCATGGATGGAGGACTTGACCTGGCATGTGTGACAGAGACTTGGTTGGATGAAGCAGATGGGCCTGTCCTTGCCGCTGCTTGTCCACCAGGTTTCTCTTACGCACAGCAACCCAGGTCATGTGGGCGGGGAGGGGGGTTGCAGTGATTTTTAGAAAGTCATTAGTCTGCACCAGGCGTCCTATTGGGAAGACCCAGTTTTCCGAGTGCATGTTCTGGAAGTTGGGCAATAGGGGCAGTACAGGATTCCTTTTGGTGTACCGACCTCCCCGCTGCACCAAGGATTCCCTGCCCGAGCTGCTTCAGGTCGTGGCGGATGTTCTCCTGGAGACACCCAGCTTGGTTGTCCTAGGGGATTTTAACATCCATGCCAACACGACCTTACAAGGGGCCGCTCGGGACTTCGTGGAAAGCATGGCCTCCATGGGGCTGTCCCTGAATAAGTCTGGCCCAACCCATAGCTGCGGACATGCCCTGGACCTGGTGTTTACCTCTATGGATGTTGGTGATCTGACACTAACTAAAAGCGAAACGAAAGAAGTGCCATGGTCAGATCACTTCCTGGTGCAACTGGACTTCTCTGCGACCCATCCCCTCTGCAGGGAGGTGGGACCAATTCGGATGGTCCGCCCCCGCCACTTAATGGATCCAAATGGTTTCCAGAGAGTGGTAGGGGATGCTTTATCCCATGTTGATGGCCTTTCAGCCGATTCCCTGGTGGCCCGCTGGAATGCGGAGTTAACCAGAGCTATTGACTGTTTGGCACCGAAGCGCCCTCTCCGATTGCATGGAGCCCGGACAGCCCCGTGGTTTTCCACGGATCTGAGGGCAATGAAACAATCGTTGAGACGGCTAGAGCGCTGGTGGTGGATAACTCATTCCGAATCTGACCGGACACAGGTTAGAGCTCAACGTTGAGCCTACCAAGTGGCGATAGCGACGGCGAAGAAGAATTTCTTCACTGCCTCTATTGCATCTGCAGAAAACAACAGCAGGAGACTTTTTCAGGTGGTTCACAATTTAGCGGAACCACCTGCAACATCGGGGCCCAGTACGGGCCACATGTTCTCCTGCAATGATTTTGCAAAGTTTTTTGCAGATAAAATCGCTCAGATTCGGGAAGAAGTAGACTCCACCGTGGGAGCAGGGCCGGGGCGGGAGAGTGCTAGAGTTCTATCTGGTCAAGTTGAGTGGGATCAATTCCAATCTGTTACCTCCGAGGATGTGGACAGGCTGCTTGGACGAGTGAAACCAACCACCTGTCTCCTGGATCCTTGCCTATCCTGGCTTATAAAAGCTAGCCGGGAAGGACTGGGCGATGGGCTTCGTGGGGTGGTGAATGCTTCCCTCCGTGAGGGAGCTTTCCCAGACCCGCTGAAAGAGGTGGTTATTAAACCGCTTCTTAAAAAACCATCTTTAGATGCGGCCACGATGGCCAACTATCGTCCAGTCTCAAATCTTCCATTCTTGGGCAAGGTGATTGAGCGAGTGGTTGCCGAACAACTCCAGGCATGCCTGGAAGAAGCGGACCATTTGGATCCCTTCCAGTCGGGATTCAGGCCTCATCATGGGACTGAAACTGCCTTGGTCGCACTGGTTGATGATCTCCGGCGGGCTAGGGACAAAGGTGAGAGCTGTTTCCTAGTTCTGCTGGATCTCTCAGCGGCGTTTGATACCATCGACCATAACATCCTTCTGGACAGTCTTGAGGGGCTGGGAGCTGGGGGCACTGTCATACAGTGGTTCCGCTCCTTCCTCCTGGGCCGTGTTCAGAAAGTGGTGGTGGGGGATGAGTGTTCAGACCCCTGGGCTCTCACTTGTGGGGTGCCTCAGGGTTCTGCCCTCTCCCCCATGCTTTTCAACATTTACATGCAGCCGCTGGGAGAGATCATCAGGAGGTTTGGGCTGGGTGTTCATCAGTATGCGGATGATACCCAGCTCTACCTCTCTTTTAAATCAGAACCAGTGAGGGCGGTGAAGGTCCTGTGTGAGTGTCTGGAGGCGGTTGGAGGATGGATGGCGGCTAACAGATTGAGGTTGAATCCTGACAAGACAGAAGTACTGTTTTGGGGGGACAGGAGGCGGGCAGGTGTGGAGGATTCCCTGGTCCTGAATGGGGTAACTGTGCCCCTGAAGGACCAGGTGCGCAGCCTGGGAGTCATTTTGGACTCACAGCTGTCCATGGAAGCACAGGTCAAATCTGTGTCCAGGGCAGCTGTTTACCAGCTCCATCTGGTACGTAGGCTGAGACCCTATCTGCCTGCGGACTGTCTCGCCAGAGTGGTGCATGCTCTGGTTATCTCCCGCTTGGACTACTGCAATGCACTCTACGTGGGGCTACCTTTGAAGGTGACTCGGAAACTACAAGTAATCCAGAATGCGGCAGCTAGACTGGTGACTGGGAGCGGCCGCCGAGACCATATAACACCGGTCTTGAAAGACCTACATTGGCTCCCAGTATGTTTCCGAGCACAATTCAAAGTGTTGGTGCTGACCTTTAAAGCCCTAAACGGCCTCGGTCCAGTATACCTGAAGGAGCGTCTCCACCCCCATCATTCTGCCCGGACACTGAGGTCCAGCGCCGAGGGCCTTCTGGCGGTTCCCTCATTGCGAGAAGCAAAGCTACAAGGAACCAGGCAGAGGGCCTTCTCGGTAGTGGCACCCGCCCTGTGGAACGCCCTTCCAGCAGATGTCAAAGCAATAAAAAACTACCTTTCAGAAGACATCTTAAGGCAGCCCTGTTCAGGGAAGTTTTTAACGTGTGATATTTTACTGTATTTTTGGTTTTTATGGAAGCCGCCCAGAGTGGCTGGGGAGGCCCAGCCAGATGGGCGGGGTATAAATAATAAATTATTATTATTATTATTATTATTATTATTATTATTATTATTATTCCTACTTTCAAATTTTATATGGCTCATCTGTATCAATAACGGAATCAAAAACAGAAGATAAATGGCTGAAAAATGCTGCATGTTTGCCAAAATACTTTGTATAGAATATTATATCATTATTATTATTTTTTTAAAAAGATTTTTGGGATTTAAAAAAACTATTAAAACCATATATTATTTTAATGTTTATGTATGTGGTCCCTTTTTTTGTCTCAGCTACTTGGATGGAATATGCAACCAATTGTCTAGAATACCAAACTATAATTAGGGTAGCCTTTCGTCTGTTTATTCTCTACCAGTGACATTTTCAAATGAGCCTTCAGGAAGAGCTTAGGGTGAACGAACATACTGGCAGGCGTTTGAAACTTCTGCACTTGCAGACAGCAGACCAGCATTTCCTTACTAAAATGTCAATAAGCTAGACATCATATGTCATGTCACATTACCTCTGAAAATCTTTTCTTTATTTTAGGCTGGATGTTACATCCCCGGAAGAATGAATTTGTGCATGTGTATGCATACGTACACAAAGGGCATTTTGGTAGGCATGTATAAAATGGGTGAGGCAAGGAGATTGGGATACAGCAGAAAGTAGGAATCAATGGGCAGTTTTCCCAATGGAGGGATGTAGAATATGGGGTGCCCCCCCACTGCAAATACTGATATTGGGGCCTGTGTTTTTTAACTTGTTCTTTGTTGATCTAGAGCGGAGTTATTCTGTTCCACAAAATGGCTAACCATTGCCGACTGAAGTTCAATAGGTAGCTGAAGAGCCCCAACTGTGGGGTGCAATGGTGTGAAAGGCTTGTCTCTTGCCGTGACAGTTATTACCTCATAATGGAGTTCGTAGTCAAACCAGGGCCTAAAAAAGATTGAAGTTGGCATGGCAGGGGGGGAATATGAAGAGAGAGGCACAGGTGGGATCAGGCAGTGAAAGGATTTTGAGATAATAATAATAATAATATTTATACCCCACCCATCTAGCTAGGCTGCCCCAGCCACTCTGGGTTGTTTCTGTTAAGTACTGAAGTTCTCACCCTGGGCCAGCAGGGGGATACTGTAGATAGTTATGCAAATAAAGGATCGAAAGTGACGTTCAGTGATTGGATAGTTTTAGAAAATTGTTACAGTTACGTTGTACTGGAGCTCTATATAATCAGGCTGACTGAACCCTTCAGTTCTGTTCTGTTCTGGCCTCTGAATAAACAAGAGCTGTTGAAGAATCGCTGTGTCGTCTGATATGTTCACCCACAACTTAACAGTTTCCAACACGTACAGAAACAAACAAACAAAAAAAAACACTAACAACATTCTGATCCAATATAAAAAGTCACACCTTGACCTGAAACTGGAAGTACTTGGAGGCTGAACTTGAATCCACGTGATTTTTATACCCTGCATGTCTTCGCATTAGATATCCATTTTATAATATGTTCTAATTATTATGTATCTCAGCCAAGAGGTGTTGAACTCAGACACTTAAAACAGTAATAAACCCTTTTCATTGTAGCCTTGCTAATGATTGCTAAACAAAACAGCAGGTCTCCATACGATGTCAGCTAATTTGGGTGATAAAATTACTGTTAAAAAAGAATATGGGGTACAGTCCTAGGTTCTGGCATTCCTCCAACGTTTAATTAGACCACTGCTGTAATGCCAGTAATCTTTCTGCTTGTCTTTTATCCCCAGGTATTATATAAAATCTCCCAAAATCTCCCAAACTGTTTTTTTTTTTTTTTTAAGCAGACTCCTGCGACTTGGCTCTCTATTATGGCTGTCAGTATAACTTTTTCTTTTTCTTTTATATAAGTGCCACTGTGACCAGCCACAAAAAGAAAAAGAAAAACCTGATGAGTTTCATCTCGAAGTAAGACTGCATTTTAAAAAGAGAGAAAAGAAATCTATTATACTTCAGGTCTTGCTATTGATTTCTTCTTCTTCTTCTGATACAGCCTATCTCTCCATCCCACTCTTTCCTGATCTTGTTAAATGCCCATAACCCCAGAAAGAGTGACAGGAAAGAAGGGGAAAGGGTATCTCAATTCTTCATTGGGCCTATTTTGCAGAAGTATTCCCTCTATGACAGTGGTTGCCAAACTTTATGGGACCAACACCCTCTTGGTTCCATAAACACGTATACCACTCAACTGTCCCAATTTAAGCAAGACATCCCAGAATTATAGAAGCCATTCCCAGCTTCTGACTGGACCCAGAATGTCCTTTTTTTTGGGTGGGATTCAAATAGCACATAGTGGAATTCAGTAGCACAATATTTGGCGATCAGAAGGATACTGGGGGCTGCTAGTCATGATGGCTACAGGCTCACAATGTACGTTTAAAGCACTACGATGCCACTTCAAACCAACACTACTTTCCCCCAAATAATTATGGGAGCTATAATTTGTTCAGGGTTATAACAGCAGTTAGGAGACCTCTATTCACCTCACAGAACTACAATTCCCAGAGTGGTTTAGCAATCAATCCCTCTTCACAGAAAACTCTGGGAATTTTAGCCCTGGAAAAAGAAATACAGGTCTCCTAGCAAGTCTCAGCAAACTTTAAAAAAACAAAATACAGTTACTTGAATTCTTCTGGGGGAGCCATGATTGTTTAAAGTGGGATCAGAGTGTATTGAATGTATGATGTGAATGAGACCTAGACAGGCCTTCAGCCTAGTCTAGCAGGTTTCTTCATGATTTCTTATAACGGGAAAATATTAAAACGTAGACACTGACACAAACATCCAGTGCACATTTGTATGTATTAAAGCTCGCCTTCCATTCAGCTACAGCTTTTAAATTTATTTTTATTCATTTTCGGATTTATATCGCCTCACCTTTTAGCAAATATCTCAAGGTGGCTTCCAGTAAAAGAGAAAAAGCAAAATAATCAAACAATATAGCAAAAAGGCAAAAGACTAAATCAGCAACAAAGCAGAATAAACAAAACAAAAATGTGATATAACTAAAGGGGCTGTCAAAACAATCATTCATTTAAACCAGGTAGCAAACACCGTAAAAGGTACATCATATCCTGTCAAATGCCTGAGAGAACAGGGTAGACTTTGTTGTAGTAGCTATTCATCCTAAGGTCCCAGGGCAGATCACAACATTAAAGCACAATAGTAAAAAAGAAGTCACAGACAACCTCCTATCACAAAAATAAAGTGGGCCCTCACATGCACCCTTAAGTGTCAAAGGCTGGGTAAAGAGGTGCATATTCATCATTCACTGGAAGCAGTACAATGAAGGTGCCAGATGCACCTCTGTGGGGAGAGAGTTCATAGCTTAGGGGCCACCACAGAGAATACCCTGTCCTGGGCTGCCACACCTCAAGCCCCAAGGGTGAAAGAACTACCAAGAACTCACCCTCTGCCAATCTCAGCACCCTGAAAGGGTCTGTAGGGAAGGAGACGGTCTCTCAGATATGGTCATGACAACATGAGGTAAACACCTGCTTCTTGTTTCTTTTCTCTGGGCCACAGTATCCCAAATTTACAGCCTGGACTAGGGTTGCCATACGTCCAGAATTTTCCCGACATAGCTGGAATAGTGTAGTCAGAAGCAGTGTCCTGGCAGAAATTGCTAAAAATGTCCTACTCTCAAGTCTATGGTTGCATATATTCAGGTGTTTATGTTTGTTTGAATATGAGATCGCCTACATAATTTTTTTGCTGAATTTGTATAAAGACCTTTATAACAACAGAATAGCTGGAGCATCTTCATAACAACACAGTTATGAGAGCAGCAGAATAGTGCTGAGTGCCTTGTAAGTAATTTAGCAGCAGTTTACAGTTAATTGTTCCTGCATGCAGCCTGAGATTTGTGTCACTTTTGGAAGGCAAAAGATGGTCTTAAACTACCTTACTCCAGCTGAAGATGTGATTTTTTAGAGTAATAATGAATATATTAACCTCTATAGCATCTTACCAAAGACACTCTGAGCACAGGTGCTTGTCTAAGACACTCTGTGCTGTAATAATCTTCTTTTCAAAACCAACTATGGCTTCCGCTCATATTATACTTCTCTTTTTTAAAAAAAAAAACCAACCTCATTCAGCAGCAATGTTAAATGAAAAAACCCACAAGGCTTAGAGAACTAGTTCACTGGTATGTTCAAAACCATTCGGAAGCTTTTTCAAGAGGACTGTATTCTTTCACAATAGGCCTGTGTTGAAATTAATTATGGTGGTGTCTCTGGCTCTTTAGCATTATTCTCTTTTTCAGTGACCCGTCTGGAGTCAACTGGCAAATTCCTGAATTGGATGGGCTGTATTTTGCACTTTCTAACCTCGTGTTCTCCTGCTACCTCCTTCAACTCTAAACCATATGCCCATACATTAAATAAATAAAATTGGCAGAACATAAGAGACTTAGCTAGAACACATTCTGGTTCAACATGCTGTATGAAGGGCTACAGTGCTGAGCTTAATAGGGCTGGTGCCAGGAATGGGCATGCTTGTTGTATTTGCTGATGCCCATGCCCCAATAAGGGGCCTCCTACCAATCCCTGGAGAAGGAGAAGGAACATCTGTATAGCTTGTCCCATCTTTATGTGAGGTAGTATTGATTTGGCTAAGAGAGGCAAGCACATAGGTAGCAGGAACAATGTGGAGAGGTGGCTTGTGCATTCAGAAAGGAGGGCCTTCTTAGGGCAACTTGCTCAAGGACTTCCCAAAAGCTGGAGCCAGACGTAATTCCAACCCATCAATATTTATTTATTTATTTTACTTCCAGGAACAATTTGAAATGTTGGTTGTTAATTTATCAGACCCTAAAGGGTACTTGGAAGGGCTGCCTCTTCCCACCAGCCTGTCCATGTTTTATGTCCCAGAAGCACGTTGGGCTTAGACACAGGACAGGGCCTTTTTTGTTGTGGCACCCAAACTGTGGAATACTACAGTACCTTGTGGTTAGAGTGCTAAATGGTAACACCCACTAATGCTAACCTGGAATGTACCTTTGATTCACAGCCCCCTTCAGTGACTATTTTGGCTAGGCTTAAGTGTTGTTTATAAAGGAAGTTCAAATACAATGATTAAAAACAATGATTTGGGATTTGACTGTTGCCCGCCCAGACATGAATGCTATTGAATGATGGGAGGAGCTGGAGTGCACCCATTGCCCTTCTTCTGTCCACTGCACCCCCATTTCTGGCGCCATTGCCTTCCATCTATTGGGGAGGTGAACTTCTAAAGCCGCAAGTCCTCTGTTTGTGGTTGTCCAGGGTTCTGAATTGTGTGATGAACCTCTGTAAGTAGACTTCACGGTGCAGAAAATCAACTGAGAACTTTATCCAATACAATAAAGCATAGCTTTCATTGCCACTTGTGGAATCATTTGAGCTGTATCAGCATTTTGGTTGCGGGTTAGGTAATCTCTCAAGTCTCTTGTTTTCCTCAGGGGATCTGTTGCAATTAATGGTGTCTCTTTAAAAAGAACAGATCATCTGGCTGGATGATTTATGCCTCTCAGCTTTGCAAGAACACTGAGGATGCTAAAATATCTCAGACTGCAGTGGTGCTCCGCAAGACAAATGCCTCGCAAGATGGAAAACCCGCTAGACGAAAGGGTTTTCCGTTTTGGAGGTGCTTCACAAAACGAATTTCCTATGGGCTTGCTTCACAAGACGAAAATGTCTTGCGAGTTCCTGCGGTTTTTCCCCCCTTCCCCCCCTTTTCAAACAGGCTAAGCTGCTTATCTGCTTATCCGCTAAGCCGATAAGCCGCTAAAAGCTGCTAAAAGCTGCTAGTAGTGCTAATAGCGCTAAGCCGCTAAGCCGTCAATGGGCTTGCTTCGCAAGACGAAAAAACCACTAGACGAAGAGACTCGCGGAACGGATTAATTTCGTCTTGCGAGGCACCACTGTAATTAGAGAGGATACACGAGAGCCAACTACCAGGTTTGTGAACTCCTAGTGCTGGAGGACTAAAGTTGGTAGTTGGCTCAACAACAAAACCCCTCATACCATTGGGGGCTCTGATGGCAGTTTAGAGGATTTACCAGCCAGGAAGCTAGATCACACAAGAATCAATTAAATCCAGTGCAACCTAGTGATCAAACTATATAATGACACCACCCAGGGCCCAGTTTCTTGTTGCTGTTTTTTTTTTCTTCTCTGACTACTAGGTAATATCTGGGCCCCTTGGAATCTTGCTTTAGTAAGCATCAAATAAATTGCACTCAAAAGATGTGTAAATCAAGCCTGGGTTTGGTTCATCGTTGGACTTGCCTCCTTAGCATATTTTAGGGAAATTGCTTGATTTGGGACTGATGAGGTCTTTGTAATGAATTGTTTTAGAGAGCTGAGGCACATTTGAGAACACACAGCTAATGTGGGATTGCAAATGGCTTATCAGCAGTAGTGCATTCTAGAAATAAATAAACCTGTGACAATAATTACCAGCTCTTTCTTCTGTTGGGGACCAATATAGAACCAAAGTTTGCCCTTGCTTTTGGAAACATCTTGCAAACAGTTGTTTGAGGTTTGGCCAACTACTGCCTTGCACAAGGGCCGGTCAGTAGCAACAAAAAGTTATGGGATAATGTCCCATGTAATGTTTGCCATCATTTACCCTAACCCTTATTGGAGGCCTGGTTCACATGGTCATCCTGTGTCGCCCTTCCAACTTCTTTTTTCATCTCTATGTACTTTTTGAGGGAGAAAAGGTAAAAAAAGCAAATCACTTTCCTCCACACCAAGGATGGGGGGGGGGGCAGGGACTTAGAGGCCTAATGGGCATTAAAGGAAGACCTCCAAGGTGCCACTACCTCCAAAGGCATTGTGTTGTTGACTCCTGGAGTCATATGTAAGTTTTGAATGCTCTTTCAGTGCTTCATGAGCCTGATAGCTTTGTCCAGAGTTAATCCACCTTCTAGTAATGGTTTTACTTGTATTGCTTTTTAGTTATGGTTCCAATAAGAACCTGCCCCTTAAGAATACCATCCCTAGCTGTAAAAAGCAGGGTTAGTGAAATATACTCAGAGTCGCAAAGTGATTTCATGCTCTTTATTCAGCTCATAGTGGTGAGGAGGAATGAATGAATGTCCCCTCAAAGTATCTGCTTTATATACATTATTTACACAATGGGCTGCACATGATTGGCTAATTCTGGAATTCTACTGTAAGCCAATCAGGTTGTGGATTCACTTATATCTGGAGCATGATTGGGTGGTTCCTGCCAGCCAATCATACTGCTGCATTGTTCTAGGACCAATCAGACTACTGCACTCTGAATCCTATTGTTCTAGGACCAATCAGACTGCTGCAATTTGGATCCTATTGTTCTAGGACCAATCAGACTGCTGCAGTTTGGATCCTATTCAACTCAGTACATAACAGTTAGGGAACCTGTAGCCCTCTAAATATTATTGAGCTAGAATCCCTATGAACCCAGGCAGCATGCCCAATGGTCAGGGCAGATGGAAGAACAATGCTTGGATGACCACAGCTTCTCCCATCTGTGTTGCAGAGAAACAATCACCTATCATGAACAGTGGTTGGGTTAAGAGCTCATCTGTTATTTCAGTAGGGGCCTTGGTTTGTTTCACAAAGAAACACACACATACTCTTTGGACTGTAGCAGGACTCAAACAGTGTGCTCTATCTAGCTCTTTTCTGTCCGTTTTCTAATCTTGCCATTGGAGACTGACAGTTTGAAGACATCCTTGGACCAATGCTCATTACAAAATGAGCACTTTGAAGGCTGTAGATGGCAGCCACATATCTGACTCTGGTCCTTCCAGTCCAATTCTCTGCAGTATTTTCAGTTTCAAAAGCAGCGGAACTCTCTCTGGTCTACTGTACCTGGAAGCCGTCCTAGTCTGACACCATATGTTGCATGCTAAAAAACCAACAACCCTCAGTTACTGAATTCTGTCTCCACACACCTAACTGGTTTATTATTAAGCATATTATATACAGATTTCTGGCAGGCCTTTTATCACATGCCTGCTGCAGAGTTTGTTGTAGTCCCAATCTGAGAAAGAGGAGGAAGGACCTACACTGATACTTGGTTATACTCTTGGGGACAATGCCTTGGTAATTTACTATACCTGGATGCAACACAATGCCTTTCAGTAACATGTCATGTGCCACACCCTTTATGGGACCTGAAGCACCCAAGATGGGTACACTGAAGATTTGACAGCTGTTGAATCTCCTAAGCTTTTTATTGTAGCCTAGCTTGGCTACAAAAACAGGTCACAATTAAGCAAAAGGTACAATACATTAGGGGTGCCGTGTACCACCCTGCCTCTTCTTGTCCCTGCTGGTCTGCATCATTGTCCTGATTCTTCTTTTTAAAGAAATGGGGCAGAAGCTCTACAGATGGGACATAGGCAGGTTAATGGTAAAGATTGTAGTAAAGATGTCAACCAACCCTTCCTTGAAGTCCCTATCTTCAACAGTAGCCAACATGGTATCCTCCATATGTTATGAACTACAACTACCATGATTCCTGGCCATTGATCATGCTGTCTGGGGCGCATGGGAGTTGCAGTCCATATCAGGTACGCACCATGTTGGCAACTGCTATCCTAGACCTGGGTAACTTGCAGCCAATATTGAACAAAAAAAAATTCTTGGAAGTGCAAATTTAAATATAAATATTTATTTATTTATACATACATACATACATACATACCCAGCCCATCTGGCTGGGTTTCCCCAGCCACTCTGGGTGGCTCACAACAGAATACTAAAAACACGATAAAACATCCAACATTATAAACTTCCCTAAACAGGGCTGCCTTCAGATGTCTTCTTAAAGTCAGATAGTTGTTTATCTGTTTGACATCTGAAGGGAGGGCATTCCACAGAGTGGGCACCACCACTGAGAAGGCCCTCTGCCTGGTTCCTGCAAACTCACTTCTCACAGTGAGGGAAGCACCAGAAGGCCCTCGGTGCTGGACCTCAGGGTCCAGGCTGAATGATGGGGGTGGAGACACTCCTTCAGGTATACTGGGCCAAGGCCGTTTATAATAATAATAATAATAATAATTATTATTATTATTATTATTATTTATTATTATTATTTAGACCCTGAAGAAGAAGAAGAAAAAGAAGAAGAAGAAGAAGAAGAAGAAGAAGAAGAAGAAGAATTTATTATTTAGACCCTGCTCATCTGGCTTGGTTTCCCCAGCCACTCTGTGCGGCTTCCAACAAAATATTAAAATACAATAATCTATTAAACATTAAAAGCTTCCCTAAACAGGACTGCCTTCAGATGTCTTCTAAAAGTCTGGTAGTTGTTTTTCTCTTTGACATCTGGTGGGAAGGCATTCCACAGGGCGGGTGCCACTACCAAGAAGGCCCTCTGCCTGGTTCCCTGTAACTTGGCTTCTCGCAGTGAGGGAACCGCCAGAAGGCCCTCGGCACTGGACCTCAGTGTCCAGGTAGAACAATGGGGGTGGAGACACTCCTTCAGGTATACTGGACTGAGGCCGTTTAGGGCGTTAAAGCTCAGCACCAACACTTTGAATTGTGCCCAGAAGCGTACTGGGAGCCAATATATATATATATATATATATATATATATATATATATATATGCTTTCGTAGATTTTCACGGGTACAGGAATGCAGGTTTTGGTGTCCTCGGGTGTCTTCCCGTGTAAAAGTTGGGGTGTCTAGGCGACGTTTCGACGAGGTCTCACTCGTCATCTTCAGGCTGGTGCTTTCGGCTTCTTGTTACTGGAACATATATATATATATTTAATAATATTTATTAAAGATTTTCAAATATAACAGAAAAGAAAAACATCCAAATTTAAGGCCTTATTTTCAATGTCATCTTTCCAGGACTTCCCCTCCCCTCCCCTCTTGTATTCCAGTTATTTCAAATAGATTCAGCAAATTCTTACCCCAAGTTTTAAAATTATTATCATTAACCCAATTTACAAAATATTTTTCCATCCCCTAAAATCGACCTGTTCCCTTCCACGAGTTCCCCTCTTTAGTATACAATACAGATTAACATAAAAAAAATAGAAAAAAGAATAAAATGTAATTTAACACCCTTTGGATTCCAAATTTCCCTCCCCCCTTTCCTGGTTGCGTTCCCAATGTCCGTCAATGTCTACTGTCGTCCTGGAGCTCCCACATCTAAGCCATAGTCCTTCACCAGTCCGCTTTGCCGTCTTTTTAATAGTCTTTGCCGTCTTTTGGTCATCTTTGATTTCGAATGTCCAATCTTGGAAGGGATCTATCTTCCAACTTTGTCCAGTTCTTGTTATTCTTGTTGTTCTTGTTGTTCTCTCTTCTCCTCTTTTTTTTTTTTTCCCCTGCTCTCCTGCACAAATGTTCTAATTCCAAAAAACTTGTAATTCCTCTACAGAGGCTTTGTTATTCAGGAACAAAACATTACGTCAAGTCCCTTCCATTCTTCAATAGATAAATCTATTGTCTCCTTTAGTGTGTAGACCTCTGTAGACAAAATAGTGTTCCATTTCTGCAGTTTCCCAGGAGATAAAAAGTCCGATTCAAATTCCATGCCAGCAATACTTGTAATGACCCACAGCTCCTCTAGAGGGATTATAATAACTCAGTTTCCTTCCCGATCACACCCACCAGTCAAAGTAACTTATTATTCCTTGTTTTAAACAGTTTATATCCAATTTATAACAAATGTAACCAGCAAAGTCCTCGTAACAAAGTTCTCTTTTTGTTCTTCAGTTTTGGCAGCTCCTTTGACAGCTGTCAAAACCTCTATTTCTCCTCTCCCGGCGTTCTCACGGATCGCTCCCGGGGTTTTTTTGGGGGGTTGTATTTTAATTCACATTCCACTTTTCTCCTCCAGCCCAGCTTATAATTTTCCATCGCGAAATTAATAACTTTATCAAAAAAAAAAGGTTGCACTCGATCTTAGTTGTCAGGTCCTTTGCTTTAGCTCCTCTACAACAGGGGGGAGGCTGACTTCCTTTTTGCACCTCCCCCGCTCACTCCGAATTTAAGAAAAAATTTGTTCCCCTTTTTAATCCAAGTTCCAATTACTCACGGGTTATTCTTTTGAGTCCAGATTTTCAATGGAAGAAGTCAGCGCTCTCCGCCAAATGGCATGCGGCTTCACTCGGCAGGGGAAGCGGAGGACTCACAGCACCCCCCCCCTGTCACCCGCTCTGTAGCCTTTAAAAAGGCTCCTTCGCGTGGTCGGGGGGGCGCAAACGGTGCCCGCCGAGTCACCATGCCCATGGGTTTCAGCGCCCATGGTTTTTGAGGGTCCCCGCATCGCCGGCGCGGTAGAACCCAGCCCCTGCCGAGCAGGCTCCCTCCGGAGCTCGGAGGGAGTCCGCCATTCGGCGATGGCGCCAACCCGGAAGTCGCCAATCTAGGTCTTTCAGGAAATTTAAAGGACGGCTGTGCCTCGGTTTACATATTGTTTCTGGAAAAGTGTGAATTAATTAGGAACACCTGCCTTTAAATGCAGAGTGAACAGGATTTATTACCAGTCCCTAGCTTCCACTCACCTTGACGGTGCAGAGCTTACCCCTTTCCCTAAATGGCTTCGGTATGCTGGATACTGCTGATCCAATTCGATTTAAGCCACCAGATCACTGCTGTGTGGATTCCTGTCTTGTCAGCCTCGCTTCTGTTTGCGAGAACCCATTCCCAGTTGGTCGCAGTGTTTCTCTGCCCGCATTACTGTGGCATTTCATTAGCGGCTGTGCTGCCATCTGTGCCAGGTTGCTTCTGCAGCTGACTCAGCCGTCCTTGTAATTTACACTGAAGTAGCTCTGCAGATTGTATTTATAGAGCTCAGCCTTGCAAGCTTTGCTCGGTCATCATCGACAGGAGCAAAAGGGTGGCCTGGAAAAAAAACATATATTTTTTTCCCTTTTTTAAAAAGGCTGAGGCACACAAAATGAAAACTATTTTGCCCATGTTTATGCAATTGCAGCTTCCTGTGGAAGCACAGCAGAATTCAAGAGAGCTGAACCTTAAAAACAGCTGTGGCTTTTTCACTCTGGAGAACAGCACTGTGGATTCTCCTGTTTGATGGGTTCAGCAAAGAATGCCCTTCCACTTGCACAGCCCCCAGTTGCAGGCTGCGACCATGGAGGAGATTTGGTGACTTTCTCAGCGTATGTGTAGAAAGTCTAACTTGGAGGGTGGCCGGGGGGAGTGGGGAGACAGCACTGAAAGCAGCAGTGAAGGCATTCGCCCTGAGCTAATACACCTGTCAGCCAAGTGGGCAACCATATCCTCCAAAGGATATGGCTCAGTTGGAACGAGGCTATGTGACTGCACATCGACATTCCCAAGTCAATGCTGGAGAACCCAGGAAGGTACCGTATACTAAGAGAGCTGGTTCATTTATGATGGACAATGGCTGGCATCAACTGAGGTTCAGCTCCGAGGGCCTTCTGGCGGTTCCCTCACTACAAGAAGTGAGGTTAAAGGGAACCAGGCAGAGGGCCTTCTCGGTAGTGGCACCCACCCTGTGGCACACCCTCCCATCAGATGTCAAAGAAATAAACGACTATCTGACTTTTAGAAGACATCTGAAGGGAATTTTAATGTTTGGTGTTTTATTGTGCTTTTAATATTCTGTTGGGAGCCGCCCAGAGTGGCTGGGGAAACACAACCAGATGGGCAGGATATAAATAAATTATTATTATTATTATTATTATTAATAATAATAATAATAATAATAATAAACTCTCCAGGGTTTCAACCTTGACCCTTTTGTTTGCAAAGCAAATGCTCTAGCACTATGGCGCCTCCCCAAGAAAAAACAGGAAGGTGTTATTCAGTCTCCTGAATCCCTCCCCATTTCACTCCCAAATTACAAAAATAAGTTCCAAGCTAAATCTTTGACTCAGCACTCACATATACAGAAGTGAGGCGTTATAATCATCATAGGGTTTTGTTTGCTTTAATTCTCTGTATTGTATTAGACTGGACAACACTGCAGCTGTGGTCCTATTATCCATAACCTGGCTATCTTCCAGGACCAGGAAACTGCCCTTCTCGTATACCTTGGTTTCTGTATCACCTCCTCCTAAGGGGCAGAGGCAGGCACCATAAGTTTAAGGGAATAAAATGGAATGGGAAGGAAAGAACCCTTTGAAAACATACAAGTGAGCACTTCTGGAAGTTATTTGGGGTCTTGGTGGACTTGTACAGGAAGGGAGCTACACACTTTTGACTTTGTGGGCTTTCTAGAGGCATGTCAAAGGTAGCCACTGGAAATGTACAATTCTTTTAAAAAATGCACTCCCAGTTGGCCTTAAGGAGCACGAAGAAATGAAAACTTCAAGGTATGTAGAGCCGAAGCCATTGCATTTTCACAAGAGGAATTTGGATGGTCCTTAGACCAGGGATGGGGAGCTTGTGGCTCTCTAGACGTTGTCTACAATTTCCATGATCTCTGACCACAGGCCATGCTGGTTGGTGCAACTCCACAAATGTCTAGAAAGTGACAGGCCCCTCATTCCTCCCATAGGCCAAGCTGTCCTCCATCTGTCTTGTTCCACCACTCAGACATTCATAGGAGATTGGTACTTGGAAGGCAACTGCTGAAGGCCACTGCCCAAGGGTGAATGATTCTTCTAGGAAATATTCAGGGAAGCTGAGGCCCAGCAACATTGTCTATTGTCTTAAGACTGCCAACTCTGAGGCAGACTGCGTGATGACTTTTTATCTACTCCTCCAAACATATCTGAGAATTCTGAGTTGATAAGTAGAGGATTGTGCTGTTAAGATAGCAGTCTGAATCAACTATTGGAGGTTGGGTTTTTCAATTATTTGTTCACTGCTCTGGATTTCTTCTTATTTAGGACTTAATTCTGTATCTATTTTAATATTGTTTTAACTAGGAGACAGGAAGCATATTTAGCAGTGAAAATGAAATTTTCAGAGTCTTTTTTTTTTTTTTTTTTAAGGCCATCAAGTGTATAGTAATAACTGATTAGGAAATTTCTCTGATGAGTCTACCGGTAATTGGACTTAGCCCCAAGAGATTTGGTTAATGATTTGGAGGCATTTTCCAAATTAATTCATGCTCAGAAACTAACTAGAAGCTTTTCAAGTCCTATTGTTGAGAATTTTGACATGGAACTACCAGCACAATTCTTACTCTGGACACGTCAAGAGTCTTTTAAGAAATTCATCCTTACCTCTGTTTCTGCAACCAATGCTTGAAACATTATTTCCGGAGATTAAAACAACTGATGTCAAGATACAATCCAATGTCAGCTATTGTTTATGTCCTAAATAGAAGCAGCCATGCCGATTGTCATCCCCATCTCCTCTAAAGCAAAAATAGGATACAGGGTGTGATGCCAATATGAGAATATGCTGTATTGGACATGTCTCTTAATCACATTCAAAGTCATCTTCAAGATAATCCTGATTGGAAGCCTCAGCTAATTATCTTCTAAAGCAATTCTAATTTAGGTACCATGTCAGCTCCAAGTGAAACAGTCATGTTCGGGGAAGGAAGTGGACCTTGGGTTCCCCTTAATGCACCCACAGAAGGTGACTCATCATTTTCTTGAACAAGTAATCTTGGAATTATTACTGGGGCTTCTAACAGCAGGGTTCAAAACAGTAGTTGTCAGTCTGATGGGAAAGCAAGCTCCGCAGGACAATGGCTCCAGATCATCATCAACAACAACATTAAAATGTAAGTTTGAAGAAATCCACATCAATACTTTATTATTTGCACCTACAACAGAGCCACCATCACCATCAATGCAGCTGTGAATGTTCTACATAACCATCCCAATCAGATGCAACCAAAAAGTCTATATTTAAAAACCATATGTTGGTATAAGAGACAGTGTAGAATTTTGACTGTTTTCCTTTTTGAAGATGGTGCAAGAGAAATTGTTACATCACAAGATTATATCACCAAGTTATCAAGGAGGATTAGGCTGCTACTTCCAAGGTTTTTATGTAGGATAAAGACTGGAGATCACATTGCTAGTTATGGGACTGAACTATTTGTTTCACCTTTCCAAACTGTAAAATGCATGCATATTTCCGAGAACGGTAGACTGGGTCATCTAGTCCACCCCCCCACACACACACACAATGGAGGAATCTCAACTAAAGCATCCCTGACAGATGGCCATCTAACCTGTGCTTTAAAAAAACCCAATGATGTAGAGTTCACCACCTTCCAGGGAAGTCCTTCCACTGCTGAACAGCTCTTACTGTCAGATAGTTCTTCCCAATGTTTAGTCAGAATTGTCTTTCTTGTAACTTGAAGCCATTGGTATGGGTCCTACCCAACGGAGCAGGAGTAAACAAGCTTGCTCCATCCAGGGGCGTCGCAATGGGGGGCGGGGGGGGACCATGCGCCCCGTGCGCCATGTCTGGGGGGCTGACAAGAAGGCACCCTCCATTCGCGGCTGCAGCTGCGAGCAGAGGATCCCGGCACCATCTGTATAGCGCTGGAACAGCGCCGCCAGCAAACTGCTATGTACAGTGCATGTGTGGTGTTGCTACGTACAGTGCATGCGTCGTACGTAGTGATGCCGCACATGCGCCCTACGTAGCGACGCCCCGCCCTGGGTGTCACAATGCCTTCGTTCGCCCCTGGCTCCATCTTCCATGTGACAGCTCTTTAGATATTTCAAGACAGCCATATCTCCTCTCGGTCTCCTCTTTTCCAGGCTCCTTCAACTGTTCCTCATAAGGCTTGGTTTCCAGGCCCTTGATCATCTTGGTTGCCTGCCTCTGTGCGTGTTCCAGCTTTTCAATATCCCTCTTAAATTGTGGTGCTCAGAACTGGACATAGGACTCCAGGTCTGACCTGACCAAGGCAGAATAGTCATACTATTACTTCCCTAGATTGGGACATTATATTTCTGTTGCTGGAGCCTAGAATAGCATTAGGGTTTTTTTGCTGCTGTGTCACCTTGTTGACTCATGTTAAGCTTGTGGCCTACTAAGACCCCTAGAACCTTTATACATCTACTACTGGCAAGCCAGGTGTCCCCCATTTAACATTTGTGCAGCTGGTTCTTCTTGCCTAAGTGCTGAACCCTTACATTTGTCCCTATTGAAATTCATTTTGTTTGTTGTGGCCCAGTTCTCCAATCTGTTAAGATCATACACCAACTTGCAGTAAATTGTAACCATCTTCTACAACTATTAGGAAGGTAAGCCAGGTCATTCGTAACAGACAGTAAATGGGAAACATAAATCTCAGAATGTTTGGATACAATTCAATGTGTTATTCATCTTTAGTATTTAAGATCCTGAATGGCTTGGGGTCAAGGTACTTACAGGATTGCCTTTTCTGATACCTACTGACTTGTGCCTTAAATTCGGGGGGGGGGGATGACCTTCTTGTCCTACCCAATGAGCATGACCCCCTTTGCACTGAGGCGCATAAGAACATAAAAAGAAAAGCCTGCCAACTGCCACCTAGTCCATCCTGTTCCCATGCCACCCAGATGCCTGTGTGAAACCGGCAATCAGGACCTCAGCACAAGAGCCCTTCCCCCTCCTCCAATTCCCAGCACCTGGGATTCAGAATATCCACTTCCAAACTAAGCAGAGCATAGCCATCATGCGTTGTAGCCATTGGTAACTTCATTCTCCAATAATTTATCTAATCTTCTTTTAGAGCCATCCAAGTTGGTGGCCAAGCTGGTGCAGGAGCAAGTTCCATAGTTCAACTGTTTGTTAAATTTGTATACCACCCTTCAGCTAAAGATCACAGGGCAGTTCACAACATAAAAATACAAAATGTGCTGCAGGAAAAAAATACCGTATTTTACCTGCTGTGAATCTTGCGATGGGACAGCTCCTTCTCCAAGGCAGCACTCTCTGTGTTTTATCTCCCAGCATTGTTTCGACAACAGTTAAAGATGCATTTATTTGTCTGGTCCTTTAGGGAAGTAGCTTTAGAGTAGATGCCCTGTTATTCCTCCCCTGCTGCACTTTGCATCTTTAAACAATTCTACTGATACCATTTCATAATTGCTGCTTTAAATGTTTTAACTCGATTGGATTTTTTTCACTGTACATAATGCCATCCTGAGCTCCCACGGGAGGAAGGGTGGAGTAAAATAAATGCAATACACAACTAAATAAAATAAGTACATGCTTCAGAGCATTCTTCACCAATGACCCTTTTTTTTGAGAGACTTCACAAAGCGATTGTGTGTGTCAAGCTCAGTAGATACATCACTGAGATAATTGTGGAAATTGGAGAAAGGGAATAATTCATCCAAAAACAAAGACTTTTTATTTTAAATCTCTTTCTAAAAGGAGGGAAACATGATTACTATTAAAAACAATGAAGATTCTTGTGGCGAATTTTAAGACTATATGCTGTGACTGGATTACCTGTGTGTCCAAGCATATGTGTCCTTAATATTAGCCTGAGGCTAATATTCAATCATATTCAATTGTCCCCTACACTCCCAACCAATCAATGTGTTCTGTAGGAGAAGGCATCCTGCAGATACCTTCCAGTCAGGAGCTCCATTCCACACAATTTCAGTCGAAATCAGACCTTTGGTGTGGCAGCACCTACCTTTTGAAACTCCCTCCCATTGCATACTCAGACAAGGGTCTTCTCTGTTTTCTTTTCAGCGCCTGCTAGAGACATTCCTCTTTCAATAAGTCTTCTTAGAATCTTTGTCCCAGTTTGGAAATCTGTCTTGGATCTGAACTAATCTGAATGTGCTGCTGCTGTTGCTTTTATACAGAGGAACACTTGCTTATGTGGGGGTTTTGTTCCTGGCCGCCACATGCACAACTCCGTTCTGCCCCCACCCCTTTTCTGCATGTGTGCACAAGTCACAGCATGCCCATCGCACGCAAGCAGCGAGTTGCCTGTATTTGTATTTGTTTTTCAACTTTTTTTAATAAACGTTAACTGTTTTCATATCTATTATTATATTGTAAATCACTTTGTGGTGTGCCATGGGAATCAACTCATGAAATAGATAAGGTCTACCCCAAACTTCTGCCATTTTCAAAACAAAATAAAAATAAAAAATAAAAAAATTCCTTCCAGTAGCACCTTAAAGACCAACTGAGTTAGTTCTAGGTATGAGCTTTCGTGTGCATGCACACTTCTTCAGATACACTTTAAGGTCTTTAAGGTGCTACTGGAAGGAATTTTTTTATTTTTTATTTTTATTTTGTTTTGACCATGGCAGACCAACACGGCTACCTTTCTGCCATTTTGGGTTTTTTAAATTGTTTTTATTAAAGACTTTTCTTGGGTTACAAACTTCTGCCATGTTGTGGCAGACACCAGGAAATGAATCTGTATGTGTGAAAGCAGCTCAAAATAAATTCATATGGGAAATAATAGGGATCCAATCCAATCCCCACCCCTGCACCCCTCTACCTTTTTCAGAGAACTATTGTCATGATCAGGAAGGCAAAAGTTGTCCAGTCACTCTCCAGTTACTTTCTGAAGCAAGGAAGACTGCAGAAACAGCGCATGCATATATTCATGAAGCAACAGGACTTGGTCTTCAGCGCCATACCCTGAACTGGATTGATCACCCTTAAGTGACTCACTTGCCGCGTTTCCATTAGCAATTTCTTTTATGCAGATTTTTTTTTCTCTTCTCCTGGCATGTAGAGGCTCCCTCAAGTGGCCATTTCAGCACCTGAAGCCGAATTAATCTTAAAATTAGTCAGGAGAAAGGCTTGGGTTTTCAAGAACAGATGCAACCAAATGCAGAAATATGGTCTTCGATGGAAGAATGCAGATTTGTTTTTAAAAGTCTGGTTCAGAATTGATGAGAAGTTGCTGCAAATGTTAATGCTTTCCTTACCAAAAGCATTTAGCTTGATGATGAGAAACATGAAGATGCTCATAGCATTCGGTCGTAAGCTGTATCGCTTATAACCCTGGGCAGCTCCTTAATATACGGATCAATACAGGGCATGCTAGCAAAAACAGATGTTCTTCTGGTATGGAAAGAGGGAATAATATCCATCATGAAATCTTTATAAGATAATACAGGATGACACTAGGGCCAGACAATACTGAGCCACACAGAGCAATGGTCTGAGTCAGTATAAGGTAACTTCTTGTTTTATTTTTTCCTAATGGACAGGAGATACCAGAGATCATCTTAATGTCATACAAAGATGAGGTGTGGTTTTCAGGCTCCTTCCATTTTCTGTGTCCCACACTCCTCCATGTTCATCATCCTGAACCACGGCTGGACCATGAGAGTCTGCAGCTCTCTTCATGTGTTACTTGTGGAGGGCAAATGTGGCAAAGGGTTGTGGGGCAGTGTGGTGTAGTGGCTACAGTGTCGGACTAAGGCCTGGGATACCAGGCTTCAAATCCCCCATGAAGCTCACTGGGCCAGTCACAACATCTCAGCCTAACCTACCTCACAGGATTGTTGTGGGAATTATATGTGGAGCGGGAGAACCACCTCAACCTCTTTAGAGAAGAAAGGTGGGATAAAAAGACAATCATCAATCCATCCATCAGTTTAGAATATCCCCCCCCCCCCCCGCACACACACAATTTTTACCCCTGAAAGCCTCTCAAAACAGCTAAAGATTCTTACAATAAAAATCACATTCAGGTCTGGTATCAGGAACAAGTATAGCATTGTGTCTCTATGGTGCAAGGATTGTTCGTGTGGCATTTCCTATTCCTGGTCTACAATAGTGCCTTCCTAGACATCAGAGCCCACTGGCATCCTCCAGGGATGCAAAATGGTGTGTGTGTGTGTGTGTGTTTGAGTATCTGGATCTGGCCCTGTGCATGATGGAGGCAAATCGTTCATAATTTGCATTTAAGGATTAAAATAAAAAGTAGAAACAAAACCCAGAGCTTTGTTTTTCCAAGGGAAACGGGGTGTTCAAAGAGAAAGGCTGCCCCTTTTACGCCCTCACCCTACAAAAACAACTGTCCTTGCTAGCAGCTTCCCTCATGCATCAGTCAACAAAAACACATCTCTGAGCACGAAGACCTGTTGGCACAGGCAGCCACTCATTCAAAAATACCATCTGTGCTTTCATGAAACTAGCAGCAGTGACAAAGTGCATGTGAATTCCCAGTATTCATAATAATCAAACAGTCTGAAAAACCCCCTTCGTAGAGCCAGCTTCCCACACTAGGAAGCTCCTTCAGTATTAAAGCCAACAGCACCACACATTTCTGTTCCTACAGAGAAGAGGGTTATACAGTGCTTCTGGTTCACGCATATCGCTAATCCAAACCATGGTTCTGCATGAATGTGCAACTGTGCTGGTTCTCAGAGGAAAGATGGTCGCCGCTTGGCTCATCCCCTAGTCCTGCTACAGCCATGCTACCTGGGGATAAGCTTTGGTTTGGCTATGCATTGTGTCCAAACCGACTGACGGGGGAGAAGATGGCGACGGAGGTAGCAGCCTAATCAGAATCTCCGACTTCAACTAAGCCTTTTTACTAGTCTTTAGCCTCTTCAAGACCTCAAAACTGCACCTTAAGGACACTAAAGACTATTGGCTGTCTGTCTTGTCGCCTCGTTTTAATTAGTTTACTCTTTTATACTCTTTTATATCCTTTTATTGTTTGATTGTTTCACCGTTGCACTGTTTTTTGATACTGCCACACCGACTCACAACCTTGGAGCTCCTGGACGACGGATTGGCTTGAAATACAGCCAAAGAAGCAGAGGAAGCCGCTGAACTCCGTTGAGCCTAACTTCGATAAGATAAGTCCAAGAACTCCCCCATGAATACTCTCCCGCCCCAAGCTAAGGCTTAAGGAGGCGTAAGGAGGGAAAGGTAGGGAGGCTCCCTGATCCAACAGCCTGGATACCGGACTTCCAAACTTTACCTCTACCTTTATCTCTACAATAAAGCTCCCAATAAGGGAAGCTTCCAACTTAGGGAATGGTGTTCACAAGACAAGGCTACAAAGAGCTGGGAATCCCCCTCACCAAAGCGGCTGAACCCTCTACAAGAGGAAGACAGCTGAAAATCTCACACTATTTTAAACCAAAAACAGATAAAATAAGTAATGCTGAGAAACGACACCCCCACGAATGGTCTTTAGACCGCACTAGGTACGGGGAGCTCACAGAAATAGATGAAGAAGGGGTGGGAGTCAATCTGGCAACGGAAATAAAACAAGCTACCAAAGAAAATGAAACCTTAGTGAATCAACTGGGGCTGGAGCAGGAACAAGAGCCACAAGAGGAAAACTCAGTAATTAAGACAAATGAGCCCTCCCAAAGACCTAGGCCCGGGGAGAAGATGGGGTCTCACACTGTGACGAAGGAGGACCTGGAGGACACAAGAGCCCAATATCTGGACTTGGAATGCCTCCCCTACATACTAACAGGGCTATATAATGATCTGTTAAATGAACAGAAGTTGCAGATAGGCAGAGAATTGGGACACATCAAAGACTTCCTCTCACAATGCTTGGGCCTACTTACACCGCCCTGATTGAAATAACTAGGAGAATAGACAACTTGCATTCATATAAAGTTCTCTCTAGCACACCAAACGATAACAGCATTAAGGAAAATAAAATCCAACATGATGCGGAAAAACAGAAAACACCTAGGATCAAATCAAACCAGAAGGGAAACTTAATTGACCCTAAGAAACCCCTCTTAAAGGGGAAGTGTCCCAGGAATAAAGGGAAGAAGCCCAAGAACGTAAAAATGGGAAGGAAGACAAAGCTCCCATCTCGATCAAAGAAAATGAACTTCAGAAGACTATTTAAGCTATTAGACAATCTAAACCCAACGAGCCCAGCTAACCCAGTTTCGCCATCCCTTGATAAAAGCCGAAGCCCAAGCTCAAATAAAAACCTCCATAAGGCTGGGCTTTTTAATTCAATGGAGGAACTCCACAAGGTTGGGCTTCACAATTCAACAGAGCAACTAGCGCTCCCATATGGAACCGAGGGAAAATCAAGGGAAAACCCGATCCCTAAGCAAGAAACTCCTCTTAAAACAACATACCCTCGCAGAAATCTAATTCTAAATAAAAACTCATCATCCTACCCGTATACATGCACAAAGATCTCCTTTCCCCAGCACAACAGAGAATTTATATTCTCAAGAAAACTGAATTAGTCGTCAGAGGGTTCGTCCCAGCAGAAAACATCATTAATGTTAAATTCCTGCCATCAGACAAGGACCTAAACAGAGTTGTGGTAACATTCAAAGACTGGCACACAACCAAACTAGTTTCAGACAATAAGGACAAGCTACAAAGGGTTGGACTGCAGGTGACTCGCCTATTCGAAGTGTCCGGTACTCCCACTCCTCTCATCGAAACAATCAAGACTGATAAGATAAAAATAAAGCCGACAATGTCTATGATGGACGAGAACTGTAAGATGCTTCAACTAGAGGCAGATAAAGCCCCAAACCAGCTGGCTAAAAGACCAAAAACCCTATCTCCAAATCACGTACCAGACGAAAGCTCCAGCATAGAGAAGGAAAACCGCTTCATAGCAACTATCGAACAAATACATAAAGCCCAGGACGCACTAATTGAAAGATTAGCATCTATAAGGAAATCTATTACCCTCCTAGCCACACCTGTCACCAGGGAATTTAACTATGCAACTTATACTACAAAACCTTTATCCAACAGCGAGTGGATACTAAGGCTATTCCTATCGCCAGAGGAACTGGGACCTACGCAACCACCGATAACAAAGAAAACAATAACACATCAAGCTGAAATAGCGGTCCCACTGGGCAAGAACGGTTCAATCTTTGTGGACAACCTAGGGGCCCTAGATACCATTTACACGGATGACTGAAATAAGGCCACGGGGGAAGGACGCCCCGCCGGGACACTAAAATATGTCCAAGCACACACCGTGCCAAAATGTCCTAGTACACACCCCAAAATGGACATAATGAATGACAAATCTCAAATTGGCCATAAACCTGGGGCACCACTAAAAAAGATGGAGTACCCAAATGAGGATAGCCCACCTGAGGATCTCCACAAGAGAACCGCCCCAACACTTGTGACAACTAGGCTTGATTGCCCCTCGAGATGCCTGCCAATCAAAAAACACAAGCTGGCCACCTGTACGTGGAACATCGCAGGGTGGGGAGCTAAAAGTAAAGATCCCAATCTAATGGACTTCCTCACTAAATTTGACATCCTGTTCATCCAGGAAACCTGGTCGATAGACGAGCTCTACCTGGATAATTACCACTCGTGTATAAACAGAGCAACACCTAGCCAAAAAGGGGGCAGACCCAAAGGAGGCTTAGCCTTACTGTTCTCAACGCAGATACAAGCTAATATTACCCAATTACCCTCCAATGATGAATGGTCTGTAGCAGCAGTTTTAGATTTTGGACAAATCAAACTGCTATACATAAACTTATACTTACCCACATGTCGACGGCAGGCACAAGTAGAACAACTATGGAAAGAAGTGGAAGCCCATGTGGTGCAATGGAGGAGACAACATCCGTCAGCCATGATATTACTAGCTGGTGACTTAAACGCAAGAGTGGGCCCCAACGACATCGCCATATACACACATTTTCACCAATGGCCTCCAGAAACGGAAATTATCCCACCCCTAATGATAAGATCATCCTACGATAAGACATGTAACATTGGAGGACTACATCTAGCACAGATGGCCTACAGACAGAATCTACACTTACTGAATGGGGCTATACAAGGAGACTATCCTGGTCAATATACATATTGGTCAGGACACAAACTGTCAGTGATAGACTATTGCATTGTTTCCCCAGGACTTGATCCCTAGGATATCAAAATTCACCATTACAGCAAGAGCTGAAAGTGATCACCTACCTTTATCCCTCGTGTGTGATCTACCCTCTGATCTGCCCAAACCACAACACAGATATCAACCAGATCTAACACCCGGAACAGGCCTCAAGAAAATCAGATGGAACGGACAAGTGAGTGAGCGAATATCTAACTGGTACAAATCTGAGGAGAGCTATCGTCTCTCAAAAGCAATTATGGAACGGTGCTTAGAAATAGAGGAGAGCGCCCCGAACATGATGACAACATATGAAATGCTTATACAAAAAATTCAAGAGTTTGTTGTAAAACCGAATTCCAAGTCTCCCTACCATAGGAAAACTTCCAGGGAGTGGTTCGATCAAGAGTGCATAGCCTCCCAAAAATCACTCCTTCATCTGTCATAAGGATAACCCAACAGAGGATAACAGACAAAAGATGCTTGAAGCCAAAAGAAGTTACAAAAAACTCCTGACACAAAAGAAAAGGTACGCAATGAAGTTAGTATGGCAGCAATTGATAGAGGCCTCCAATTCCAGTAATCCATCATTATTCTGGAGAATCGTTGCTGTACAACTGGATAGGGGCCTATCACATCTTTCCTGCTGCATATCAGTGAAAGCCTGGGAAACACACTTCCATAATCTTTACGAGGAATCTAGCGATGAGTCCTATGCATTAGATATACCAGAAGATCAGATTCAGCCATGGCCAGCAGTCTCAACAACAGAGACTCATCTGCCGATTGACCAGCTAAAGAACGGGAAAGCCCCCGGAATTGACTGTATACCAGCGGAACTTTTTAAAACCAATGCGACCTGGTGGGCCCCCTTGTTAGCCTCACTGTTTACATATATAGATAGAACTGCACAGATCCCACATGACTGGGGGACTTCCATCATTATCCCCATTTACAAAAAAGGCTTGAGGGATGATCCCTCCAACTACAGACCTATAAGCCTCCTGAATATAATAAGTTAATTATATGCTAAACACCTCAGCAAGAAACTGTGCGAATGGATAGAAAGAGCGAAGATTCTTGATGATGCACAGGCGGGATTTAGACAGGGGAGATCCACAATGGATCACTGCCTGATCTTACAGCACCTAGCTGAGAAATACACGTTGCATCACAATCAACACCTATTCACAGCATTTGTAGATTTTAAAGCAGCCTTTGACTCCATCTCAAGAACCCGACTCTGGGACAAACTCAACAAAACATCCATAGACCGACGTCTGCTGCTACTAATATTCAAACTGTACAACAACACACGACTTCGTATAAGATGTAGTCAAGAAAGTCAACTCTCTAATTTCATTAGAACAACAAAGGGAGTTAAACAAGGATGCATTTTGGCCCCCTTTTTGTTCAACATCTATATAAACTACCTAATAGACCACCTACAAGGAGTGGATACACACGCCCCAAAATTAGCAGACAAAAAACTGCCTATCCTACTCTATGCAGACGATGCGGTTATACTGTCCCAGACTCAGATGGGCCTCAAAAGAGCTCTTAACAGCTTATCCCAATATTGTAGAGAAGAGAAACTAGCAGTGAACTACCAAAAAACAAAAATCATGGTTTTCTCTAATAAAAGAAAAATATACAGATGGAATTTAGACAATCAGGAGATTGAACAAGTGACATGCTTTAAATACCTAGGAGTTATATTCCAAGCATCAAGGAAGAAGACTGCCCACATAAATTACAGCTCCTCCACAGCACAAAAAAGTACAACAGAAATTCTAAGATACCACCGCACAACGGGAGGAAACTTCATTCCTGCTACAATTAAACTATTCGCTGCAAAACCAACAGCACAAATACTATACGGCGCACCACTCGTCTCCCTCTCTAATCTAGACCCATATGAAAAGATACAATCAGGCTTCCTTAGATCACTCCTGCAAACACCTAAATGCGTCCCAAACGCCGCCCTACGACTGGAAGCGGGCTTATACAGCATTAAAGCCAAAGTATGGATAAGAACCTTATGCACTTGGCTAAGACTTAACAACTCGCCGGTTGGACTACTTTCCCTGATGCTTCTTGACAAATTCCAATCTAGTTGGAGGAAGGGCACCCTCAGAAAACTGGCCACATATGGTCTCTCCCCAGAGTATTTATTAAGCTTAGAAAGGGGAAGGGCCAAGAACATAATCAAAGAAAGACTCAGGGACATTGAAGCCCAAAATGATTTTAATCAACTCCCGATAACCTATAAACTCCTGTACAATTCCCAAAGGCCCCATCTAGCAAATTATCTCAAAGTTCTAGACAACGCAAAACACCGATGGGCATTTTCCAGGGCCCGCTTTAACGCTCTCCCTTCAGCTCTTCTAGAGGGAAGATACAACAAAATACCGATCGAACAAAGATTATGTCCCTGCAACAGCAACGAAATCGAAACCATCAGGCATGTCATCTTATACTGCCCATTATATCGAGACTCAAGAAAGGAGCTGATCGAACCGATTCTGAGGAAAATACCTCGTAGTACAGACGACACCTATATCAGACACCTCTTAGCTGATAAAGAGCCCGAAATTAACAGGCCTGTGGCAAAGTACTGTTACATTGCAACAAGAATAAGACGAGCAATGGTGTCAGCAACGGAGTTCAAATTGTAAACACCGAAGGAATGATAATAAACAGTAGTGACATTTGAATTTAATTTTTAAAACCTTAAAAGACGAAACCTGGTCATAAATATAAGCACCAATTCTGTGAATTGGCCATATTTTCACTGTTATTTGTAGCACAATACTGCTTATAATGTCGTATTTCTTTTGTAAATTGCTTTCTGGTCATTGACTGTATTAAAGATATTATTATATTATGTCCAAACCCAAGCACATGGTTTTTTCCTCCAGACCAGTTTCCCAAACTTAGGTCTCCAGCTGTTTTTGGACTACAACTCCCATCATCCCTAGCTAGTAGGACCAATAGTCAGGGATGGGAATTGTAGTCCAAAAACAGCTGGAGACCCAAGTTTGGGAAACATGGCTTGAGACAAACCACAAGCTGTGACCACAGTTTTTGTTTTACCACGTTTGGTTTGTCTGGGGAAGGCAAACCATAAGCTCATTTTGGGATGCAACACTCAGCAAAACCTTTCTCACCGTTTCTCTCACTTACTCTAACTTAAATAAATAAACTTTTTTTAAAAAAACTTTTGCATGTCTGTATAACCCTCACAATTGGAAGCCACAGCAGTGGCTGTGGCAGAACGAGGAAGGAAGTTTGGGAAACACTGAAATGGCCTTATAAACAACTAGATATATATATATATTTTACCTAAAGCCTTAAAATGTAAACTGCAGCCATCTAATGGTGAAGATGGGTACTGCACTCTTCTCGTAAACCAGCCCAAGAGGTTTTGCTGTAAAAGAATCCGATTTACACGTTGGGTGCTAATTTGTTATACGTTTGTATAATTTATCATATTCTAAGGAACAAATTCATGCTTGGGGTGCTGGCTACAGGTTCCCTCCCCTCGTCTAACTAGTGCTGTGGTGCAGCATCCCAGGATACCACCTGATCGTTCATCAATCAAGGCCAGTTTTAAACGTCCTGTTGTCCATAAGTGCCATTCACGAGCAAGTCCTGGCATTCCAACAAAGAGCACTAGAAGGTAACTGGACATTCCCCCCCCCATGCTCTTTTAATAATTGGAATGGGGATTTTATTTTATTTTTAATCATTTTTTAAACTCGTTTTGCATTTGAACATTGGTACCCACGCAGGTGGCGCTGTGAGTTAAACCACAGAGCCTAGGGCTTGCCGATCAGAAGGTCGGCGGTTCAAATCCGCGCGATGGGGTGAGCTCCCGTTGCTCAGTCCCTGCTCCTGCCAACCTAGCAGTTTGAAAGCACGTCAAAGTGCAAGTAGATAAATAGGTACTGCTCCGGCAGGAAGGTAAACGGCGTTTCCGTGCGCTGCTCTGGTTTGCTAAAAGCGGCATAGTCATGCTGGCCACATGACCCAGAAGCTGTACGTCGGCTCCCTCGGCCAATAAAGCAAGATGAGCGCCGCAACTCCAGAGTCGTCCGCGACTGGACCTAATGGTCAGGAGTCCCTTTACCTTTACCCATCGGGCATGCGTGCTTCGTGTGTTATGATATAGGAGTATATGTTAACCTCTGCAGGATAAAAGAGAGAGAGAAGAAAATGACTGAAACAATGTGATAGTATTCACACAGACACCATGGAGTGGTTACAACCCCTGTGTTACAACTCCCTCTGCCCTGAGGGTGAAGGGTGAAGAAGTCCGTTTGGAGGACCAAGACCGATTTGACACTCAATCAGAGGGGTGATGGCGCTGCCCCCTCTTCGATCCTGCAATCACCCTATGAGAAAGGTGGAGCACTGTCCTCTCAAGTCTAGAAGAGGTGGCTGCCGATTGCCCAGTCAGAGACCTGAAGAAGGCTGCCCATGCAAGGAGCACAGCCCTCTGAGCAGCTTGGCTAGAGCGGCAAAAGAAGACAAAGGCCCAAGAGGAAGTAAGGTCCGAGGAGGACTGAGAGGAGAAAGAAGGTGGAGGGAGGAGGAGGAAGGACCTCCCTTCTGGAAATGAAGCATGGAGATGTGTGTCTAATTTACCAGGAGCGTGGGGGACGAGGAAAGTCCCCATGGTCCACGGACTGCATGCCACTGATCAAATGTTTACTCAAACATCTTCAACAAGTGTAAGAAGCGCTACACTTTCCTAGCTACTGCGCACCAAAATTCTCCCCCACTTTCCAAGAGTCCAAGAGTAAGGCAGGGAGGAGTAGGGAAGTGGCTATAGGAGGGAAGAAGCATTTCTACTCCCATCTTTCTACCATCCAGAAAATGGAAGCCTTGTAAACTTGTGTCCATCACCAAGCAAACACAAAAATCCAGTGGTTCAAGTAAGGCAGGCACCCCCAAACTCAAGGGATGCTCCAGATGTTTGGGACTACAACTCCCATCATCCCTAGCTAACAGGACCAGTGGTCAGGGATGATGGGAATTGTAGTCCCAAAACAGCTGGAGCATCCCTTGAGTTTGGGGGTGCCTGAAGTAAGGTATGAACGGTTATGCATATTCAAAAGCGTTGCTGTGAAACTGACCTTGCTATCTAATTTACATACAGTGGTACCTCGGGTTACATACGCTTCAGGTTACAGACTCCGCTAACCCCGAAATAGAACCTCGGGTTAAGAACTTTGCTTCAGGACAAGAACAGAAATCGTGCTCCAGCAGCAGCAGGAGGCCTCATTAGCTAAAGTGGCGCTTCAGGTTAAGAACAATTTCAGGTTAACAAACAGACCTCCGGTACGATTTAAGTACTTAACCCGAGGTACCACTGTATTTGGAAATTGCCAGGCATGTTTATCCACTAGAGAGCCAGTGTGCCATAGTGGTAGAGTGTTGGACTACGACCCAGGAGAGCAGGGTTCAAATCCCCTCAGCCATGAAGCTCTCACTGGGTGACCTCAGCCTAACCTACCTCTTAGGGTTGTTGAGGGGATTAAATGAGGGGGGGGGGAGCCACGTATGCTACGTCAAGCTCCTTGGAGGAAAAGGTAAACTATAAATGCAATAAAAATAAAATAAAATTACAATAGAAAAGGATGTGGAAATGTCATTCTGATGGTGTCAACATTCCTGGTGCTGCTACTAATCCAGGGACATTGCTGTTGATCAATGAAGGCTTGTGATCTGCCTAATTACTGAAGGCTGGGACGCCAAACAGCATGTTGAGACCGACTTTCCAACTGTGACATTAACTTTCTAGATGATAACTTCTTTTCTATTTGTTTTAAGACTCTGATAATTTGGGGAAAGGGAGAGAAGCAATTTCATGCCTCAGGTGTAATACAGATTGCAGCTTCTTATCCCAAACTGGCAGTAAAGCTACCAGACACATTGAAACTAATATACATTCAAAGGCTTTTGCTACTAGAATAGTAAATTATAAAGTAATTGCAACAAGACCCAAATGTTTGAAGGCCCAAATGCTGCATTTTAATATTGCTTAAGATTCAGGTCCATAGGTACAACCTCTCTTGACCTTTGGCTTAAAAAAAGGCCAGAACATTCCCCCTCTTTTTTCTCCTTGTGCCAGTAACTGGCTGGCGTTAATTTCATTTACACCTGGCTAAGCAATGGCCTGTTGTCTTTGTCCATGGAGTTTTCTTGGCAGGGATACTGGAGTGGCTTGCTGGTTTGAATGGATGCTTTTGAATTATGGTGCTGGAGGAGACTCTTGAGAGTCCCGTGGACTGCAAGAAGAACAAACCTATCCATTCTTAAGGAAATCAGCCCTGAGTGCTCACTGGAAGGACAGATCGTGAAGCTGAGGCTCCAATACTTTGGCCACCTCATGAGAAGAGAAGACTTCCTGGAAAAGACCCTGATTTTGGGAAAGATGGAGGGCACAAGGAGAAGGGGACGACAGAGGACAAGATGGTTGGACAGTGTTCTCGAAGCTACCAGCATGAGTTTGACCAAACTGCGGGAGGCAGTGGAAGACAGGAGTGCCTGGTGTGCTCTGGTCCATGGGGTCACGAAGAGTCGGACAGGACTAAACAACAACAAAGCAATGGCCAAGGAAATGACTCTTCCAGTGGGAGGAGGGTCCACAGCTCAACCGCAGAATATCTGCTTTGCATGCAGAAGGTCCCAGGTTCAATCCCTGGCATCTCCAAGTAGGGTACAGAGCCATTTGAAACTCTGGAAAGCCAGAAAGCCACTGCCAATCAGTGTAGACAATATTGGGTTAGATGGACCAATGGTCTGACTCACTATACGGCAGTTTTCAACGTTCCCAAAGGGGAATGTTAACAGCAGAATAAGCTACACTTTCCGCTTGCCCCCGCCACCTAACAAAAATATGCAAAGTTCATTGCGCAGTTTTTCTAAAATGCTCAGATATTAAAATAGAGCGAGATGTCAAGTACTGACAAGCCAGTTATCCCCCTATGAATTAAACATATGCTTTAGAACAAAGCTCACAGTATCATTTTAATGATATATCTGTTGTTGCTTTTGCTCGTTGTTCTAAAAGCCTCGGCACGTTCTTTCCATCTTTTAAATGCTCGTGACTGTCTGTTCCACCATTCAGTGCAGCAGTAACAGACACGTTAATTGAAATGTTTATGGTCCATTATATTCATTCCATGCCACAACATCTTCCCAACTTTTTAAAAAGAAGGGGAAGTGCTTCATTTGCCAAAGACAAGGATTATTGCTAGTCCCTTTTTTTGTAATTGTGGAGTAATCAGCACTTTACATTCTATTTACATTTCAAAGCAACAAGGAGCCCTATTCAGCAGCTGTGTAATTATGTTTCATTTGCAGATCACATTCACTCTCAAATAATATTCTCCTGGTGGTCCATGGTGTGTGTGTCACTTGTGCAATAGTATATTATTATTTCCTTTATTGATACCAGGAGTTATGCAAGAGGGCAGCACTTGACAGTAGCGGTGAACCTTTCTTTCACCAAGTAGTCAATCCAAATTTCCAACAAAGGCATCTGTTAAGTTGAGAATGAGACAATCTGGGAGATGCTCAGCTGTAGCTGAAAACACCAGCCACCTTGGCTCAAGGCCTTTCGAAAGACCATGAAGGCCATTAAGTTGAAGGAGCTCCTAAATAAAGTTGGTTGTATCATTTCCCAGAGCCGGTGATAACGAACAGTACATTCTTCCTAAATGTTCTTCTGCGCAAGCTTATTTAACAGGACCAAACAAGGTTTATGTGAGCTTTTGAGGGACCCCAAATGCTTTCTAGGGCTCAGTGTTCAAGAAAAACAAATTAGAAAGGGGGGAAGCAGATGTCCTTGAGTAAATGTGTAGGGTTAAACTCTTGAGGTAGGTTTGAAGATGGCAAGAGAGTTCTTTTGTCTAAAGTGAAATGCATGGTGCAATCAGAGAGGAGTCTAATGTTTTTAATTGCCATCTTTCATTTGTTTGTATTATTATTATTATTATTATTATTATTATTATTATTATTATTACTATTATATCCTGCCCATCTGGGTTTCCCCAGCCACTCTGGGCAGCTTACAGCATATATAAAAACATAATAAAACTTCAAACATTAAAAAACCCCCGGAATATCTTATACCTTGATCTTGTATTTTTTTTACTGATGTTTCTCTCTGGTTAATCACCTTCGGAACCAATTGGTTGAAGGGCATAAAATAAATAAGCATCTAAAAACCAAAAAAACCAAAGGGCCTGCTGATTTAGGATCCCCGGTTTCACCCAGGCAAATTACAGATAAACAAATGGGTGGCATTTCCTTTGAAATCATAAAACTGATCCTCCTCCTGCCTCAGCCTATATCAAGTGTCTTGGGCTGCAGTAATCAGCCATGGCATTTTATTTGTACCACACGGCACAAGGCAAAACACTACCTGAAACATTGGATAAATATTTGGAATGGTTTAAATGTACAAACTTCCGGCTGAGCGGCCTTATCTTTTAAGCAGATAAATAGAAGCGGCCATTTTCCTCTCAAAAATTGCCTGGTCATTCTTTTGAGAGGCATTGCATCCAAAATTACAGAAGGAATACTGCCAGGCAGCTGAAGCCAATGGCAGCCAACCCCGTCCACATACAAGAAAGCCCCTGGGAATGATGATGCTCCGTAGTGCATTGTTCCCATGGGGCTTTTCATCCCAAAATGACAGAGATATTTCTGCTGGGCTGCTGAGGGCAGCTAAGGTCGCAAAGCCTCTTTCGCCCCTGCTAAAAACCAAACAATAGCTCTCAGCTGCCTTGTCTTTTAAGGTTTCTTTTTCTTATGTATTTTGTGTTTATCTTGTATTTTTATGTTGTGAAACGTCCTGAGATCTACAGGCGAAGGGTGGTATACTTACTTACTTACTTACTTACTTATTTATTTATTTATTTATTTATTTAATAATAATGTCTGCCAAGGGTACTTTGCCAAAAGGTAGACAGCTGCCTAGTTGTGCAAAGTGATAGGTCTGAGGTATTATCTTCTTCATGAACTTCTGACTACTTTTCAACAATCACTGGATGATTCCCCCCCCCCTTCTTTTTTAAGATCCTTGGATCATGTCAGGCAGTCATGATTTAATCAGTTCCTGACAAATTTCCCTTGTCATTCTGCTCATTTACCTGATTTACAGCACCAGTTGGTACCATTCAATTTGTTTTTGACTCCTTCCTTTTTTAAAAGCTCCTATTTTAAGCAACCAGATGGGGGAAGAAGCGAATTATTGAAGGCTGAATTCTCACCTCTCATCTCGTGGGCTGGCTGCCGCTGTGTGAACTGTGAAGTTAAGGACAAGAATTTAATTACATTTCATAGCCTCGGGCAACCATTCTGACCACTGAGAGATACAAAACCGATAGTCCGAAAATAATATACTATTAAGATTCTGCCAACTGTGACCCTCCCCAAGCACCTTACATGCAAGAAGAAATTATAAATTTAGACTGAAAAATAGGATTAACACCAAAACAGGAGGCAGTATGTGGCTTTAGATCTGCAGGTGCACATTTTACTGCAAGGGTGAGGAACCTCCAACCACTAAGCCGAACCTCAGCCACCAGGCCTCTCCATTTGGCCTGTGAGGTAGTTTTCATGCCCCAAACATGTGTGGGACACGCAAGGGAAGTGGCTAAAGCAAGACTGAATTCCCCATACGTCAGCTGGTTCACAGGAAGCTCAGTTCTGCTACTGTGAAGAAGTCCCTGGGCTCAGATGACTCAGAAGTTTCTTGTTCTTCATGTTCACCGTATACCAGCCCTTCCTTTCAATCCGCTTTTTGCACTTGGTGCCAGCCGGTGGACCTCAGGGTTCTAGGAGAAAGCCAATGCAGGTCCCACAAAGTCCAAGTCCTTCTGGCTCCTCAAGAGGATGGGGAAGAGTGAAGACGCGGGGGCAGTCTGAAGTAAGACCTAATGGAGACCGACCAATTAAACCAGTGGAAGTGCAGACAGCCCATTGATTCAGGCGCATGGAAGGGACTTTCTGGGGCATCACACTTTGGTATAAAGAATGGGAGCAGATTGAGGGACAGTACAATGTGGGGCTGGATGGATGCCAGCCTTCCAGAATGCTTTTCTTTATTAGCACAAATGTATCTGCACCACAGACAATCTAATGTGCAGGTGTTTCCGCCGTCCTGGAAAATTAATAGCACACACTGGGAAGACTCTGAAGATGCGTTCACATTACCTCCTTGGAGAGCATTGAAGTTTCCCCCATCCTGCAAGTTTTATATCTCTTTCCCTCCAAGCTGTTCCCATCCCCAAAGCTTCAGTTCACTTTTGTTTTGTGTACAGACCCTCCAAATTTCTGATCTGATCCTGGAATGTCCTGTTTTTCCTTAGGATGTCCCTATTTTCATTTGGAGAAGTGATATGATTTTCATTTGGAGAAGTGAAATGATTTAGAGTTATGCAACCCCTGAGCCATCTGAAAGCAGCCCTGTATAGGCAAGTTTTTAAATGTTTTAAATTTTAAAATGTTTAATGTTTTGTTTATGTTTTTATATAGGTGGAATCTGCCCAGAGTTGTTGTGGTTGTTATAGAATAGGACCTCCCTATTTTCCTCAGAGAAATGTTGGAGGGTATGTATGTACACACACCAGGGGGTGTTGACATCTTTACCCTACACAAAGGTGCTGACATCTTGGTTTAATTAGGAACAGAAGAACTCCAAGCAGTGTGGAGCTGACTTGAGAAACAGCACATTCACAACAGTAGTATAATGAAATATAGAATACACATGCATTTTGGATAAATGTGCAAACGTGGATTAAACAAAAACACAACACTGGAAACACAGTGAGTGCAGAGAAAACCAGAGTGGGAACTCAACTTGAATTTCTCCCTTAGGATGTTTAAAACAGACTTCTAAGTATACCGTGTTTTATATTGCAAATTTGGTGGTTTACATGATGGAACAGTCCAAGTACTGGAAGGTTTTGCTTCCAGCTTTCATTCATTCCTCTAGCTCTTTAAAAATGCTAAAGAAGAAGAGCATTGCATTTATTTTCAGGGTTGATAATGGGGAGAGAAATTGCTTCTGTTTTCACTAAACCAGAAAAAGGACTGAATGCCAGCAGCACAACCACTTTAAATCTACAGGGCATGGCACAATCAATGCCAGGCTTTCTGCTGATGCAAGGTAAAGCGAGGGAGGAGGGAAAGAGGAAACTGCTGCAAAATAATCTCAAATGGGAAAATTTAGCTGTAATGGAATTTGACTTTGGCAGCAAACAGCAAGCGAAATTACTTTTGATGTCTAAACATCTGTCTGTCTGCCAAGCTTTAATAGATAAACAGGCTACTGCATGTTATGCTAAATTGTGTACATTAATGAGCAGGCAGTAGCCTGAAAAGCTGGATGGGTGTCTCGTGCCAATTTGCACTGTGGGCTCATGTGGGATTTCACGGATATTTAATTCTGCCTCAAAAATGGGGGAATGTTAGAGCCAGTGGTTTACCACAGATCTGTGGGCAAGCAGCCGATCTGCAATGAGGAAGTAATGAAGAAATGGTAGCTCGGCACTGGAACTTTATGGTTCAGTTGCATCTAGGCTATGGCTTAGGAAATACATGGGCCAGCATCCACAGGACTATTTCAAAGCACACCTAAGGCATACAATAATAAAAGGGCCCTCGTAGATCATAGAAATATCATAGATTGGTCTAGAGCATGTGTCTTGCATGCAGAAGGTTTCAGGTCTTTGGCATCTGTGGCCAGAGCTGGGAATACCCCAACTAAAACCCTTGGAAAGCCACTGCCAGTCAGTGTAGACTACAGAATCACGGAACTGCAGAGTTGGAAGGGACACCAAGGGTCCTCTAGTCCAACCCCCTGCAATGCAGGGAACTCAGCTAAGAGGGGCCAGTGGGTCTGACTTCCTATGTTATTATCTTTCTCCAGTAGTTATCATAGAGAGGAGTCTGTTAAAGGTCTTTGTGGTCGATTAATCACAGGTTTTTGTGGGCAGGAAGTCAGCACAGCCCAACTTCCTCCTGGAAGTAGTAGTTGGGAAGGGGGAGGAGCCAAAGCAGTTCATGTTCCTTTTACTTGCTCTGAATGCAGCTTTCCTGGCTCAGAGATGCGCAAGATCAAGGGTCAATAAGCAGGCTCTGGTGGTCAACTAAGTGGGGACTTTCAAAGAGTTTGACAAGTGCTAGATTATGGGGTGCGGGTGGCGCTGTGGGTTAAACCACAGAGCCTAGGACTTGCCGATCAGAAGGTCGGCGGTTCGAATCCCTGTAGTAAAGTTGGTACTATTTAGAAATTATTCTTTGGTCAAGTAAAAGGAGTGAAGCCTTGTGGGAGTTTCATCGGCCACAAGGACCCTGGGAAAGAGGTTGTGTATCTTTAAACTCTAGACTAGCAGGCTCCTTGGCGTGAGAGGTTTATTGGGATAAAGGAAGCCTTGATTTAATGAAAGGATTGACACCTGGGTCTAAGAGTGTGAATATCCCCCCCCATGATGTTATCTGTCCTTGAATTGCTTGGGAATGTGTATCTGGAAAGTTTCCGCGGAAGGGAGGAACCCCTTTGATTTGAGTTCTGAATGCTAAATTGACCCAGCTGCCAAGGGGTAGATTGATTGGCTAGCAAGCCGGTCATTGGTGAATTCAAATATTAATTAAGACTTATGATTGGCTTGAGAGTTACGACGCCAAGTGTGAATTGTGAATAAAAGATCAGAGGACTGTCTGAGTCTTTGCTCTCTGCCATTGCTCACTGCAATCCGCAAGAGATGCAATGTAAGAGATGTATATTATGCAATGTCTTTATTTTCCTGATCTGTAATTCTCAAAAGAAGTGCCTGCTATTTTAGCATGTTCCTTATGTTATTTTAAAATAAAACTTCTAAGAAAGAAACTGGTTTTTAGTTTTGTGTGCCTTCCCGGGGGGAATAGCTAAGTCCTAGCCTTACTCTTGGTTACGCTATACCGTAGAATATCTGTCTGCAAGTTTGTGGAAACAACTTGTGGAGTGGGGGATAGCCAGGATAACGGGTCGCAGCCTTCTCCCTGGGTTGTGATTCTGGGTCCCCTGGAACAGAGGGAGTGGTGGCAGCCCTACCGGGTCGATTTGTTCTGTTTTGCAAAAAGTAATGTACCTGCCAACCCTGCCCTAGGAGGTCTAGTCTGGCCGGAGAGCAGAGACAGGCAAGGGAGGGGCAAGCGGTTGGGGGCCTACATTTACTACATGGTGGCAGCGGTGGGATACTGCTGACACCTACATTTACTACAATCCCTGTGACGGAGAGAGCTCCCGTTGCTCTGTCCCTGCTCCTGCCAACCTGCTGGAGGTACCTCTCCAGCGGGAAGGTAAACGGTGTTTCTCTGCGCTACTCTGGTTCACCAGAAGCAGCTTAGTCATGCTGGCCACATGACCCGGAAGCTGTACGCCGGCTCTCTCGGCCAATAAAGCAAGATGAGAGTCGGTCACAATTGGACCTAATGGTCAGGGGTCCCTTTACCTTAGATTATGATTACCCCTGATGCCAGCGCTGGCTTCATATTTTGTATTCATTTGAGCTCCCGTCATTAAAAACCAAACAAATCTCTATAGATCTCTGATCAATAGTCTATTTCAGTTTTAAGTATTTACTCAGTACTTTTCAAAGAAACTGAAACATTTTGCAACTAATGTCTAGTACTATTACGCCTTCTAGCTTCATAGCAGCTGACTGTAAAATGGTAAGAGAACTCATTTCATATCCTGCAGTTAAATCAGAGCTGTGCCAGCAATCTTCTACCCTTTCTATTGCTCCACGTGGCTTCTAAAAAAAGGGAATGTGGTTTTTCAGAGACGCTTAAAGGGAGATGCTTAATTATTTGTCCTGAAAATTAATTTTAAGCTAGTCACAATTTTTAACTCCTTGAAATGGAATTTGTTCTTGAAACGTCATATATATAGGTATTTGCTGTTGCTGTGAAATAAGCATACTTATTTACATTACAAATCGACAAGCCTTGTACTGTGCAATCAATCTTCTTACTCCGCATTACTTTATACTTCTTTCTCCAAAAGGGAAAACCACCTTGTTTTTTATTCAATAATAATTCACAATTATTATAGAATGCAATTGGAGAATTGGTGAACCTGAAGCAGCAATGGGGCACATCACAAAAGAAAGTGCTTTAAACCATGTCAGACCATGTAGTGGCTACACAGACTAGCACAGACTTCAGACAGGAGATAGTCCCATGGCTACCTGGAGATGCCAGGGATTGAACATGGAACATTCTGCATGCAAAGCAGATACTCTACCACTGATCTGTGGACACTTTTCTCGCTGAAAAGGTCACTTTTCCCTGGCTACTGCTTAGCCAGAAAGCATTTAAGCTCTTGTCAGAGAGTCAGCTAAGAGATGTGAAGGAAGAAGGGTGTGGGGGCAAAGAAGAGGACAAAATGGGAGAAGGGAAGGATTCCAGAGATGGCCTCAGAAAGTGACCCCACAGCATTCCTGAACTCCTTTGAATGGGTGGCCCCCAAAAGCCAGGGGTACCTGGTGCTCACACTTGTTTAACAGGACCAGAAAGCATGTTTTCAGACAGGATTGATGGAAATCAAAAATTTGAATAAGATGTAAAGTATGTTTAATTACTGTTGAAAATGATATGTTAAAAAAACTAATTAAAAATTATATTTTTTTTAAAAAAAAAACCAGAAAGCATGTTCTCCTTTATGGAGAGTACGTGCTGTGGTAGGGGCCAACACTGTTGCTGGGCAGGAGAGTTGGCCACCATCACGATTGGGCTCTTCTTATTGTTGGGGAGATTTATATGTTGCCATTTTGTGATTGACAGCTATAGGCTATATATTCCCTGCGCACAGCATCCTCTTTTTGCTATGCACATCGGATCAATCTGAGCCTAGTGAAAGCGGACGGTTGTATTGTTTGAACCTTTGGTTTTGTATTTTAGCTGCCTTGTTGCCTTCTTTATCCCGTTCCTGGATTCCCCCCGTTTTTCTTATCCCTCCTTACCTTAATCCCCTCCCCCTCCCCCCCACCCCGGATTTACCCCTGGTTCTGCGTGTGGTCTGTTTTCCTGTACTCTTTGTGGGATGGGTGGGCAGAGGCCTCTGAGCACATCTCTGGCTTCACATTGCCAAGGGACAGAGGCCCGGACTTCTGCCACTTTTGGTAGACCCATGAACTGGCGTGTAAGGTTCCAGCCGCCCGTTCAGCTCCTGGGCCGTTTGGAGGTCTGCGTAGCCTTTTCCTGTGTTTGCTACCGCAGCGGAGAGAGCGTCTTGTGTCTTCTGCCCTGGTTGCTAGGAGGAGGGGGCTGCTGGCACCAGCAATTGCTGGTTTTTTGCTGCTCCTGGATCATCTCTGGAACCTTGGCAGCAATTAGTTTTGCAGGGAGTAGCCCCGTCCATTTCTCCTTCCATGCTTCAGTCTTACAAAAAAGCTTGGACTGATTTTTTTAAGTTTCTGTCATCAGTCTTTATCAGTTGAAGTTAGGTCATCTCCTTCTACTTCCCAGGTGCTGCATTTTTTGGCACCCCTTTTTCAATTGGGTCACGTGGCTAGAACCCTTAGGATTCAAGCTGCCGCAATTTCATTTTTCTGTAAAGCGTGTTCTCCTTCACGGAGAGCACGTGTTGCGGTGGGGGCCGCCAGGACACTCCAAAGTTGGGGGGCGGGCTAATTGATCGTTGGCCACTGATGAGATTGGGGCTTCCCTTGTTGTTGGAAAGAAGTTAATGTTGCCATTTATTGATTGACAGCCAGAAATAGTAAAACTCCTTGCATGAGGCTAGGGCTTCCTCTTTTCGCCCGTTCATTGGATTGATCACAGCGAAGGCAGACGGTTGTATTTTTCTACTAATTACCCATTATCCTTGTTTCTTTGGCCTGCTTTAATTGCGTTAGCTCTATTTAATTTTTAATTTTGTCCTTTGATTAGGTTTCCTCTCTGTGTAATAATTATTATTTTAATTTTCCCTCTCTCCTTCTAAAATTTTTTACCCTTCATTCCCCCCCCCCCCCAGTCTTTTAATTCTGGTCAAGGCCAGTACAGGGAAGCTAATTTGCTGCCAGCTAGTGGCCAATAAAGGAAAAGGCACCTTCTGGTTAATTGGATGCTCCTTAATTAGGTAGCTTCATTTTTTTGCTTCATTTTGTGATTGCCATGTATCTGGGGTGCATTAACTTCTTTTCTCGTGTTGATATTTCTCTTTCTTGGTAGCCATCATGTCTCCGAAGAGAGTCCCAGCGCAGCCTGCCTTGAGCGTTCCGCCAAAAAGGACCATTCAGGGACCTTCTCAGTCGCTTCGATCCCCCTCAACTGGTCAAGCCTCAGGGCGTCTGCAATCTTTGGTTTCGAGCCTGGCGGGTGATCCAGCTGCTTTGGCTCGCTTTGCTTCTGAAGTAGATGGCCTGATCCAACGCTGTAGCGCCGGGCCTAGCCAGCAACCAGCGGTGACCACTGCGGCTGCAGTTTCTTCACCTTCTGATTCCGCATCTAGCGATGAAAATGATCTGCCCATGTCTGGTGTTTTGTTTTCCGATTCTCAGTTTTCTCGGAATACGGGCTCAGCCCCTGGATCTAGTCACACGCGGGAGGGCAGAACCCCTTCTCGGCGCACAACCGGGAGGGGGTGACGGGGAAAGGCCCCTTCTAGGCGTGGGGGATCTTCTAGGCCAGGGTCAGCTTTGCAACCCTTACCTAGTACTTCCGTGGATTCTGATCAGTCACCTGCCACCTCTTCTCAGTCTGTCCCAGGCGCTGCACTTCAGGGTCCAGCATCAGAGTCTTCTGAGGAGGACAGCCTACCTGTGCCAGCCAAGTCCTCTTCGGGCGGCACAAGAAGTCTTCCAGAAAGCATGCGAAGAGAAGGCGGAGGGACACGTCCTCTTCATCGACAGGTACATCTTCGCAGAGTTCAGAGTCTGAGTCAGAGGCCTCCTCAGAATTTTATTGGGGTCTTGGGGAATCGGCCTCTGGTTTCCCCAAATGGATTTGGCAGCGGAGGGCCAACTCCCATCAAGCAAAATATGGGGCCACTCAGGAATACTTAAATGGGGTATTGTTACCTGATATTAAGAAGTCGACTAATTTGGCTAGGGATGTGATCGCAGGGTGTCACCTTTCAAAGAAGTTGAGAACTAGGATATTGAATGGTCGCTATGTCGACATGTTCAAACTGAGCCCTCCAGTAGACAGTTTGCAGGACCAAGAGAAGTCAGTTCTATCCTCTAAGAAACGGGCTGCTGATTCTAAAGTGGATAGAACTTTCGAGCGCTGGTTGGATTGTTTCCAGGTTTTTGCCGGGAACGTTTCAGCATGTTATCCCACGAGAGCGGTTCATTTATTTGTCTACCAGTCTATCGTACGTAAGGTGTTTCAAATGGCTGGTCAGAATGCTGCCTTTGATTATGATGAGAATTTCAGAAGAAGGGCAGCAAAAATTCCCACAGCCCGATGGGATCGGAGGGATTTGGATGTATGGACCACTTATGTGGCCCCTCAGTTTGAAAAGAAGACCCCTGAACCTCAAAAGCCAAAAACAGGAGGTTTTAAAAAGCGCTTGTATTGCTGGGATTACAGTAAAGGCTCTTGCCAGCGACAACCATGTAGGTTTCCTCATGTCTGTGAAAAATGTGGTGGCAACCACCCGGGCTCCACTTGCTTTGGCGGCCGCCGGCCCTTTCGTGGGGGAAAGGGGGGGTCACAAGCTGCAAAAGCGGCCCCCCTCAAGCAGCAGCTGGCGCTTCTAAGTGAGGCGGATATGGTTTTAGCTTATATGCCGGTACGGCTTCCAGAATTGGTTCATTGGTTGCAGTTTTACCCTAACCATGAGGCAGCTGCTTATTTACAGGAGGGCTTTTCTTCTGGTTTTAGGATTCCAGTAGCTACGGTCCCCGTAGCATGGAATCCGGTTAATCAGCAGTCAGTTAGGGAAAGGCATGAAGTGGCATGTAAAAAGATTGAGAAAGAAATTGCCTTACGTCGTATGGCAGGCCCCTTCCTGGCTCTTCCTTTCGCTAATCTGCATCTCTCCCCCTTGGGAATTGTTCCGAAGAAAGCCCCCGGGGAGTTTCGCCTTATTCTTAACTTATCACACCCCAGGGGTTCGTCAGTAAATGACGCTATCCCCCCGGAGCTTTGTTCGGTAAAATACGCTACTCTTGATCATGCGATCAAGATGATCAGAAAATTTGGGACAGGTGCCCTGCTGGCGAAATGCGACATTGAGTCTGCTTTTCGTTTGTTGCCAATTAATCCTCAGGATTTCTGGCTTTTAGGGTTCCAGTTTGAAGGGGCATTTTATTTTGACAAAGCCATGCCCATGGGCTGCTCAATTTCATGCGCAGCTTTCGAGTGCTTTAGTACTTTTCTCGACTGGGCCTTGCGTTTTAAAACCGGCCTGGATGGGGTGACCCATTTTTTGGATGACTTTTTACTGGCCTCGGCGAGGGACACGGGTGACTGCCTGGCCCTGCTTCAGGCTTTCGCGTCTCTCACGGAAGAGTTGGGTGTCCCATTGGCATCGGATAAAACCGAGGGACCTTCCACTCAATTGACTTATTTAGGTATCCAATTGGATACAGTTACATCTACATCTCGCTTACCTGAGGACAATTTGGTTAATTTGCAAAGGATAATAGAGGAGTTGCTCCCATTACGTAAGGTGGCATTGCATCAGTTGCAGTCCTTATTAGGCCACCTTAATTTTGCATGCAGGGTGGTGGTTCCCGGTCGCCCATTCTGTGCGCGCCTGGCCAGGCTTACGGCCGGCTTGCGTGCCCCTCATCATCGGGTGCGGCTGTCACCTGGTGTAAAGGAGGATTTGCAGTTATGGTTTGAATTCTTGAATGAATTCAATGGGGTGTCATTATGGCAGGACACTTTGAACCTCCATAATGACTTCCAAGTGCATTCTGATGCAGCAGACTCTCTGGGTTTTGGGCTATACTGGAAAGGTCATTGGTGCGCATTGCCCTGGCCGCCATTGTGGCGAGGGGAGCCTATTACGTGGGACTTAACTTGAGTTCTTTCCCACTGCAGTGGCAGTGCACCTGTGGGTCAAGGAATTCAAGGACCATCGAGTCTGTTTCTGGTCCGATAACCAGGCTGTTGTGAACGTGTTGGCAAAACCGTCGTCCCGTTCAGCCAGGGTATTGGCCCTTCTCAGGGCTTTTGTTTTGAATTGCCTGCGCTTTAACATTGTGTTTTCAGCTCGATTCATCCCTGGCGTTTCTAATGAAATCACTGATGCTCTGTCCCGTTTTCAGATGGAGCGGTTCTGGTCCCTTGCTCCAGAGGCGAATCTGCTGCCAGAAAATTTCCCGGATCATCTCTGGAACCTTGGCAGCAATTAGTCTTACAGGGAGTAGCCGCGTCCATTTCACCTTCCACTCTGCGCTCATATAATCGAGCTTGGACTGACTTTTAAAAATTTTGTTGTCAGTCTTTGTCTATGGAGATTGAGTCATCTCCTTCTACTTCACAGGTGCTGCAGTATTTGGCGCACCTTTTCCAATTGGGTCGAGCGGCCAGGACGCTCAGGATCCAAGCAGCGGCCATCTCCTTCTTCTGTAAAGCCTTCTTTAATAAGGATCCTTGCGCCAAATTTGTTGTGCGCAGGACTCTGGAAGGTTGGGGGAGGCTTGGAACTCGACCCCCTTTGGTAAGAAAGCCTATAACTTTTGATTTGCTTACCAGCATGTGCTCAAAGTTGAGGAGCGTTTGCTGGTCCAGATATGAAGCGCGGCTTTTTTCAGCTGCCTTTTCTTTGGCCTTTTTTGGTGCCCTGAGGGTAGGTGAGGTGGTATTGGAGGTCATCCGGGGCAGAGAGTCTAGGGGTTTGCTTTTGTAGGACGTAATTCTATCCCCTTCGGAGGTGGTCCTATCTATCCGGAATTCAAAGACAGACCAGTTAGGCAGGGGTGCTACTCTTAGGCTCCCCGCCACTGGGGGTAAAGGTCCTTGCCCGGTTAAGGATACCTCCAAATATTTGAACCTTCGTCCTCAGGGGGAGGGTCCCTTCTTTATTCATGAGAATGGTGCCCCATTGGCCAGGCATCAATTTGCCAAGGTGATGCGCAAAGTGATTGCAGCTTGCGGTTTGATGGCAGCAGATTACGCCCCTCATTCTTTCCGCATTGGTGCTGCCACTTCGGCAGCTCATTGGGGGTTGTCTGTAGAAAGAATTAAGAACATGGGTCGTTGGAAGTCTAATGCGTTTCGCAGTTATGTGCATAACCGTCGTTGATTGCTTGTACTTACATTTACTTGTCTTTCTTACGTGTGGCGGCTGTTCGCATTTGGATGGTGGGCCACAGCATTGTCCACTGGGCCAGCATCAGAGCGAGGGAGTCTGGACTTGGACCCAGTCTTGGCCTGCCTCATCACGTGCAGGTGTCCTGGCTGACCAGACGTGGAATACTGTGGGCCGAATTGCTTCCCCTTGTTCGGAAGCACGTGAGGTTGGAAGGGCCCCCTTCAGCTATCGTGCTGCAGTTGGGGGGAAACGATCTGCCCGCCACAGACTGTTGTTCTTTATGCTTTACAATTCAAAGGGACTTAGTTGAAATGGCAGAGTTTTTGCCGGGTGTGAAAGTTTTTTGGTCCCAGTTGCTGCAGAGGCGCACCTGGCGTAGCAGTCACTGTCCAGCTGCCACTGAAGGAGCCAGAAAGCGTGTTAATAAGGTGGCAATGGAAACAGTCATTGCTCATGGTGCACCCCAATATCACCTTCCAGGAGGCCGTCCTTTTCAGGAACGATGGTGTGCATCTTTCCCCGTTGGGAAATGACACATGGTTAAATTCTGTTGTGTTGGGTTTGAAGGTGGGGTTGCAGTTGTGAGTGGTTGGCGGCGAGCTTGAGTGCTCGGTGGCAGTTAGGCATTGGTTTATGGTTTGGTTGGTTGAGGGGCATGGATTGGCTGTGCCTGCCCCTCTAATGCTGCTGCTGCAAGGGATTCCGTTAAAGGAATTGGGAGCTAACTATTGCTTGTCCACTCTGTCAAGGGGGCTCGGGCCATAGCAATGAGCTCCTGGTTGCATTTGGGGTGAGGGCAGGTTCCCTGCTCCACGTAACCCCCAAGTGTATTCCCCCATTCTGACTTTCGCATCGTGCAGAATGTCAGTCTGTCCCCCATGGTGGGGGCAGATAGTCGCAACCAATGCCTACGCAACCAGTCACAAATTTGTATTTTAATAAAGTTGTGGCCAAAATTATGCCAAAAATCTTAAACAAAAATTTCTGTGTGATGTGTGAGTTATTGGGGTGGACCTGGGGACCTCGACACGCAAATCTTTCTTTAACAAAGATTCTTATGACAAGTTTGTGGTGCGCAAGGCCTTGGAAGGTGGGGACAGGCTTTGCCCTTTGCATCCTGTAGGAAGGAGGCCCCTCACTTTTGATTTGTTGACCAGGATGCGTGCTAAACTGTGGCGCATCTACTGGTCAAAATATGAGGCCAGGCTTTTTTCTGCTGCTTTCTCCTTAGCATTTTTCGGTGCCCTGAGGGTAGGTGAGGTGGTCCTGGAAGTTTCTCGGGAAAGGAACTGCAGGGGTTTGCTATTGCAGGACGTCACCTTGTCTCCCTCGGATATGGTCCTCTCCATTAGGAATTCAAAGACCGACCAGTTGGGTAGGGGTGCCACTATTTGGCTGCCTGCTACCCGGAGTCATGATCCTTGCCCGGTGAAGGAACACCTCCAGGTATTTGGCCTTCAGGCCCCTTCGGGATGGCCCTTTGTTAATTCGTGAGAATGGCATCCCATTGGCCAGGCATCAGTTTGCAAAAGTGATGCGCAAGGTAATTGCAGCATGCGGCTATCCAGCATTGGATTATGCCCCTCATTCTTTTCGTATAGGTGCTGCTACTACTGCAGCTCATTGGGGGATGTCTGCAGAAAGAATTAAGAATTTGGGTCAATGGAAATCCAATGCATTTAAAGGCTATGTACGGAAATGGTGTTGAACTGTATGTACTTACATTTGCTTGTCTTCACTCTTAGGTGTAACTGCAGTTTGTATTTGGATTGTCGACCACAGCATTGTCCACTGGGCCGGCATCAGAGCAAGGGAGTCTGGACTTGGAGTTGACCTTGGCCTTCCCCATCATGTTCAGACGTGGAATGCTGTGGGCCGAACTGCTCCCAATGGTTCAGAGGCATGTGTGTTCAAAGGGGCCCCCTATGGCAATTGTGCTGCAGCTGGGGGGAAATTATTTGCCTGCCACTGTCATGCAATTCAAAGACTTGGGGGAATTGGTGGCCTTTTTGTCAGGCGTAAAAATATTTTGTTCACAATTACTGCAGAGGCACTCGTGGCGTGGCAGTCGTACCCCAGCTGCCACCGAGCAGGTCAGAAAGCGCACTAATAAAGCGGCGGTAAAAAAAGTTCTTGCATTAGGTGGTTCCATGATTTTGCACCCTGCAATAACCTTCAAGGCGGCTGCCCTTTTTAGGCCTGGTGGGATTCATCTTTCCCCATTGGGAAATGACACCTGACTGAATACTATTGCGTTGGGTTTGAAGGAAGGGTTGCAGTTGTGAGTGGTTGGCGGCGAGCTTCAGTGCTCGATTGGTGGTTAGGCATTGGTTTTATGAATTGGTTTGTGGAGGGGTATGGACTGGCTGTGCCTGCCCCTCCAATGTTGCTGCTGCAAGGGTATTCCATTAAAGGAATCCAGGGGCTTGCCATGCTTTTGTCCAAACCCCTGTCAAGAGGCTAGGGCCATGCAAGAGCCCCTGGGAGCATTTGGGGAGAGGTGAGGGCATGGTACGCAGCTCCATCTCTCTCCCCAAAATGTTTTCCCTTTCTGACTTTGCGAATGTCAGTCTGTCCCCGTGCTGGGTCAGATAGTTGCAACCAATGCCTAAGCAACCACTCACATTTCCTGTATTTTAATAAAGTTGTGGCCAAAATTATGCCAAAAACCTTAAACAAAAATTCTGTGTGAATTGTGTTTTATTTAAAGTGGCTTGGGGACCTCAACATGCAACAGGATGGAACAGATACCCAGCCTAACAATATCTGAAAGTAAATGAGGCTGAACACAGTCTGCACATGAGCAAAACTACCAGAAATTTCTCCATTAGGCAAAATGTATGTCTTGAGACACATCCCTGCACCTTGGGGCAAAATAAATAAATAAAAATAAAGCAATCTGGCTTTGGTGGCTCAAAGCAGCACCGGTCAGCTGACCACATGTTAGTATTATTTTAATGTACATTAGTACTTCTGCCAACTGCATGCAACTACATTGGCATAATTCGGACCAATTTGTCTTTGTTCCAAAAAGCTACTATTGCAGATCCAGAGGATTATTTGGTATAATTGAACAGCAAACTCAAAAAATACCTCTTGCTCTTTTAGACTTACTTAAAGCCTTCCAATTGTGTTAACCATAAATTTCTGCTGAATTCTCTTTCAAACTTCTGTCCCTAGATTTAAAAATGCACTGTTCCCATCAAGTGCTTGAATTAAGAGCATACAATTTGAACTCGCAATCCATCAAGTTATACAGAGACAAGGATGTCCACTATGTCCAATCTTACTTATTTTTTAGCAACTGCATGTTTAGCCTCCAAAGATTACAGGCCCAGATATTCAAGGTAAAGAGCATCTGATCACCCTATATGCAGACAGCATGATGTTGATGTTAATAAATCTATTAGATGCGATACCTGGATATATATATATTTTTAAAGCAAAATTTCAGGAAGTAGCAGGCAGATAAAAGAAAGCTCTTCTTCATGCAGAGCTGGGAACTCACTCCCATAGGAGGCAGCAAGGCCCATCGACTTGGATGACTTTAAGAGAGTCAGACAAATTCATGGAGGATAAGGCTCTCAATGTCAACTAGCCATGATGGCAATGCTCTGCCCCTCACAGCTGAAGGCAGCAATGCTTCTGAACACCAGTTTCTGGAGAATGCTCTTGCGTTCCGGTCCTGCTTGCAGGTTTCCCATAGGCATCTGGATGGCCACTGTGAGAACAGAATGCTGGACTGGATGGGCCATTGGCCTGATTCAGAAGGCTCTACTTACATTATTATGTTGTGCATAATCATTTCTCTCTGTGTAAGCACCAGAGCAAACATTTCATATGAGAGTTCACAGCTGGGTAAGGAGAATGTGGCCCATTACATACAGTCCATTCTCCAAAGGCCCATGACAGCCTTGATTTTAGTCACACAAAATCCTGGATCTAAATTTATTCTAACTTGAACTATGCTAGGCAGTATCACAGTTAAATTCTCCTTTTTGAATTGTCTCGGCCTGTTGGGGTTTTGCTTAAATAAAAAGCCTATTGTTTTCTTCTTAAGACACTTTTATTTCTGTTCCTTTTCATAAGCAAGCAGCTGGTGCACGCCAGGAGATTTTAACCAAATACAAAGATGCTGCAGGATGTAATTTCAGTTAAAAGATATGCCAAAGGCAGAATAAAGCTAGCCTCCATTCAGCTATTTGTGGGTTTTGGATAGCTGAAATAAACATTAGCTATAAAGCAAATATCCCGAGGTTCAAGGAGACTTGCTTTGCTGAGCTACATACTTTTTGGCCTGCTAATGTTTTTGGAAGCTGCAATCCTTTAGCAAACTGCTCTGTGATTCTGCACAGTGCCATTTTATTGAAAGATAATTCTAACTCAAGCCTTCAGATAACATACTTTCCTTGGGCGTACATGGCTGTGTCATCAAACAAATAAAAATAGCAGATATCCCAAAGCTTCTCCTCACTCTAGTGGGTCAAACATGAACGGATAGGGAAAGTCAGCTACCCCTATGCCATTATTTATTCATTTGAAGCCTCTCTTGTGTACACAGTGCTGTTCACCCCAGCATACACAAAGTGTGTTTTGCAAAAATGAAGCCCTAAGAACTTATTTGATGGCGTGACCACACAGGCAGCAGGGTAGGGACTTCTCTGTCCATATTGTCTAGCCTCCTGTGTGAGGGATGATGGGATGGTAGTTTGTTCAACCCATCTGGAGGGTATCAGGTTGTGAAACGCTGCTTAATGTGCACATGTGCTTCTCTCAGAAGGATTTGCCAGATTCTTAAGAATGGAATAAGCCACGCTTGTTGGTGTGCACACGCCTCCCAAAAAGCAGACAGAGCTTGATTATTAAATGTTCTCCAGCCGTAACAGATTCCTAAGAACACAAAAAGAGCCTGCTGGATCAGGCCAGTGACCCAACTACAGTTATTTACTTGAATCTAATGCACACCGTTTTTGGCCAAATAATGTCGTGAAAATTAAGGTGTGCATTAGATTTGATGGCACATTACATTGGATCGCCTAAATGGGGTAATCAAGTCCTGCTGGCTGTGCTTTTCTTCCTTTGGGCACCATGAAAAAGTCGAGCTCCTGCCAACCAGGAGGCCCCGCCCTGCTCCTGTCTTTGCCACAGCTGGATGTGTGTGTGTCAGCCAAGTTGGTCCACAGAAACTGCAGCAGCCAGGTGAAGCGAGTCGGGAATTTGGTGCATGTTGTGGGGTTTTGCTCATATGAATGCATGGACATCCTACTTGCCCTGCTTGGCACACGGGCCACTGGCTGAAGATTACCCCCCCCCCAAGAACATGGACTTGACCCTAACAGCAAACAAGGTAAAGTGTCGCAGGAACTGGCATTGTCCCGCAGAAAAGAGTCTGGCTGCAGGTGTGGGCACAGTGGCGCATTCTTGCAGAGGTGGTATTTGAGACGGAAAATGGCGGCTCTCAGGAGAGAAGATTGAACAGGCCTCGGACCCTGAACGGGCTCTCCTGGAGATTGCCACCTTTGTCCTTGAACAACCAAGACTTGCAAATCTGCTTCTGCTGCCGTTTAGCACGCCCTCAAGTTTATTTATTTTTTAAAAATTGAGACTCTTTGTTTTGATCTTTAACCTTAACTCAAATCCAGAGTCTGACTTCTTGCCTTTTTTGGATTTACTAAAGAATACTAAATTTTATATTGCAGTTTCGCTAGCAGTTCGACGCCTCAGTTTGACTCCTGATTTTAAACCCCGTTTTGCTCTCATTTTTATATAATTTACTCCCCTTGCCCTCTTTCTTTCTTTTCCCACCCAGTAACTCATCATTTGTCATCTATAGTTTTGAGGAATAATAATAATAATGTTTATCAAAAAATAGAAGGTGGGTTTTTTCTGTAAAAGTGAAATCATTAAAAAAACTCATTGTTGTAAAGAGCGCACTTTTTCCTGATGCATATGACATTCGCCAGCAAATACTTTTGTTGTTTCAAGGTTTTGAAAATTGAGGTGCGCGTTAAGATTTGATGGGCATTGCTTTTGAGTAAATACAGTAGGCCAGCATCCTGCTCTGACAGTGGCTAAGCAGATACCTGTGTGAAATCCATAAGCAGGATCTGTGCACACAAGCACTCTCCTCTTCCTGTGGCCTCTAGCAAGTGGTATTTTGAAGCATTGAGCATGACTGCAATAACTAGTAGCTATTGATAGCTTCCAGCTCTATGAATTTCTCCAATCCTGTTTTAAAGCCATCAAGTTTCCATCACTCCTTCCTGCAGGAGCAAGTTCCAAAGTTGAGCTATATGGTTTATTGGCAGGCTTCTATTAATAATTATACATTGCAAAAAGTTCAGTAAACATTGAGCAAAACTGAAGACAAAGTTATATTTAACACAGATCAGGAAAACACATCATTCCAAATGGGCTAGACATACCCCTATGGGTGCACACACACACATAAACACAGCTGGCTATTAAAAAAAACAACAGCCCATGTAATTTCTAATTGACATGACATGCAGTTAGACTGTTAGACACCCTTCTTTAATAGGGCAACAAATGTTCATGCCACCTAGTGGCTAAACTGTAAATAAATAAAATCTCTATATGTAAACAAATAAAATCTCTATATGAGAACGGACACATTTAAAGGCTTTTGCAGTGTGGAACAGTGCATTTCTTCTCACAACAAGCAGATGATGCACTTGCACTAAATGGCGGCATATTTCTGTGTCTCCAATTGCCCTGAGACAAAATCTAAGCAGAGTCGATCCTACTGACCTCTAATCAAAAAGTTTAATATAGCCTCAACAAGGTGATGATCCAAGGAATATGGAGACCAAAAAGCAAATCTTGAAAGGTTAGATCTTCATGGAGAAATAGTTGGGAGCTCTGTCTGAGGGCTTCAGAGGAGGCCTCAGACACAAACATGACTAAAGGCAACATGAAGGCCCCAAAACGCGGGAAAGTAGCTGCAATAATGGAGGAGGACAGAAACTCAGAAGAGTACATTAATAAAGTAAGGCAGGTACTGGCCTTGGAGAGCAGCCCTGGCATCGTTTGAGCAGAAATTTGATATGCTTTCTAACCAACTATCAGATTTTCTATTTCTAAAACAGCAAATGATACACACAATCTTGCTTGAGTCTAACCAACCAGTCTGAGATCCAGCTCTTATAAATGATGACTGAAGGTTTGGCGATGAACTGGCGGAACAATTGGACAGGGATTGGGGGGGGGAATCATCTATGAGGCCTACTGGAGAACCAGGAAAGGGGAAGGGGGGACATAGTCCAGTTCATTATTTATTGGATACTCTCCCTGAATTTAAACATACCATGATCCCCCAATAACATAAAAAGAGCTCATTGGATTCCAGGATGCAGAAGCAGAACTGGGGAAGCTCCAAGAGATGTGGTAATTCACTTTGAACATTATAGGCTCAAAGACTCAATTTTCAAAGCAGAATGTTAGAAACCTAAAATACTGCGAAGGTGGGGAGGAAAAGGAGACGGACAACTTTGCTTTTACCAGTAAACAGAAGTAAGAAGAGGGGTGTGTACTTGCAACTGCCTTAAACAACAGCAGTAAGAAAGAAGAAGGCACTACGATTTTCCAGTGATCCGGAAATAAAAGGAGCCAAGATCCCTTCAATGATTCTCTCTCCCCCACCCCCACCATTGCCAAAGCTGCCAGCAACACAAGGCTCAGGAAAGGTTAAGGGACGAGGTGGACAGTGGACTGCACAGATTGCAGAAGCCCCTCCGCTCTGCTTCCTCTGCTGCTTCCCCCCTATATTGTATGATTATTGCGGAAGATTATTGTGATTTCGAGGAGATAAGTGATCTGACATGGTCAACTCCTCCTGTCTGGTTATCTCTTCCCGATTCTGGTTTCTATGTTTTACTACTTTCTTTATCAATTGTAAAAGGCCTTTGATGTATACCCTGGTTTTTCCCCGTTGTAATTTTGGTCAGCCCCCCCCCCCACCTTTGACGGTAGTCAGCAGGCGATGGTGCCTGTGAAGTTGGTGCCTGTGAACCCTCCGAGTTCCTTTTTCCTCCCCCCCCCCATACCTGACGGAATAATGCGTGAGCCTTTCGGGGGTTGGCGTCGTCCCTTGGGGATAATTTTAAAATATAAAATCTTCTTCGGGTCGCACTAAAGCATTGTATTGTCGAGGGAGATTTTCTCAGGCGATTTGGACGCAGTGCGTGGGCTGTGTTCAGCTGGATTAATCAGGCAGCCGCCAGTTGGTGCTGCGGGGCGATTGTGGGGCCAGCTACCTTGCAATAATTACTAGTTTCTTAATTACTAGTGTTCCTGCTTGCTGGTGTTTGTTGCTACCTCTCTTTTAACCCCCCCTTGTGTCTGGTATCATTGTTTGGTTAAACAGCAGCTTCTTGCCCTCTTTCTATTGCTGGTTTCCTATTCAACCCCGTCAGCTTTATCCTTTCAGGGGAACAGCTCCTGCCCGTTTTATTTGCATCTGACTTTAGAACAGTGTCTGATTTTAGAATTGCTGCCAGCTAAATATTTTCAGGGAACAGCTGCCTCGCAGGATACATTGTTCACCTTTACGAACGGCAGTTCCGGCTATTGTTAACTTAAGTGCCTGCCAGGTCAGGGGTAATTCATTATAATATAAATATAATTTATTTGACTTACTAGCATTGGCTATTAATTCAGAAGTGATAGTAATAATATCTAGCTCATCAGCTATTGCGACCAAACATTAGTTAATAAACATTAATATTGAATATTGATAACATATTAATATTTAATATCAATACACTTAATTAATTAAAAAACCAAAAAAGGAATAATAATAAACAATAATAAATAAATAAATTTAACATAAATAATTAAATATATTTTTTTTAAAAAGAAAAATTACATATATACTGATAATCTAATAATTAAAAAAATATAAAATATAAAATATAAATAAATAAATAATAGCGACTCACTAAGTAATTAGGTACATTCTTCTAGAGCAATAGCCTGTGCCTGTGGCCCTTCGTATATTTTGTTTCACAGCTCATGGCACCCAAGAGGAAGCGCGCGGCTGAGGAATCAGGACACACTGTGGCTGCTAACCGTACCCCATCACGGGTGCTACGCGGTAGAAATAATAACCCCAAACCTATTTCAAATTTTCTGAATGCTTTCAAATCATTCATTGATGACTATGAACAACGCTTTCCTGATCAACCCCACAGTCCAACTCCCTCCCCCGACGCCATTCCTGATACACTTCCGGATAGCCCAGCTTACACGCAGGTCGTTCTAGAGAGCCCGCCTCTTTCCCAGGCTGAGGATCTTCCGGGCACCTCTGCCGCCCTCTTTAGCGACTCTCAATTTGCAAGGGTGGGTACTAGCTCTCGGTCCGGGTCAGCGGCAGTGCAGACTAGGTCCCGGGCTTGCTCATCAGCAAGCGACCCTCAGAGCCGAAGTAGGGTGGCTGTGCAGAGGTCAACCAGTAGTAATAATCCGTCGCTTCTAGTTCTTTACAGAATAAGCAGCCCAGGGTTCAGCTCCCGGAATCAGGCACATCATTGGTGGGCGAGGAGAAGCAGCAGCAGTTGGAGGAGGAGCTGTTAGGCTATGAGTGCTCACCAGCTGCGTGATAGCAGCACATTGTTGACATCATGTGATGCTCCTGATGTTACTGAGTGCAAGACAGGATGTCCAACGCTGCTCTCAAGGTTGTGTTCTCAGTGTAACCTGAGACCTTTCTGTTGTTGCTGCAAAGGAGGGTGGAGTGAGTTGTATGGAGGCTTTTGAGAGAGCAGACATGTTTTGTGCTAGCTCGTGTACAGTGTGCAGTCTGGAAATAAAGTAGAATGAGTTAGGCTACTTTCAGACTGTTTTCTTTCTTCTGCTGAGATGCAAGGGGAAAGGGAGTGTGCATCTCTCAAGAGGGAGGTGTCACTTATTACCGATCTCCCTGGACTGACCGAAGACCAGCCAGGGGCAGATCACCGGCAAGAGACCCCAGTGCCTGGGAAGAGCAGTCAGCCTTTCCCGAGGGGGCTGATTGCCAACAGGTGCCTCAGGCGGTGACGGAGGACAAGCCATCAGGGAAAAGACGCACAAAGAAAAGGCATGTTTGCAAGAAAAACAAGTCGAAGGCTGACGACACAGACGATGACACAGACAGTTCCTCAGAGTACTACAGTGATGCCTCCCTTGGCTCTTATTGGAGTAGAGGGGAGAAGTTTTCTGGGCTCCCAGATTGGGCTCTCTCCAGGAGACCTAATTCCCACCGTAAAAAGTTCAGGGGAACTCAGGAGTGGAAGAATGGGGCCCTAGTTAAAGATTTGACTACTTCCACTACCGCAGATGTCATCCCGGGGGACCACCTTTCACCAAAAATGCGGGCTAAGATTTTGAACGGGGAGTTCATTGACATGTTCCAATTGGTTCCCCCTGCTGAGGAGTTGGGGAGGGGAGAAAAGAGGCCCTCTTATGGTAAACGCAAAAGCAAGCACCCTTTAGTCCCAAGGACTTTTGAAAACTGTGTAGACGGTTTTCAAGCCTACATGGGGATAATTGTACCTGCTTATCCCAAACGAGCAGTTCATCTGGTGGCCTATTTGTCGCACATCAGAACGGCCTACGCCCTTTCCGGGGAGGCCGCTGCTATTAGCTACGATAAGAAATTTCGCAGAAAGGCTTCTAGGATTCCTCTGGCACGCTGGGATCAGATCGAAAATGGCATTTGGGTGGTAGCGGTTGGACCATATGTTGAGAAAAAACCAGTAGATGCATATCGCTCGGCAAGGTTGGACGTAAGGAAGGATCCTAAACGCAAGGTGTGCTGGGAATTCAATAAAGGGTCATGCCAAAGGCAGTCAAGAGTGTGAGAGATGTGCCAGGACCCACCCAGCCATTGCATGTTATAAGGGAAAACAGCCCTTTCGTGGAGCCCGGGGGTTCCATCACTCCAGTTCCAGAGGAGCCCCCGCGGCAGGGAACAGAAGATAGCAGATCTTTGGGTTTAGCCTTTTCCCCGATCAAGCTGTCTCCTCTCTGCAGCCTCTTATCCTATTACCCGGATAAAAGCGCGGCTTCTTATCTCTGGGAGGGTTTTTCTGAAGGTTTCCAAATCCTGGTAACAGGCCCCTTAATAGCGAGGAACTCTCCCAATCAGAAGTCCGTTAGGGAAAGGCCTGAGGTAGCAGAGAGGAAAATAGCTAAGGAAGTAGATGCAGGGAGAGTAGCAGGCCCATTTGCTCACCCTCCTATTCAGAACTTGCACTTATCACCCCTAGGTATCGTACCCAAGAAGGCCCCTGGAGAGTTCAGACTAATCCACCATCTTTCCTATCCCAAAGGGGGCTCCGTAAATGATACCATTCCACCGGAATTGTACTCAGTAAAATATGCCACCTTCGATCAGGCAGTAAAGCTTATCCGGGGTTTTGGTCACGGGGCACTTTTGGCAAAATGTGATATAGAGTCAGCCTTCCATTTATTGCCGGTTCATCCTAATGATTTTAATCATTTCAAGGGGTTCAAATTTCAAGGGAATTATTACATTGAGAAGATTATGCTGATGGGCTGCTCCATAGCCTGTTCGGCTTTTGAAACATTCAGCACCTTTTTAGACTGGGCCTTGCGCTTCAGAACCAACTCATCTGGGGTGATGCATTACCTCAATAACTTTCTACTCGTGGGGAAGCCCAATATTGGAGAATGTGCCTCCCTTCTGGAGGCCTTTTCATTTTTAGCTCAGGAACTGGGTGTTCCCCTTGCAGCGGACAAAACCGAGGGCCCCACCACGCGCCTCACCTACTTAGGTATAGAACTTGATACAATAGCTCAATCCTCCCGCTTGCCTGGGGAGAAGATAACTGCCCTTAAGGAAACAATCCTTCAAATTCTTCCATTGAAAAAGGTCACCCTTAGGCAGATCCAATCCCTGCTGGGCCACTTTGACTTCGCGTGCAGAGTAGTTTCACCGGGCCGCCCCTTTTGCTCCCACTTACCAAGGCTGTCAGCAGGCCTCAAGCATCCGCACCACAGGGTAAGACTCCCTAAGTCAGTTAAGGCAGACCTTGAGATCTGGATTATGTTTCTGGAACGCTACAATTGAGTCTCCTTATGGCAGGAAATCCTCAACTTGTCCTCAGATTTCCAGGTTCACTCTGATGCCCTTGGGTCCCTGGGCTTTGGCCTGTTCTTTAGGGGACATTGGTGCGCTCAACAATGGCTAGCAGATTGGCAGGGCGAGGCTATCACGCGGGATCTCACTTTTCTGGAGTTTTTCCCCATAGTTGTGGCTGTTCATATTTGGACTGAGGAGTTCCAGAATTGCTGGGTGTGCTTCAGAACTGATAACCAGGCGGTGGTTAACATACTGGCTAAGGAGTCACCGCGTTCCGAGAGGGTGTTGCACCTACTTCGATCATTTGTCCTCCAGTGCCTCAAATATAACATTTTTGGGGGGCTAAATTTATACCGGGGGTTGATAATGATATAGCGGATGCCTTATCTCGTTTCCAGATGCCTCACTTCTGATTGTTAGCACCTGGGGCTCAGCTGCTGCCAGAACCCTTTCCGGAGCACCTGTGGAACCTTAGAAACGTGAAGTGATTAAGGGAGTATTAGCGTCTGTCGCACCATCTACGCTTAGATCATATAATAAGTCTGGTGCAATTTCATGGGTTTCAGGTCCAAAGTATCATCCCTCTCCCCTAATGTCCCACCCACTACTGATGACGTCCTGCAATACTTGGCGCGCCTTCATGGTTTGGGTCAGGCCTCAAAAACTTAAGGATACATACAGCTGCCATCACATTCTTTAGTAGAGCCATGTTTTCCATCGATCTGTGCTGAGACTTCATGGTCCGCAGGGCAATCGAGGATTGGAGTAGACTGCAACCTCCGAGGAGCAAAGGCCGTAGGCCTATTTCTTACGAGTTGCTCTCCAAAATTCGTATGAAACTTGGGTCAATTTGCTGGTCCAAGTTCAAGGCCCGGCTGTTCTCCACGGCATACGCTATCGGCTTCTTTGGTGCCTTTAAGGTTGGCGAGATTGTAGCAGAGGCTACCTCAGGTGTACAACACGTGGCCTCCTCTTGGAGGACGTGCAGTTGTCCAGCTCAAGTGTGACGGTGCAGGTACGTCAATCTAAGACCGATCAGGGTGGTAAGGGCACCTTAGTCCAACTCACAGCTTCCGGTCAACAGGGCCCATGCCCGGTAAAGGACACCAGACGATATCTTTACCTAAGACCTTCTGGCCCTGGCCCACTCCTTATTCACGAGGATGGATCCCAGTTGATGAGGCACCAGTTCACTAGGGTACTTCGTAAAGCTATAGATGCTTGTGGTTTCTCTTCCAAGGACCACGTGGCACATTCATTTAGGATTGGCGCGGCTACAACGGCTGCACACATGGGCCTCCCGGCGGACAGGATTAAAGAAATGGGTTGCTGGAAATCTGATGCGTACAAGGGTTACATCCAATAGTATGCTTTGAACGCTCTGCTTCTCTTTTCTTTACTCTTAGCTGTCTTCGGTAGACAAGTTTGGATCTGCGGCCACAGTATTGGGCATTGGGCATGCGTCCGGGCAGCAAGTTGCAGCTTCACTCCTAATTTGGGACTACCATCGTGGGTGCGAGTTTCCTGGTTTTCAAGATGTGGCATGCGATGGGAAGAACTCATGCCACTGCTGAAGGGAAAAGCCGCCGTGTTTGGGCCCCCTAACATTCTAATCATTCAGTTGGGGGAAAACGACCTGGCCAACAGGAAGAGTGTGGACTTGTTGTGGAGCATGAAAAAGGACTTGGACGAGTTGGTTGCCTTATTTCCCAGAACAACCTTGTTCTGGTCCTCACTCTTGAAGAGAAGGGTTTGGCATGGTGCCCATAACATTATGGCCATTGAGAAATCCAGGAAACTCTTAAATCACGTGGTAGCGCGCAAAGTATGTTTTATGAATGGCCTAGTTATCTCTTATCATGATATCTGGATTGGCGACCAGGTCTTATTCCGGGATGGTGTTCATCTTTCAGATCAGGGAAACGACATATGGTTGACTAACATCACCAATAGTCTTAAGGATTGGTTGCAGCTGTGAGGGTATTGGCGGCGAGCCCCATGGGCTCAGATGGCGGTTAGGCATTGGAATGTGTTGTTGGTGTACATTTTTCCCGGCTATATTCAGCTCCAAATATTGCTAAACCGAGCCAGTTTCCTTCTATTAAAAACGATCTATTAATGGGCTGGGATCCTGTTACCGAATCAGAATGCTTACAGCTAATTAAAACACTCAAGAATGGCAAAGCTCCCGGTGAAGATATGATTCCTCCTGAGGTGCTTAAATTAAATGCCCAGTAGTGGGCTGTTTTATTGGCCCAACTCTTTACGGCAATAAATGATACATGCAAAATCCCAGAAAACTGGAAACTGAGCCTGGTAGCCCCCATCTATAAGAAGGGAGACCCCCAAGACCCCTCAAACTATCGCCCCATAAGTCTCCTGGACATTGTGTATAAACTTTATACTCGCCACCTGCTAAATAAACTGGTTGACTGGGCTGACCACTCTAACTTGTTTAATCCGGAACAGGCAGGGTTTAGAAAGGGCCATAGTACAATAGGCCAATGTTTGGTACTACAGACAATGATAGATAAGTATACAAAGACACATAAGAGCAAACTTTTTGTGGCTTTTGTAGATCTCACATCCGCTTTTGACTCAATCTGTAGGGACAAATTATGGCAAAAACTAAATGACACAGATATTGATAGACGACTTCTCAGAATACTTAGAGAGTTACATGCAGACACCACAGTTAAAATCAGAACTGGGATGTCAGGCAACTATACTGACCCACTGCCACTGGGGAAAGGGGTTAAACAGGGCTGTTTGTTAGCGCCGTTCCTCTTTAATTTCTATATAAACGACATTGTTCAACATATGGCAAAGTATAAGTCATCAGCCCCTGCCCTGGAAGGCAAACACCTGAATATACTGCTATATGCTGATGACATGGCGGTCATGGCACTCACTCGAAGGGGCCTTCTCAGCATGCTGGAGGGACTCGCAGCTTATTGTTCCCAAAACTCTCTAAAGATAAACTATGATAAAACAAAAATTGTGGTATTTACTAGAGCTCGCCACACATTTAGATGGTCTCTAGATGAACACAAAATTGAACAATGTCTCCTCTTTAAATACCTCGGTATCACTTTCCAAGCTACATCTAGCTGGTTTGCCCACTTCAAGACTGTAGCCCTTATAACACGTAGAACAACTGGTGCTCTGCTCAGCTTTTTTTATTCGAGGGGTGGGCAACTGGTGACCCCGGCACTAAAAACTTTTGTTGGAAAAGTGATTCCACAGATGTTATACGGAGTAGAACTCTGGGGATGGAATCAGAAGCTGTTAGAACGGCTTGAAATCTTCCAAAATTTTTATCTCAGAAGAATTCTAGGCCTCCCTCAGAGTACTCCGGCAGCTCTCCTAAGAGTGGAAGTAGGATTACCTTCTGTGTCTGCTAGGGCTCACTTAAGATTCTTGCGTTTTTTCACCAACCTTATAGATGCCCCGAACACCCTATTGACTAAACAAGCCTTTGTATCATTACAATATAATACCACTTGGCATAAAAGTCTATTAGACGTTCTATCCAGATACAACTTACCAGAGTTTAATACTCTCAAACTGTGGAGCCCTGATAAAGTTCGGGAATGAATCTTTGAAAAAGACGCCTTTTCAGACTCCACCAAGATAAAAAACTCTGGGTTTTCCTACTGGTTCCCACGAGTAAAAGCAGTCAAAATCTGTGCCAACTACTTGGTGGAGATCACTGATCCCACCCTTCGGAGAGCTTTCACCATGGCACGGTTTCAAACATTGCCAACTGCTTATCTGACCGGTAGATACACAAAAACCCCAGTTGAACATCGTTTATGTCCTTGCCTTATGAAAATTAAAGGGGATCTTACACATTATTTCCTCTATTGCCCCATTTACTCGGGCTTTAGAGACGCATTGCTGCAAATTATACCCATCTCTATAACCAATCCCGAAGATAGAGTAAAATTTTTGTTAGTTGATGCAAACCCACGCATTACCCATGTGGTAGCGTCTTTGTGATGAAGGCCATGAAAGCCAGGGAAAGTTTTATGAATGACAATGTAAAGACCCCTTCATCGTCTGTTTAACTCGCTGTTCGTTTTCCCTCCTTTTCTACTTTGTGGGAAGAAGGTTTTGTTGGCATAGTATGTAATGAATTTTAATATTTTTAACTATTGATTCTAGTGTTGATTTTTGTGCACAGGCATGGTCCTCACAATAAACAGATTTGAATTTGTGTTGTTGGTGTGTGGAAGGGCAAGGTGTGGCCATCGCCTACCCCTTCAATTTTGGGTATTCTGGTAAAGGAATTTGGCGGTTGCGGATCCTGTCCAATGCCTATGTGGCAGGGGGCCATGGCATGACCCTCGGTGACATCAGGGTATTAGCATCAACAGGCTCCCCAGACTGGTGGTTAACCCCTCTTCAGACTCACCCCTCTCTGAGTGGGTGGAGTCAAGTTTTCCGTGGTCCAATGCCTAAGCCCAATACCTTCTCACATGCTGTAATCAATAAAGTTGTGGCCTTTTCTTGCCCATTAACCTAATATACCGTGTCCACGTGTTTTTATTCACCAAGCGGGGATCAGGTCCTCGAATCACAATTACAGCAGCAAGAAACACAGTTTATTTTCATGTTTAAAACCATTTATCCAGGGGGCCTTGATTGTTTCATTTGATTATTTGTATTTAGTCTGTTACTTTGTACTGCTCCTTTTTATCCCAATCTTCTTGTATTTGTATTGTTACTCTGCACTGTACCTTTAAACTCAACCTCCTTGTTATTAGCACCACCCAGAGTTGGCTTTTTCAAAAAATGTTTTTCAAAAAATATTGTTAGTAGCAGTGACTACATTACATGAGTACTGTTCCACAGCATTTGATATTTTCATTTACATACATTCATTCAAAATAAGATGGGCTATGTACTCTTTTCCACTACTGTTTGAATTATAGTTTATAATTTTTGTAAAGTGATATGTCATGCAGGTCGTCTGTAAAATTCTATGTTCCGTTTATGAAGCAATTCTATATCCTCCCACCACGCTGACGAAGAATTATATGAAACAGTAGTCAATATCCGGAATCACTGTTCAGTGTTGGATATCATATTTGCTGAATACACAAAGCTTCACAGCTTGTCTTTCATCGTACAAAATCTGGTACCTCGCTTCATTTAAAGATTTTCAGAGACTTTGAGACAAAAGATTTCATTTTGTACTTGTTATGGTTTGAAGGAATTCTATAAAGATTGTCTATTAGGTATGTATATGGTGATCGTGTTGCCTAGACATTGTTGACACCCTAAAAGTCCAGCAGAAAAATTGAGTTTCTTGAAAAACACCATCTTTAATAGAGCAGGAGTTGATTACCTAGGAATTAACTTTCTCCTATCCACAACTTCAACAACACATTTCAAACCATTTGGGTCCTTTTTTCTGGGAAATCTACAATTTTAAAATCTTTATAGAGAACTGAACATTAAATAAAAAAACTCTTCATGAACCATATGTAAATATCCTGATTGACTTGAGAAGAATCATTCAAAAAACAAGTTTCAAAAACATACCTCTATTGAATGAAAGTATAACTGTTTACATATCAGTTCTCATATCTTAATATAATGAAAACATAATGCATACACTCGACACCTTTCATCAGCAGAATAGGTATTACTACAGGTGCCATATACTACCTTGCGTTTCTAAGAACTCGATTGTTTAATATAGCAGCACCTGCACTTTGGGGTTGTGATTTTTTCTTGATTTTCTTGTTTTAGCTTTTTATCAACAACTTTGAGGTTTGGGGTTGTTTTTTTTACTAAATTTTGCATAATTTTTATGGAAATAAAATAAAGACATAATACAATGACTGTACAAAGATCAGAGTTGTGGCCTTAACTGTAGAAATTTACATGACACACATGAACACATGTAAAAAGAGTCAACATCTGGGCTCTTAACACACAATATTATGGTGCAAACGATGCTGTGAAGTTCTGGCTTTGTGTACTTCATGTGGGAATTGAATTACAATTGTAACCCACAGGGTATACAAGGTACACAAGAGGAAGTCCTGTTATGAAGTCTGCAGCAATTAGAAACAAATAAAGCTGCTTGCTTCTCCAAATGCCTTTAGGACATTGAACATATGGAAGTTGGATGTTCACTGTTTATTCTGCCCTGAAATTCTTTTACAAATAAAGGGGGGGGGAGTCATTAAACAAAGCGCACCCCTGGGTTTAGACAAATACTCAAGCAGAGTCCTTCCAATTGGTACAATTCAACATATTTTATCTTCCTTGGAGTGTTTCTTAAAACAACAAGCCACCATTGCCTAGATTTGCTGTTTCAATCAAACTCCATTAACCTTGACACTGTGCATTATGCTCTTTTTATTTATTAGGCAGACTTTACAAAGATATAATATGGATTTCTATTTATTTCATATACACCCCCCCAAGTGCAAATAAATACTAATTTTTCAGAATTAATAAATCTGACTTCCTGGTTTGGATGGCCCAAGGATGAGCAAAGCTAATCACAAGTTTTTTAGAAAATCTTTCAGAGTGTTCGTCAGCACAGCCAGTAAATAAGGTCTCTTAGGTGTTTAATTAAGTTACTTTAGTTGGGGATACAGTTTCTAAAGAGAAATTAGCTTTTAGCGCATCAGGAAAAAAAGAGTAGGACTAGTGAAATTACTGAGAGACGGAGTCAATTCCTGGGAAACCACAGAACTTAGAAGTAAGCATGAAATAGGATATTAGGTGGAAATGTTTTTAACTTCTCAACTTACCCCCATTTGCTTGACAATATTAGATGTGCCAGAAGACGTGAAGGGGGTTGGTTCTCACTAGCGTAGCTGAGGTGGGGGTGGACGGCTCTGGGCAGAACGGTTTTGGGGGGGAGCACCGCAGCCATGGCTGGCAACCCACTCAGGCAGCGCTCCCACAGCCACTACCTCCCTTCTGCTGAGCCGAAAAGCCACCAAGCCCTTCTGCCAGTGTGCATCATCTGGGACACTGGAGGAGGCTCTGACCAGAGGCAACATGGCGGACACCGCGGTGGAAAGCAACTCCTGAAGCCAGCCAGAACCAATTACGCTGCCTGGCCGGCTCCTGGGCTGCTGCCACCAGCACCACTACCAGAGGGGAACCAGGGGTGCCTGGTGTGTCAACCAAGGGAGCTGCAGTGCCCCCCCCCGGGCGACTGAAAACACCCGGACAATGGCTCAGCGGAGCTCTGGGGCCAGGTGGACCCTGGAGCCAACGCAGAAAAAGAAAAAAAGAGCCCAACCTTACCGCTGCCGCAGGGGAAGAAGAGGAGAGGTAGGAGAGCACCGAGAGGGCAAGGGAGGCTGCGAGGAAACGCGTGGCCAAGCCCAGGCCCAACCCGAACCTACCTCCCCAGTGGCTAGCGTGCCAAGAGCAGGCTGGGGCACAGAGGGAGGCTGTGCGATGGAGGACACCACAGAAGAGAAGAGAATGCAGCATGGTCACACACACACCCCCGCTGGAAAAATATACCGAAAACCCCTCTTTTTAATTCCATTTTATCTTCTTTTATTTTTTAATATTTTAAAGACTTTTTTTGGAGGGGGCCATTGCAACTACAGCTATCTTTTACTTATATTTTTACTTTTTAAGTCTTAATTCCTTTTCCCAAATTACTATTATTACTATTTTTTAAAAGAAAATTACTTAAAAACACATTTCCACCCCCTTTTTATTTTACCACAAATTCTTCACTTAAAAAATAAAATGGCGGTGCCTGGAAGAGAGCCCTGAACCAGCAAATGCCATTCCCTTGGATCGCCACTTCACCCCAGACTCTCTGCTATTAATTAATTAATTGCTTTTAATTCTCATTTTTATTTTTTAACGGAGGGGAGAATAACAAAAATCCGAGTCCCTTTTTAGTTAGGTTGTTTTTGAGGGGGAAGTCCTTCCTCCCCCCCCTCCACCATCCCGTTACTATCACCATCCTCTTTTAAAACTTTTTCTCCCATTCAATGGCACAAGACACATCCATATGTATATCAAAGTGTGATTGGCTAGCTGCTATCGCATGGTTTTCTCTCAAAATGGGATTGGCTCCCTGCCAACACGCACTTGTTTTCACATCTCACTTCCATTTTCCTCTTCCTCTTTTATTCTGTTGCTTTTCCCAGTGTGGAGTGTTTGTTTTTAGCAGTATTGGCAGTTTTTTAACACATCCACATGTACTTTTTGTAATTTATATTGTAGTTATTGAAGCTAATACGATGTCAAAGAAATGAAAATGTGTGGTTAGTGATTTGATACTAAAGGATTTTCCATTTATCAGAAGAGGAGTGAAGGAACATTCTGCATTTTGTTCGCTATGTGAAGCAATTTTTACTGTTGGAAGTGGCCGGTGAACCTCAGTCGTTGAACATGTTACAACTAAGAGACATAAAAGCTCAGTGATTCAGGAAAGTAGCAACACAAAGGTATCAACATACTTTAAGAAGATTGTGCCAGATCGAAGTGAAATAAACATTGCCCTTCAAGAAGGAACTTTCACATTTCATACCATGAGGCATTACCACAGTTTCAAGTATACAGTCTGTACTTCTGGCTTGATTAAGAAATTCAATGAATCGAAATTCACGTGCTCCAGAACAAAAGTTGCAGCCATTGTCAAACACATGGTTGCTCCCTGGGAGATTGCTGAAGCTATAGAAGAAATTAATGGTGCTTCTTTTGTAACTATACTTCTAGATGCTTCAAATCATTGGAATACAAAATTGCTACCAATTATTGTTCACTATGTACATGTGAATGCTGAGAAAGCTTTATCCATCCATAATAAACTTGTGGACTTTGTTCAAATTACAGGGGAAATAATATACATGGCTTCATTTCAAACAATCAAGAATCTTGGTTTGGAGCACAAAGTGGTAGCAATTTCAGCAGACATTACAAAGACTAACTCTGGTGGTCTGAAGAGGAAAGGTTCAAACAACCTGAAGGTTCAAACAAAATGAAGGAAAGTTTGGGAAAGAAGATTCTCATCTTGGGATGTAATGATCATATGATACATAATAAATCCAATCCCTCTTGATGTTGAAAGACTTGTAGTAAAGATTTTTTGTTATTTTCACATATTGACAGTGAGAGTAGAACATCTAAAAGAGTTTCGTGGGATAGTAGGACAGGAACACAAATTTCTGCCCCGGAGGACTCCCCTGCTTGAGTGCCTAAGGGCCCCCATTCCTGCCACACACCATCTGGCCCAGGGCGGGGCGTGACAGGCCTCATAAGGACAGTTGCCACTGCTGCTGCCCAAGAGGACTCAGAACAGTGCAGAGTTCTTTTTAAAATGCTTTTCAAATTTCTTTTTTCCCTTTTATTTTTTATTTTTTGGTGGTGGGGTGGGATGGATGTTTAGTCGGGTTCGGGAATTTGTTTAATTTTGGTATGTTTGTAATTTTTACTGTTTTTGTTTGTTTTATTGTATTGTTTTATTGTGTTGCTTTTTAGGTTTTATTTTGTTCTTAAGGGGAGGGGTCAGGGCTGCCGGGGAGTGGGTCCCAGCCAACAAAATGGCTGGGGCAGGTTCCACAGGGGGGATGCACTGGGACAACCGATCTCAGTGATCACGGGTAGGAGGAGGAGTTACACTGAGATCAGACCATGTCATTACCGAGGAGGCAGGTTTAGCCGTTGTTTGAGGACTATCCCTGTCTCCGGGTCTGGTCCTGACCAGACGGATACTGGAATCAGCAAGGGATACCCACATGACCTGAAGGTGCTGCTGTGCAATGCCAGGTCAATGATGAATAAGACCACTGCCATCCACTCCCTCCTGCAGGCCAATTCCACCAGGCCTAGGGTCGCAGGGCCCACACTCACCATCATCACAGCTTTAAGAGGCCTCAGCGAGGCCCTGGGACACTGCTGCTGCTGCCATCGTGAGTGCTGGGGAAGGCCACTCCCTCCTGCAGGCCAATTCCATCAGGCCTAGGGGGCGGGGCCCACACTCACCATCACAGCTCTAAGAGGCTCCAGTGAGGCCTCAGGACTCTGATGCTGCTGCTGCTGCTGCTACTGCTGCAGCAAATGTCAAAAATGGTTTTACATATTTAAAAATGTTTTAAAAGCGTTTTTACTTTCTTGCACTGTGAACAGTGGTTTTTATTTACATATTTTTATTTTATTTTATTTTATTTTTGTTTGGGGTGGGATAAATGTTGACTTGGAGTGGGGATTAGTATTATTTTAGTATAATTGTTTTGGGCTTTTACTATTTTGTTAGGCTACTGTATAGTTTGCATTTTGCTTTTTAAGGGGAAAGAGTCAGGGCTGCCTGGGAGTGGGCCTCGGCCAACAGAATGGCTGGGGCAGGTTCCACAGGGGCAGAAGCACTGGGACAACCAATCACGGTGCCAGTGATCACGGGCAGGAGGAGGAGCTACACTAAGACCAGACCATCAGCTGTGGTGAGGACTGCTGGGCCTGCTCCCTTCCAGGGCCTTTTCCAACGGGCCCATGGGGCGTGGCCCAGGCCCTCACTCTCCCAGCTACAAAGGGACTCCTGTGGCAGTGAGACCTTGGACCATTGGCTGTGGTGAGGACTGCAGGGCCTGCTCCCTTCCAAGGCCTTTTCCAACTGGCCCAGGGGGTGTGGCCGGGCCCTCACTCCCCAAGCTGCAGAAGGACTCCTACTGCGGTGAGACCTTGGACCATCGGCTGTGGTGAGGACTGCAGGGCCTGCTCCCTTCCAAGGCCTTTCCAACTGGCCCAGGCCCTCATTTGGAACAAACTTTTGGGGAAGTGCAGGAGGTTGTTCTGCTATTGCTTCCCTGTCCCAAGTGGTTAATGTGATTTTAAATGTCCTTAAGCAGTTGGTGGCATTTTAAATTTTTCTTTCTTTTTTCCTTTTTTGCTTTGTTGGGGGTGGGTGGGTGGGATGGATATTTGGTTGGGGATTAATTTTAGTATAATTGTTCTGTTTTTGTTTTTTGTTGTTTTTATTGGTTGTATTGTTTGCGTTTTGTTTTTAAGGGACGGGATCAGGGCTGCCTGGGAGTGGGGCCCCAGCCAACACAATTGCTGGGGCAAGCTCCACGGGGGGGGGGGGCACTGGGACACCCGATCTCAGTAATCATGGGCAGGAGTTGCAGGTTTAGTCGTTGTTTGAAGACTATCCCTGCCTCTGGGTCTGGTCTTGACCAGATGGATACTGGAATCAACAAGGGAAACCCACATGACCTGAAGGTGTTGCTGTGTAATGCTAGGTCAATGATTCATAAGACTACTGCCATCTACAACTTGATTGTGGATGGAGGACTTGACCAGGCATGTGTAACAGAGACTTGGTTGGATGAAGTAGATGGGCCTGTCCAATAGGTTTCTCTTACACACAGCAACCCAGGTCATGTGGGTGGGGAGGGGGGGTTGCATTGATTTTTAGGAAGTCATTAGTTTGCACCAGGCGTCCTATTAGGAAGACCCAGTTTTCTGAGTGCATGTTCTGGAAGCTGCGCAATAGGGCAGTACAGGATTCCTTTTGGTGTACCGACCTCCTCCTGACAGTTTATCTTTCCTGGGCCAGTTCAGTCCCATGGAGATCCCTCCGTGGGCCAGATCACATGCGCACCTGCAATTTTCGGTGTCTGCATCTGCGCAGACAGAATTTTGGGCGCCACAGAAGTGAGTCCCCGTGCTGCGCTGTGCAGGATAGTGCAGCGCGCGAGCGTGCAACTTGGTTGGAAGGCAGCTCGTGGGCCTGTCAAATGAGCTCTGCGGGCTGCTTCCGGCCCATGGGCCTTAGGTTGCTGACCCCTGATCTAACTGCTTGGAGCTCCCACTCTGAAGTTATTAGGTGTATGGAATACATTTTGCTTAGGACTTTTTCACAGAGAGAAAACTTTGAAGAGTGTCTCCAATATTTTTCATCAAGAGTAGGAGTTGATCTAAGTGAAGATCATCTATTTGATGGAATTTCTTCTTTGAAATAATATGTATCAAAAGAAAATATAACTAAATGGAATGAAAGTGGTGCTGATGTGTGTTCAAGATGGGAGTGACATTTTCTCATTCTTCTTATCCCCTATCCACAGCTACAAAAGTTGGTTCAACTGTGTCTCTGCCTACCAGGAAGCAATGCTGCAGTGGAGAGTGTGTTTTCTTTCATGAACACGATGTGAACATCTCAGAGATCAAGACTTGGTATAGACACTATCAAAGCTATGTTAGCGGTCCTAAGTAACTTTGCCATGACTTGCCAAGAATTTGCAACAAAACTGGAGTAAAAAAGAGATCTCTGCAAGGTGCACTCTTCGGAAAAATGCAACTAGTTAAGAACAAAGATATCAGTATGGCTAACCTGATACGAATCAATATGGCTAACCTGACCAACCCTCCTCTGGGGCACTGGAGAAGCCTCTGACTACAACGTTCATCAGTTAAACAATTAAGGGAAACATTGACCTAGGTACCAAAATTAAGGAGGCAGACTGGAATACCTTATAGGCAAAAAAAAAAAAAAATCCCTTTAAGATCAGTGTCAACCCTCATAAGAAAATTCTTCTAAGTTAATGTATAGATGGCATTTAACCCCATTAAGATGCAGCTAAATAGACAAAACATCATCACCAATGTGCTGGAGAGGATGTAACACAGTTGGTACTACACTCCATATGTGGTGGCTATGTGATTAAGTGCAGCCATTCTGAGAGTGTGTGTAAATAAGCAATATTACAAATCTGTATATAAAATGTAACCCAAGTTTCGGTTTCTCAATAATATTTAAAGAAGGTTCAACTCAATCTACAAGGAACTTATTACTTTTCTTTTGCTGGTGCCATGACTTCGCATAGCACTGAACTGGAAAGGATTTGGACATCTGCACATCACACGATGGTGACAGAATGAATGGGCAATTGCTTTACCTTAAAAACTGGCAAAGAGGTGCATGTTTTGAAAATGCAGGTGACTTCATTGAAGTATGGTACCGCTTCATAAAATTTTCTGATGAACATCCCAACAATTGGCATCCACTGAGTTCACAAACAAGGTTATGGCAAGATTTGATAAGGGAACAGGATGTGAAACAGGGGAACTTGTTTATATTTTGTAGGAAACCAATAAATATATAGTGAAAGCTGACTTTTTGTTTTAAAGAGTTTCAATGAAAAAAAATCTTATTTCAAGAACACTTTTTAAAAAACATTGTTTGTCAAATCGTGACTCAACGTTAGATGAGCATCTGCAGAGGATCATTTTGTATCTATAGCACATGACTCACTTCCCATTTTACATTGAGAAATCTGAGTCATATCTGAGATTACTGATACATTTAGCTGCTGACTGGCGTAATTTAAAGTAACAGCAGGAAATGCTGCCGTAACCAACACTCATTTGTCAAGCTGCTTGATCTGTTCAGGGGTGTTTAATTCCACACACTCAACCCAACAGCTGTGAACATAAGAGATAGATGAGGATTCGTTTTCACCTGGATATTCAACACATTCCTTAGTACTACAGTTACTGCACTGAAGCAGCTGTACTACCTGGTTTTCAAAGATCAGCAATGAAGAGGAGGAGGGTTTTCAGGTGGTGAACAGGGAAATAAGTAGCCCAGGTGCTACTGGAGTATGCCCATCTAGTAGGTTTCATGTGGTGGCCCAAAGGGTGGGGAACTTCAGGCCTGGTTTCCCATATCCAGCCCTGCAATCCTCGCTTCCTCCCTGGATGATGTTCCACCCAGTGGGTGACCATCACCAGCTAGCATCCAAAGGAGTGAAATACATGCAAGCTTGAGGAAATAGGATTGATTTGCTTGTGGAAAATAGCTAGGAAGTAGGATTGATTTGCTTGTGGGAAACAGTGACCACTTCTGCAAGACGTCCGCTCTCCTTTCTCAGTGGGTGGTGTTGCAGCCAGGCATCCAGGTCCCTGTAGCCATCCGGCTTGGGGTGGCAAGTTGTGCCGACTTCGGCAGCGTCACTCTAAGTGTGGCTCCAGCCGTGGGGAATTTAAACTGTGGAGCAGCCGGGGAGCTCTCCTCTTTCGCCCCCTTTGCTGGATCTCTTCAGTCACCCCTTTGCCAGATTTCTTTAGTCGTTGATTCCTTCCCTAGCTGAATGGTTTAGCCTAGTCGCTGCTACTGCCAGGATTGTCGAAGACTTTCCCTTTGCAGCCGCTCAAGAGTCGGTTCAGGGTGGGGCAGCTGTGCTGCAGCCACCCACTCGGCTTCCCCAATCAATGCTGCTTCTTAAAAATGCTGCACAGCAGTGTGTGCTCACTTTCTGTTGTGGATTTATTACAGCTTGGGGAGTCAGTAGCTTCTCCCCTGGTGTCCATGTCTGCTGCTAAAGCAACTTTCCTCTTTGGTGGTGGCCTGGCTATCAGGTGTATGTGGATGTGTGACCAGCCTTGCATGATTTCTAAACGGGGGAGTGTGTGTGTTTGATTTGGCTTCATTGTAACCCAGGGCGGGCTTCACTGGGTGTTTGTTCCTTTACACCCCCCCCCTTTCTGTTTCATTTTATTGTGTGATTTGCTTATCTGGCATGTTTTAAGCAGGGGACGGCCATTGCCGGGCACGTTTTTCTTTTCGCCCCCCCTTTAGTGTGTGTGTGCATTTAAGTTCTTTGTTTAACTTAACTTTGTTTAACTTTAACTTGTCCTCTTAGCCTGACTCTGCTGGGAATACTGCCATGTGCTCCTTTGTCTCCTGCTTGTCCATTTACCAGCTGGGTTTTTACCCCATTTATTCTCATTGTTGCTGCGTGGGCCCTGTTTCATTAGTCAGGGGATGGAGTGAGGTCCGCCGGAGCCATCGGCCATTTTGGATCACCCACTCAGTCTAGCCCTTTCACTGTGAGGCTTTGGAAGTTGGCCATCACTAGATTACTTTTGCTAACACATTATATACAGTGGGAATGTTTTTTCAAAAACTTTATCAGCAGCAGCCTATAGGCAACATCAAACAAACAAATGAATAATCAAATAATAATAAAAAGGGGCTGTTTTGATTGGGCTTTAGTTGCTGTTATCCAGTCTTTTTAGTGGTGTTGCCTGCAGGGTAGTGCTTCACATGTGTGCCTCTTTGTTTTATGAATAGTAGCTATTGTGGCAAAAGTTTTGATTTATTATATTAAGCATAATATAGGTATAGTTTCCCAGTGACCCCCCCTTGAGTTCCCTCTCCTTTGATAGTATAGTTCCCATGTATCCTAAGAAGCAGCTTCACACCTTCGCAGCTGCTGTTTAAGCATATTAGCCTCTCTTCTTCCTTTGTCAGTAACAGAGAACTCTATGATCCATTTGTCCTAAATGGTCACAGGCAATTTCCCTTTTATCTTATCTGTGGAATGCTCGCCTCTAGGAGCCAAGCAGCCTGCCTTGGGTAGAACTTGAAGGCTGTGTAAGGATGTTGTTTAACAATTAGCAAATTCCTGTTGCAGTAAATGAATATGCAATTTTTTTTAAAAAAATAATTTTTATTAAGGTTTTACAAGTTTTTAAACAAACACAAAAAACACACAAGAAAAAAGACAAGTATAGCTCCAAATCCTTATTTTCTTACCCTCCCCTTCTTGTATTCCAATTCCAAAATTTAGCTCAGCAAGTTCTTATCCCCATCATTTACCTTATTATTTTTATGTTTAATTCATCTTAGTTATCCAATTTAAAACTTATAGCCCTCAATTTAAACAACAATATTCATTCTTAACATCTTTTTCTAAAGTCGATCTAAATTCCCTTCCACGAATTTCCCAATTTTTATAATGATTACCAAGTAAAAATAAGAAAGATAGATAACATATAATTATACACCCTTTGGGTTCCCAAACTCTTATCCCCCCCCTTCCCGGTTTCGATCCCCAAAAAGAAATGTCCATCAATCTATCATGGAGATCTTACATCTGAGGCTCTCAAGTCTCTCTCAGTCCCTCTCTGCCGGTTTTTTTTTGTAGTCCTTTATATTGAATGTCAAGTCATGGAGAAGCTCTGTTCCAGTAAAGTCTATGTTTCTTCGAGCAAAACCTCCATATTCAAAAGTGGAGCCTAAATCTTGTTTCTTCTTTCTTTTAAGTCCAAATGTCCCAAATGTCTCAATAGCTCCAACTTTCGCCTTAATCAAATTTGTAATCCCTAGATCTTCAGATCTCCCCTTAGGGAGATCCTTCCATTCTTCATTTTCGGGTTCAAACCAGATTCTCATCATCCAGGTCTTATTTTTCTTTATAACCATCTTAGCAGGCCTCAGGCTCTCCTTTGTCTTCTGTGACATTTCAGCTCCTCCTTCCCTTTCCTCTAAGACAACACATATCTCTTCTTGTTCAGCTGCAAATGTATCTTGAGTCAAGTCCTTGACAGATTCAGCAAGTTTGTTTACATTTACATTCAAAGTTGTAACATTTGTAGCCAAAGCTTCATTCTGACCTTGTAACTTTCCCATGAGAGGAAACATTCTGTCCAGCTCAGCCTGTATTTTTCCACCTGCAGGCATTGTAGTGTCTCCGAACCCCCTCTAGAGGGATTCTGGTTACTTATTGTTCTTTTCAACTCCAATCCAACAATCAAATTTTTCCGTTTCTAATTTAAAGTCAATTTGTATCAAGAATAACCAGCAAAGATAGCAAAAAGAAAATTTTCTTCTATTTTCTTCTTTCCAACCTTGACAGCTGGTTTGACAGCTGTCAAACTCTTTATGTCTCCTCAACAGGCTCTCTCTCAGATCACTCCCGGGTCCCTGGGGGTTGCACCTTAGTTCTTAAAAACAACTCTTATCCTCCAGCAGATTTGCTTATAGTGCCAAGTCGTGAAATTAGTAACTTTTATCCAATAAGCGGAAGAATGTTCTCTCGCCCTTAGTTATCAAATTCTTGCTTTAATTTGTCTACAAGGGGGGGGGAGACGGACTTCCTTTTAGCACTCCCCCCGATCGTGCCCAATTCAAAAGGAGAAATTTTTAGTTCCAATTTCCGAACTACTCACGGGTTGTTACTTTTTAGAGTCCAAATGTCCAAGGAAAGAAATCAGCGCTCTCTGGCCATGGCATGCGGCTTCACTCCGTAGGGGAAGCGGTCTACTCTCAGCACTGCGCCACTCCTCGTCTCCCGCTCCGCAGCCCTTAAGAGAAAAGGCTCCTTCGCGGGTCGGGGGCGCAAATTGTGCCCGCCGAGTCACCAAGTCCACAGGCTTCCGCGCCTGTGGTTTCTGAGGGTCCCCGCGTCGCCGCCGCGGCCAGACCCGTCCTCTATGGAGCTGACTCCCTCCGGAGCTCGGAGGGAATCCGCCATTACCCATCCGCGCTAATCCGGAAGTCTAAATATGCAATTCTTAATGTATTCACGTGGGAAAAGGGTATATAAGCTCTGGGCAGTCTCCACCCAGGGGGATTCTGCTTTTGGAAACATTCCACAGAGCCACTCAATTGCTGCCAGCAAAATAAACTACATTCTTTCTTTCTATTGCAGAGTTTGGATTTCTTTCAGTTTGTGGGCTTCTTTCTGATATAACAATAGCGCACCTCAGTCTATGAACCAAAGGCATTGCTACCTCCGGTTCAGGTTTTCATGTGATTATCAATCTACACCCACCCACCCCGTGCTATCACTAATTAAGGCATATTAGCAAATTTATCTCTAATCCTTTCGCTATGCCTGCTAGCAAGGACTGCCCTGCTGAGAGCCTGAGGGCTCTGCTCTTGCCTCTCTCCACCTGGCCTAGGGTGGGGCCTGATAGGTTTTATAAGGACTGCCGCTGCTCAGCAGAGAGCTTCTTTTAAATTGTTTTTATATCCTTTTAAATTATATTTTTAATATTTTAACAGTTTTTAAATTGAGCTGCAAGAGTACTTGGTGGGATGTGCCTGTGAGAGCAAGGGGGAGGCCCAATTACAGTGTTTCTGGGTAGGGGGAGGTATGGTGTGGGAGGAGCAGGCCAGTTAAGGGGCATGCGGCCCAGGCATATAGTGACTGTGCTGTGTGCCAATCCCTCCTCCATCCTGGGGAATTGTGGTTGTTATACCAGCCAACCCTCGGGTCCGGGACTACTGCTGTTGAATGCCAGGTCGGCCCAGAATAAAATCTTCCTCAACCATGATCTGATTATAGATGAGGTGGCTGATCTGGCATGTATCACTGAAACCTGGGTGGGTGAACAGGGTGGAGTTGGTCTCACCCAGCAGTGCCCACCTCAGTGTAATAGCTGGACAGAATTATGGGTCAGGGGGGTTGCTGTGGTTTATAGAGATTATCTATCTCCAGGCTCTCTGTCCAGTTGGGGGGGGAATCTAGAGTGGGTGTTCCATGTTAGAGATTGTGCTGGTTTACTGCCCGCCTCACTGCCCAGCAGTCTCCCTCCTGCCTGAGCTTACAGATTTAAGTTAACAATTAAATAATCCCACTGGGACCCCAATTGGTTACAAAACCCAACAGGGGGGAGACTTCCGGTCGGCGCCAGCGTTTAATGGCGGTCTTTGCCTCGAGCTCCGAGGCAGGACTGCTCCGCGAGTTCGGGTCTTACCCGCTACGGCAAGCGGGGGACCCCTAAAATCACAGGCGCTGAAGCCTGTGAACAAGGAGATTCGGTGGGCACCTTTGCGCCCCCCGGTATCGTGAAAGAGCCTTTTTAAAGGCTCCGGAGCGGCATCGGGGCGAGCGCGGTGCTCAGGATCGCTACCCAGCTTGCGGAGTGAAGCCGCGTCGCCATTGACTGAGAGCGCCGATTCCTTTCTGAAACTACTGATTGGCAACAACACCCGTGAGTAAGAACGGAAAATTAAGGAAACGGGACTTTAAAAATTTAGAAGATTTGGCTGAAAACGGGAAAGGCAAAATTAAGGAAGTCAGCCTCCCGGAACTGCATGAGTGACGGAGCAATGAAAAGAATGAGCTGTATTTAAAAGGAAAGTTATTTTAAACTCTATTAGACCGGACATCGAAAGGATCTCCCCCCTGTAGAGCAGGGGAAGGGGGGGAAATAGAACTAATTTAACCTGTAAAAGAAAGAAAGAGTTATGAACGGGGAAGTTTCCGCTGCCGACACCTCTGGCCAGACTGCCGGAGCAGCGATCGCCTAGAGAAGGAACTGTCAAATGAGCTGTCAAAAGATCGCGGTTACAAAATAAGACCTACTTGAAACATAATAACGGGACTTTGGTGGATAAAAGTTTCAATACCATAAAGTGCTACAAAGTAGGGACTTTGGTTGGACTTTTGGTTGGACTTTTGCTTTTGGGACTTTCCGTTTCTTTGTCTATCTGTTACCTCTGTTTGGATACAATTTCTCCCTCTAGAGGGCTTCAGTTGCATTACGGTGGATTCAGCGGGATTTTCCACTTGCAACTTTCCTGTGTGAACGACCTTGAGTTATGAGCAACCCGCTGGAAGAAATATCAACAAGAAGCAAAACAAAGCAGGCTCAAAAACAAGCTCAAAAAAGAGGTTCCATATCAGGAGCAGCAGCTGCACAGGAGAAAACAACAGCAGCATCAATGGATTCTATGACACAGGCTCTACTCAGAATAAATCAATCTTTAGAAGTACTTACTAAGCAGTCTGCAGAGCTTACTAAACAGTCTACAGAGAACTCTAAGAAACTGACGGAGTTGACAACAAGATTGGACTTGAACACAACGACAATATCATCTAATACAGACTCTATTAATCGTTTAATTCAAGAGAGCACGGAAACAAGGAAAATAGCTGAGAGCGCCAGGAGCACTGCTGAGGAAACCAAGGGAAAATTTGCGCCTATTGCAAAGAAAGTACATGAACATGATGCAGCTTTAGCCCTTTTGGAATTGGAGAGGAAAAGTAAGAATCTGAAACTGAGATTGGTACCAGAAGAGGAAGAGGACAAGCTTGGGGAATTTCTTACAGATAAATTTCAAGACTTTTGGAATGATGAGCTAGACGGAGAGGAAGATGAATTTGTAATAACTACAGCCTTTCGGATTGGCAGGAAGCAAGGCAAGAAACCAAGAGATTGCTTAATCACTTTGAGATCAAAGGAAGAAAGAGATAAAATATTGAATTTACATTTCCAGAAGGCTTTGGTCATTAAAAACTCCCAGATACAGATCTTCAAGGATATTCCTAAACACTTTTTGGAGGTCAGAACTCAATTTAAAGACTTAGTTGATTTACTCAAACAGAACAACATTCCATTCAGGTGGGAATTCCCACAAGGGTTGTCCTTCAACTTCAAAGGGAAGAAAATTAAAATAAAAACAAATCAGGATAAAGAACATTTTCTGGAAAGAAATTCAGAGGATCTTCAGAAAGGAACTGTGAGTGAGAGGGAAATACCGGACATTTCAAACCTATCATTTGGATTGAACCAAGCACCGACCGAGGAGGAGCAAGAACTTGGTGCAGTCGGTGGAAGAGGTACCCAGCAATAAAAATGTCTCTGCAACTCCTGAGCTGGAACTGTAATGGTCTAAACCATCCCCGAAAAAGGGGCCAAGTGTTTCATATATTAAAGAAAGAATATTTAGATATAATCTGCTTACAAGAAACCCACATTGCCAGGACACATAGAAAACTTCTAACAAACAAGAGACTAGGATTAGAATTTATCTCATCAGATAGAGTCAAGAAAAGAGGAGTAGTGATTTATGTCAAGGAAAAATTGGAGCCAAAAATGATCTTTAAGGATGAAAGAAGGGAAGTTACCAGGGACCTTTTTCTCTATGATAGAGAATTGTAATTTAATAGATGTTTGGAGACTGAGACACCCATTAGACAAGCAATTTACATATTTCTCAAAACCAAATCAATCAGCTTCTAGAATTGACTACGTATAGATTTCCAGTGAATTAACACCCAGTGTAACAAAGATAGAAATACAACCAAAGGTACTTTCGGATCATAATGCAATTAGATGTGAAATAAAAGAACTGGATGTAAAGACTTTTCGATGGAGATTGAAAATTTGTTAGAAGATGAAAAAATTAATGAGAAGGCTCAAAAGATGCTAACAGAATATTTTGTAAATAATTGTAATAAAGGAACTAAAATAAGTGTTGTTTGGGACGCTAGTAAAGCGGTTATGTGAGGCTTCTTTATACAACAAAATAGCATCAGAAATAAATTTAGAGAGAAAGGTAAAAAAGAAATCTTAAATCAGATTATGGAAAATGAGAAAAAACTAATAAAAAATCCGATAGATTTAAGAATTAATCAAAATATTAAGATGCTACAAAGCCAATTTGCAATGATAATCAATCAAGAAGTGGAATGGAATATTTTTTTTAAAAGATATTTATTAAAGTTTTTCATAATAAAACAAATATCACAATCAGAAAAAGGAGAAAACAGAGGAAAAAACAATCAAAAATAGCACAACGAAAACAACAAAAAACAAAGAAAAGATTATTGCTTGCTTACTATCTTTATAACCCTATTTCCTGACTTCTTCACATCTCCCTTTTCTGTGTTCCCCTTTACACAATCAATTTCAGCAATTTCCTACCCTCTTTCCAATCTTGTACCCTATTAATATATTTCAACCTAAGTGGAATGGAATATTAAAAGAAAGAGACAACAGAATTTTGAACATGCCAACCAATCAGGGAAATGGTTGGCATGGCAAATTAAAAAAAGGAAAGCTCAAAGTACAAGAAATAAAATAATATTGGATGAAAAAGAAGTAGAAAATCCAAAAGAAATTAGAAAAGGATTTGTTAACTTTTATAAATAACTGTATTAAAAAAAACTGGAAAAGATGTAAAAAAAAAGATAGAGGAATTCTTGAAACAGAAAGGAGTGCAACAAATGAAAGAATAGAGGAAGAAGAAATTAAAGAAGCAATAAAGCAATTGAAAAGTGGAAAGGCACCAGGGCCAGATGGATTTACAGCAAAATACTACAAGGAATTAAAGCACACCCTACTTGTACCATTGAAAGAAGTGATGAATAATATATTAAACAATGGAGAAATACCAGAAACATGGAAAGAAGCATGTATTACATTAATACCAAAATCAGACTCTGACTTACTACAAGTGAAAAATTATAGGCCAATTTCACTGTTGAATAATGATTATAAGCTATTTGCTAATATCTTAGCAAACAGACTGAAAAAAAGTAATGAATGCGATAATACATGATGACCAAGCAGGTTTTCTTCCAGGTCGCCAGATGAAAGATAACATAAGGAATATTGTGAACATAATTGAATACCTGACGGCCATGAATGATAAACAAGTGGTGTTAATGTTTGTAGATTCGGAAAAGGCCTTTGATAATATATCTTGGGAATTTATGATAAAGAATATTGAATTAATGGGTATTGGACAATTGTTTATAAAAGGTATAAAAGCTATATATTCTGATCAAAAAGCAAAATTGATAATAAATAATATAATAACTGAAAATATTGAAATTACGAAAGGTACAAGACAAGGGTGTCCGCTCTCAACACTATTATTCATATCGGTACTGGAAGTCTTTCTAAAGACAGTAAGAAAAAATGAGAAAATAAAAGGAATTTCAGCTGGCTGGAAACAACATAAAGTGAAAGCCTTTGCAGATGACTTGGTACTAACTGTAGAAGAACCATTAAATAATGCCAAAGAAGTTATTAAAGAAATAGAACAATTTGGACAAGTAGCAGGTTTTAAATTAAACAAAAGCAAGACTAAAATATTAGTTAAAAATATGAAACAAGACTTGGTTGATATGTTCCAGCAGGAAATTGGTAAGAAGTAGTCAAAAAAGTTAAGTGTTTAGGAATTTGGTTAACCACAATGAACATAGATTCATTTCAAAATAACTATACACCAGTGTGGAATAGAATTAAGAGAAGGCCAGGCTGACTTCCTACCAGGTAGGAAAATGAGTAATAATATGAGGGTAGTAATTGATTCAATTGAGTATTTAGACATGAACCCAAACAAAAAAGCAGCTTTCATATTTGTAGATGTGGAGAGAGCATTCGATAACGTATCATGGAAATTTCTGAGAAAATAATTGACCAAATGGAAATGGGGAAACAAATTACAAAGGTCCTAAAAGCAATATATGAAGGACAAAATGCAAATTTGATAATTAATAATATGACAGAATATTTTAAAATAGAAAAAGGGACCAGACAGGGGTGTCCACTTTCACCTTTACTTTTTATTTTAATTTTGGAAATATTAAATGAAGAAATCAAGTTAGATCAAGAGATAAAAGGGATAACTCTAGGAAATAAATCTTACAAGTTACTGGGCATTTGAGGATTTAGTATCGGTGGTAGAAAATCCAGAAGAAAGCATTAAAAAGGTTCTTGAGAAAACGGGAGAATTTGGTAGTCTCAGGGTTCACACTAAATAAGGAAAAAAATGAAATAAATGGTTAAAAACATGGGAGCAAAAGAAAAAAAGGAGTTAGAAGAAAAAAGAGGATGGCAAATAGGAAAAAAAATAAATTAAAATATCAAAGTATACAATTGACAATGAAAAATATTAATTTATTCAAGGACAATTACAACAAAACCTGGAAAGAAATCAAAAAGGACATGGAGATATGGGCCAGATTAAAATTGATGTTGTGGGGCAGAATATCTGCAGTTAAATGAGTATTTTACCAAAATTATTCTTTCTTTTCCCAATGATACATATAATTGACAAAATGGCGTGTTTTAATCAACAGAATAAAGATCTTTTGACTGCCTTTCATACTGAATGTCAATTCTGCCTTTCAACTCGAGACATTGGCTGTGACATTGCCCTAATGCTAGGGCAGAGGGAAGGGAGTTGCCTTGAAGAATGGCCAGCCAGAGGTCCAAAGTTTGTAGCCTGAATATCCAGGATGTGTCCCAGATTTTTTTTCCTTCAGTTATTAGGGAGGACTTTACATGACTCTGCTCTCAGCCACATATACACTTCAATATGAGGGACAAATTATTATATGAAAAATTATTTTGATTTGAACCTGAATAAAGAGACCCCTATAAATATAGTATGGGACGCCAGTAAGGCGGTTCTAAGGGGCTTTTTAATACAACAGAATAGTCATAGAAGGAAACTAAGGGAACAAAAGAAAGAGGAGATCCTTACCCAGTTGAGAAAATGTGAGAGGAAATTGACTATAAATCCGGCAGACGAAGAGATTAACCGAACCTCTAAAGTGTTGCAGTCACAATATTCAGCCTTATTAAATCAAGAGATAGAATGGAGAATTAAATTTATGAAGCAGAAATATTTTGAGTCGGCAAATAAAATGGGGAAGCTGCTTGCGTGGCAGCTAAGAAAAAGGAAGAAACAGAATGTGATCAATAAATTAATAGTGGAGGATAACATCATAGAAGACCCAGATGAAATAGAAAAAAGGTTTATCCAATTTTTTGAAAAGCTGTATGAAAAAGGAGAAGAAGATAGTATAGAAATAAGAAATTACTTGGAGCAATGTGGAGGGAAATATCTAACAGAAGAGGATAGTGTACAATTGAACAAGAAGATCACGGTAGACGAGATCAAGGAGGCTATTAGTAGGATGAAGACCGGAAAGGCCCCTGGGCCGGATGGTCTGTCATCAAAATATTATAAAGTGTTAGGGGAATACTTAGCGCCGGTGCTTACGGACGTTATTAATAATATTATCCAAGGAGGGAGGATCCCTGATTCTTGGAAAGAGGCTTATATAACTCTAATACCAAAAACAGAAACTGAAAAAACAGATATAAAAAATTATAGGCCAATTTCACTGCTCAATAGCGATTATAAAATCTTCGCAGATATCATGGCAAATAGACTCAAGAAGTTTTTAAAGAAATATATTCATAAAGACCAAGCGGGATTCCTCCCTGACAGGCAACAGAAAGATAACGTCCGTCATATATTAAATATTATTGAATATTTGGATATGAGGACAGACATCCCGGCAGCTTTGATTTTCATTGACGCAGAGAAGGCCTTCGATAACGTCTCCTGGGAATTTTTATTACAATGTTTGGAAAGAGCAGGAATAGAAGGTCCATATATGGAAGGCATCAAGGCAATATACTCAGGACAACAGGCTAGATTGATTATTAATAATAATTTATCTAAGTCCTTCAAGATCATGAAGGGTACAAGACAGGGCTGCCCTTTGTCACCCCTGTTATTTATCATGGTCTTGGAAGTAATTGCAAACAAAATAAGGGAGACACCTAATGTAAGAGGGATAAATGTCGGGGAGAAGGAATACAAATTAAAGGCTTACGCCGATGACTTGGTCTTGTCCCTAGAAAACCCTGTGGATAGTGCCAGTAGAGTAGTAGAACTTTTAGAAGATTTTGGTAAACTGTCAGGATTTAAATTAAATAGGAAGAAAACAAAAATTTTAACAAAGAATTTGGAGGACCAAGATAAAAAAAGATTGGAGCAAAAGATTGGCATTAAAGCTGTGAATAAAGTTAAATATCTGGGAATTTGGCTATCCCCGAAAAACATAAATTTAATGGAAGATAATTACAATAAGGTATGGCAAGAAATTAAGAAAGACCTGGATACCTGGCACAGGCTGAAACTATCATGGACAGGGAGGATGGCAACGATTAAGATGTGTATTCTCCCAAGACTGCTATTTCTATTCCAGAATATTCCAGTAATCAAAGGTACTACATGTTTTAAGAACTGGCAAAAAATTTTGGCCAAGTTTATTTGGCAGGGGAAGAGAGCTAGAGTTAAGTTTAAATATCTTACAGACTCAAGAGAGAGAGGTGGTTTTGCAGTTCCGAATATAAGGCTTTATTATGAGGCAGCTTGCCTATGCTGGATAAAGGACTGGGCCATTCTAAGAAACACGGACTTATTATACCTAGAAGGCTTCGATATCAGGTTTGGTTGGCATGCCTACTTGTGGCAGGATAAAGGTAGAGTTCACAGAGGCTTTTCCAACCACATAATTAGAGGCCCGTTACTTGAAGTCTGGAACAGGAATAAAAAGCTGATTGAAAAAGGTACCCCCTGGTGGCTTTCTCCAGTTGATATTATTAAAATAAAAAAATTAAATATGACAGGTGAAAGGTGGACGTATGAGGATCTTTTAGTTAAAACAGAAGAAGGGTGGAAGATGAGGTCATATGGCGAGATGAAAGGTAAGATCAAGGAGTGGCTACACTTTCACCAAATTAATGCACTGTGGGGTGAACATAAGAAACTGGGGATGAGTGAAAAAAAATCGAGATTCCAGGTGGAAATCTTAGAAGGCAATAATAAACTCCTCTCTAAAATGTACAAACAATTACTGGAATGGGACACCAAAGAGGAAGAGGTGAAGAGTGTGATGGTTAAATGGGATAGAGATCTTGGGCATAATGTAGAGTATAATAAATGGCAAATACTTTGGAAAAAAGGTATGAGGTTTACAGCATGTGCAGCCCTGCGGGAAAATTTAGAGAAAATGATGTACCGATGGTACTTGACCCCGGTAAAACTGGGGAAGATGTACAGATCTGTAGACAATATCTGCTGGAGATGCAAAGATAAGGTAGGGACCTTCTTCCACATTTGGTGGACCTGTGAAGTGGTGAAGAAATTCTGGGGACAAATCTATGAGGAGCTGAAGAAAATCTTGAAGTATAATTTCCCCAAAATACCTGAGGCGTTCCTTTTAGGTATGATCGGAGAAGAGATAAAAAGCACAGACCAACCTTTTTTCCAATATGCCACAGCAGCGGCGAGGGTTTTAATAGCGCAAAAATGGAAATCGCCTAATATACCTACGATTGGAGAATGGCAGGTGAGGTTGTTTCAATACATAGAATTAGCGAGATTAACACAAAAAATTAGGCATCATAATTTGGCAAAAATAAAAGGTGAATGGACTAAATTTTTAAGTTATATTGAGATTAATTTGGGAATTAATAATTTAACAGCAGACGATAATTAATACCTGCGACGTTTAGAGCTATTGCTAGAATAACTGCAGAAACTATACAAGATTACATAACCCTAAATCGAGTGGATGGAGGTCTACTGTTTGTACTGTCTGTTTGTACAAGTTAGTATAACTCTGTTTAAGTTTCTTTTCTTTTTTCTTTTTTCCTTTTTGCTTTTTGGTGTGTGTATTTTCTTCTTGATATGTGTATTTTTTTATACAGAAAAACTTTAATAAAGATAATAATAATAATAAAAATAAAAAATCAATATGAGGGACAGGATCATTTTCATGGTTCTTTAACTGTATTACAGCTATATCTATTGCGTGGCAAGATCCCGCCTCCCACCAGTAGAAATAAAGACACAGGACACAGTAATTTACGTTAATGGGCTAAAATTAGGCCACAACTTTATTGGTTACAGGTGATGAGCCGTATTGGCTTAGGCATTAGTGGTCCCATCAACTATCCAGCTTCAGCCTGCTTGCTTGAAGACCAGGAAGGGTGAAGACCAGCAGGGGGAGTCCTGCTGAGGCACATCAACTAGGTACTCCTCCGGGGTCACTGCTCGGGGGTGCATTTTAGGCCCTGACCTCCATAGGCTTCGGACGAGGCCACGCCCCCTGGAATCCTTTACCCTTCAATATTTGGGTGAGGTGATGGCGCTCCCCCCCAATACATCTATATAACAATACCCATACCAATGCCTAACCGCCACCCGAGCAAAGCTCACCACCAATACCCTCAAACCTGCAACCAATCCCTAATCCCAGCCATCATATCCACCAACCACACATCATTTCCCACATCGGAAAGATGTATGCCATCCTCTCGGTAGAGGGCCACTTTGCTGACTGGATGTTGGGGTGGTCAATGACCCAACCCCCCAGAGCTGCCACTCTACGCGCCACCAAACGTTCCAAAAGCTTCCTGGCTTTATTTATCGCAATAGGGCACTGACAGTCCCTCCATACATGCCTCTCCAGCAGCGGTGACCAAAGATTTCCCAGATCGCGCGGGGCTGGGAGCCAGCCTCCATGCATGTGTTGGGGGCGTGATGCCCACACCACCACCTCCTCCAGAGGTCAGAAGTGGCTTTCCACAATCACTTGCTAGTTTCTAACATTAAAAACAAGCACTGCCCCCAAACTACTTCAGGACCAGATCAAGGTTGGAGCAGTTGGTCCTGAGGTTATCCCAGAGCGGGTCATTCCAATTTGGTACCCCTGGGTTGAGAACAGGGCAAAATGGGAAGGGGCTGTGCACATACCTGAAGGAGCATACCTGAAGGAGCATCTCTACCCGCATCGTTCTGCCCGGACACTGAGGTCCAGTGCTAACCCAGACCTACAGCCTCATTAACTAGTATTATTTCTACTTGTTTTCACAGTATTAGTCTAAGCCACTCCCCCCCCCCTTTCGCTGGGAACCTGAATAGCTAGAACTATGCTTCTAAGCTAAAGCTCTTAATGCATGGTGCACACATACAGCAGCCTTCAAGAAACATAATCCCTCAAAATACCATTTCCTTCCTTCCCTCCGTAAGACAGGGGGGATCCTCATGCAATTAAATACTGTGAAATCTTTTGTCCCCAATTATCTCATGGCAGTGCCAAAGCAGAGCTCTCCAATTTGCTCAGCTGAATGGCCAGTGCATGGGAAGAAGAAAAGTGACAGAAAGTGCTATGGTTTTTGGTCTCTGGCATCTGCTAGTTGATGGAGCAAAAATGCCTGCAATAAATCTAGTTTAATGCCAATGTTCTCACCTAACAGTACTAATTCTAACAGCAATTTATTTTATCGCTCTTATGTCTGCAGCAGTTCCTAATATCTGAAACATATAAATGAGAAAATTGCAGGCTTTCAAGGGGAAAAAAGTATTAAGAAGCAATAAGCAGAGGGAAATTAATGTTCTTAAGATTTTGCTCATTCAGCATCGGTCATGTAATTAGAAACAGTTTAAACATGCGAGAGAAAGAGCCACATTATGGGTATGTTTCCCACAGATAATGTTTTGAATGCAAAAACTTTTTCTTTATGTAATGGATGGTATGAGACACACTAAATCAGATCTGAATACTATGGTACTTACAGAACAAGCCATCACATTTTGCATATGACCAAGAACTGTCTTCCCTGTGAGACAAAGCAGAGCGCTCCAAAAGGATCTTTCCAAACTGGGGAAGGGGATATTGGAATGGTGAATGTTGTTCAAGGAAATACACAGTAAAGGGATTTTGGGGTTCTGATGGATAGCCCAATGAAAATGTTCAGGCACTATGTTACTGCTGTGGAAAAGGTAGATTCCATGTTGGGGGTCATTAGGAAAGGAATTAAAAATATATCTGCCAATAGCATGACTTCACACAAATATACAACGTGACTACATTTGGGAATACTACAGTGAATACGATATTATATCATTGTAAGACACTGGCTTATGGGTGACACATAAATATCAATAAGCAATAAAGTAAAATATACCCGTGTGCAATTGCACATCTGAATCAACTAAAAAGTAAAGCAAAATATTGTGTGAAACCTATCACTAACTCTTGGAAGCCTACATTGAAAATGTTTTGCCATTTTCTCTCTTTTTCACCCACATTGCATAATTATGACAAAAGGATTCATTCAACTGATCCTTATTTCCATCTGCACATTAAAGTGAGCAAAATTTAATTTTTAAAAAAGTTTGTTATTTTAATCACAAATGCCTTAGAGAGCAGTTTTCCAAAATCACATTTATTTACTGCATTTTCTCCATCTTTCCGCTTTCAGTTCTTAATGTTTCCAAACCAATCTAATATTTGGAGAGTGGCTTAGGGAACTTGGTTCCTAGCATTACATTTTCCAGATTTATTTTGCAAAGTGGTACGCTAGATGGCTGGCAGTCTAGTCTGTTAGATACTGGCTGATGATGCTCTGGCAAACAGCCCAGGGAGACAGCAGCAGGCTTAAATTCAATAGCACAATCAATTTTTTTGATCAAATACAAGACAAGATGTCATCTTGATTAGTTTCTTTGCAACTTCATGGAGACCTCTTAATTTTGTGGGAGAACACTTTTGATTCATTTGCAATTGCGGGGCGGGGGAGGGATCTGGATAAAGTTCAGCACAGAGAAACGGCAAAAGGTGTATTGCATGCTAATTCTTGCTCTAGCGCTCTTCAAAGGTATTTGACAGCACTAAGCATCCGATACAGCCACCCACTGAGCAGCTCCATTTGCCACTTTGAGTAACAGCCCTAGGGACGGGGATGTCACCCACAATAACTGGAATGGCACCTTTGGGAAGGTGAAGCTTATGCAGGTATATCTCCAGAACGGTTTCAGTTTCACCAAAGAGGTTGACTTGTCTAATAATCCAAAATATTTGTGTTTTCTTATTGCAGTAGTTAGTTTTGGATCTCATCCACTGGTTTCATCATTTGATGTTTGTACCTATTGTTTCCTGCTGCCGTTGTGGAGTCAATGTGTTGGGTTTATACTCCTCCCGATGCTGACAAAGTGGGGTGTGTGTGTTAGGATGTTGCTCCTGCCTTCTGAGGAAGCAGTCTACTCCACAATTGCTGTTCACTACTTCACTCAGATAAAAAAAAGGGGGGATAGGTTATTTCACCTCCCTTCTGACCTTTAACGTGATTTCTTAGCTCCCTTCACCTGATGCTAATTTTCACCGCATTTTTAGCCGAGTTCCCTTCAACCGGAATTTTGGCCAATGCAAATTCTCCCTGCGATCAAAGAACTCACACGGCCCTCCAACTGCCTCTGCTCTAGAGACCAAGATATGGTGAAGTTCAACTAAAAACTGTTGACGATTGTTTCAGATCTCATTTAGGTTTATGGTACTGTCTCCTACATATTAAAAAAAAATGCTCCAATCCAGTGCTTCCCATGCATTCTCTCTCTGCTGTGGCCAAATCCTGCTTGGTTATGGTAAAACCACACACAATCAATTGTGGGGTGACTGTGAGCTAACACCTGTTCAGTGCAACATGACCTCCTGCCTCATCATCACCTTGCCTCTTGCATGCAGGTGCCCTGGAACACAGAGAATGCCAACAAACATTGAAACAAGGAGTGAATTAATGGGGGGAAACCTCATGTGGCTTTTAGTACCAAAATACAGGGACAAGCAAGCTTATATAGATATATTTTTGTGGATGTGAGCCCTGTGATGCATATTTTCAGGGACACTGAAAGTGAGGCTTGTATGTGTACTCCTACCCCTGCACACAAGGCTTGCTTAGGAAGGAGGGCGAATTTTCTCCTAATCCTTGGTTGGGAAGCCACCAAGAGCCACTGTTTACATGTCGATGAATGTATGGAGGATGCTTCTTCCATGCATATTGGTTTAACCTCTCCTAACTGCACTTACTTAAGTGGCTCCCCTCCCCAATATCTTCTCATATAGTTAAATAAATATAACCCATCACTATTCCGCCTCTCGAGTCTTCTTTCAAGACGTTGGCAATATGGTCACTGGTGCTGGTACAGTTTTATGCACTGAGTAGCGTACACTAGTGATAAACTACACTTGAGCCTACCAATTTCAAAATCCAGTCTTTAACATCTGCAGTAACATCTAGACCATGGGAGCATTTCAGCCCTGTTCTTGAGTTTGTTCAAAATCTATAACAGCTTTATCTTGTATTCCTTTCTTTGAATTTGTGCCACTTACGTTTTTAAACCTTTTTGTAAAAGCAGCACTAGAATTTTCAGTTGAGTCCTCAACCCTCTATTATTGTGCTTTGCTTTCTTCAAGTTGAGCCTTGTTTAAAACTTGCTATTTAGGTTTTCAAACCTTTTTTGTAAATTCAGTATTAGAAACTGTACTTTTGAGTCCTCAGTCCTTTATTACTGCGCTTTGCTATACCTAGGTTGAGCTAGGATCATAATACGTCAGAATTTTTGGGGTTCTACCTTTGTTTGAATTTTGGTCATTTAACGTTTAGGATTTTTCTATTTCCTTCTGAAGAAACTGAATAGCTCAGTGAAACGAGGTTTGTAGCCAACATCCCATTAAGGCTTTGTTCTATTTTAGGTTTAGTTGATTTCCACAAGATAATATTTATAGTTGATTACATCTCGTTTCAGGGATTTTCACAGTATTTCATTTGTTTTGTGCAATTTCCGTTCTGTGACTGTCTTTTTTCTATTAATTTCAAAATCCAAGCATAACAGTGATGAGATTCTGAGGCAGGAAAATGTGGGGGAAAATTCCTTAAAAGTGGGGCTTCCAGCTTGATGCACTCAGCGCTGGGTCGAGGGAATGTGCTCTGAAGCAGTGGAGCACACCCAATCAAGGTGTCAGGGCAGAATCAGTACACTCAGAATCCCCTGACATGGAAGAGACCGTTCAGGTAGAAAGGAAGGAATTAGAAGAATGTTTGTCTGCAGAGGAGCGGGGAGAGTCTAGCAAGGAAGCATCAGCTCCTGTAGACACAGGGAATCAGGAAGTGGTGGAGAGCGAGCAGGCAGCCTTGCAGGTACGGCAAGGGTTAAGCTCTGAATCGGAAGGAGGGGGTACATTTACGACAGCTCGCACAAGACACAAAGACAAGAGACAGGGTCAAAGGAGAGTCGTGAGGTTCCTGCACTTTAGAAGAGGAAGAAGTCTTTGGTGGTATCTGAACTAAGTGATTCAGACTAAGTTTGATTAGCTCGTTATGCCTTCTGTAAATACTCAACCTGTCTTCTGTAAATACTTGTAAATAAAGACCATGAAAACATCAACATTTGAAGTGGTGATTACTGTGAAGAGAGAAACTCCAGCCCTGACACAAGGTTAACGGGAATTGGGGAGAGTGACGCTGTCTCCTTAAAAAGTTTGAGAGGCAGTCTCAAACCGAGCGGCGCAGAAAGGGGGTTTCTTGCCATTCTGACACTAAATAGGTGGAAGCTGAGAGCACCCCGACTGTGAGATGCCTCAGGACCCAACCAAGCCAGCATCAATCTTCTCGATTAATAAGAACGATAAATACAACTCTTGCTCCCTAAAGAGCCATTTGATATTGGACAGGAGAGGGGAGCAGGACACTTTTTGTGATTAAATCAAAACACAAAACATTGCTGCTGCTGCTCTCGTGAGTGCTAGGAAGACCGCTCCCTTTCCTGCCAATTCCATCGGGCCTAGGGGGTGGGGCCTGCACTCACCGCCACAGCTTGAGGGCCTCCATCAAGGCCTCCGGGACATTGCTGCTGCTGCTGCTGCTCTCCTGAGGGCTGGGAAGACCGCTCCCTTTCTGCCAATTCCATCTGGCCTAGAGGGTGGGGCCTGCACTTACGAGGCCTGAGCAGCTCCCTGCAGCAAGTGACAGAATGGTTTTAAATGTTTTAAGTGCTTTTAATTTGCTGCACCTTAAATGGTTGTTGTTGTTTTTTATAATATTTTATTATTTTATTTCTGCTTGGGGTGGGATAAGTATTTAGTCAGGGTGGGGAGTAGTTTAATTTTAGCACTATTGTTTCTTGCTTTGTTTTTATTTTTATTATTCTGTTAAGTTATTATATAGTTTGTATTTTGCTTTTTAAGGGGAAGGGTCAGGGCTGCCTGGGAGTGGGCCTCAGCCAATAGAATGGCTGGGGCAGGTTCCACAGGGGGAGAGGTATTGGGACACCTGATCTCAGTGATCATGGGCAGGAGGAGGAGTTATGCTAAGACCAGACCATGTCATTACCGAGGAGGCAGTTGTCCTCAAACAATGACTAAACCTATCAACCAATCTCATTGCTAAAAATGACTATGCAGGAATTCTATGCTAACAATAAATGCAGGAATTCTGGCCAATAGATTTAAAAAAGTACTCATAAGATATTATTAATGAAGACCAGGCCAGATTCTTGTCAGATAGACAAATGAAAATCAATATGAGAATGGTGATAGATGTTATTGAATATCTAGATTTAAATCCAGGTAAGAAAGAAGCCTTTATTTTAGTGGATGCAGAAAAGGCATTTGACAACGTTTCCTGGAAGTTCCTGAGGAAAATTGTGGAATTAATGGCAATGGAAGACTGTTTCACCAGAGGAATAAGGGCAATTTACAAAAAAACAGAAAGCCAATCTGAAAATTAACTATGAAAAGACAAAGTCTTTCCAGATAGAAAAAGGGACCAGGCAGGGCTGTCCACTTTCCCCTTTATTGTTTATCATAGTCCTAGAAATACCCACACTGGATACAAGACAAGACCAAGGAATACAAGGGATATCATTGGGGGGAAATCATTCAAATTGAAAGCTTTTGCAGATTCTTTAATATTAACGGTGGAACAGCCAGAAGTGTTCCAAAAACTAGAAAAAATGACAGAATTTGGTAAGACCTCAGGATTTAAACTTAACAAATCTAAAACGAAATTAATAGTCAGAAATATGCAGGACCCTGAGAAAAAAGAAATACAAGAAAAAACGGACCTACTAATTGTTAAGAAAGCCAAATACCTAGGAATTGACATCACTATGAAAGGACAAAAATGCTCACTGGAAGGACAGATCCTGAAGCTGAGGCTCCAATACTTTGGCCACCTCATGAGAAGAGAAGACTCCCTGTAAAAGACCCTGATGCTAGAAAGACTTATGGCACAAGGAGAAGGGGACAGAGGACGAGATGGGTTGGACAGTGTTCTCCAAGCTACTAACATGAGTTTGACCAAACTGTGGGCGGCAGTGGAAGACAGGAGTGCCTGGCGTGCTTTGGTCCATGGGGTCACGAAGAGTCGGACACAATTAAACAACAATGAAAAACACCAATCTGTTTGAAGACACATAAAAGAATTTGGAAGGAAATTAAAAATGATATGGATATTGGGTCTAGGCTACAATTGACACTATGGGGCAGAATCTCTGTCATTAAAATGAATATACTCCCAAAAATGCTATTTCTTTTTCAAATGATTCCTATTATAGGGAGAATGGAGTGGTTTGAAACATGGAGGCAAGATTTAACTAAATTAATTTGACAGAGAAAGAAGCCACGTATAAGATACAAATTATTAACAGAAAAAAAGGAATGGGGGAAGGCTTCGAATTTCCAGACCTAAGAATCTATTATGAAGCCTTATGCCTATGTTGGATCAGAGACTGGATGTTACTAGAAAATACAGATATTTTGGACAGAGGGCTGGAATAACATGCACAGCTGGCACGCATATCTTGGGTACAACAAGGCCAAAACACAAAGGGTTTACCAATCATATAATTAGGAATGCATTATATAAAGTGTGGACAAAATACCAGAGGTTGTCAGAGCCCAAGACAGCGTGGTGGCTATCACCACTGGAGGTGTTCTCGGTAAAAATAATTTTTTAAAAAGGAATACTGTATGGGGGAAATTGGACCACCTACAAACAGCTTCTAATAGAAGATGGTCATTTGAAACTGAAACCTTATGAAAAAGTTAGAGATCATTGTACCAGTCGGCTGCAATTATTATCAATTACAGGACATATTTCTTTCAGACAAAAAAATGGGCTTTGGGGGGGAAAAAAGAATCTAAACTAGAACAAATTTTTATACAAAATACAAGGAAAATATCAAAAACTTACAATTTACTGCTGGAATGGGAATTAAAAGATGAGGAAATAAAGGAAGTAATGACGAAATGGGCTCAGGACTTTGGATACCCAATTCAAATGGAACAGTGGGGAAAGCTGTGGAGGCACATTATTAGATTTACCGCCTGTTACACAGTTAAGGAAAATATAATGAAAATTATGTACAGGTGGTACCCCAACCAGACTTGCTAAAATGTACAAATTAAAATCCAACTTATGTTGGAGATGTAACACAGCAGAAGGAATGATGTTTCACGTATGATGGGGGTGCGAGAGGGGGAAAAAACCCTCTGGAATTCAATTCACGAAGAACTAAAGATGTTTAAACGTCTTTTGAGAAAAAGCCAGAAGCATTCTTTATAAGTATTGTTATTAAGGCCATCCCTAATAAAAAGAAAAGTGTATTTTTATATGCCACAGCTGCTGCCAGGTTGTTGGTAGCTAAAAGTTGGAAAGGGGACACTGTCCCCTCAATAGAGGATTAAAGAAAAAAAGTGCCTAGCAATCCCACGGGCCTTTGCAATTGTAACCCCAAGAGCTCTTGTACCAACTGTTGAGGCCTGTGGAAAGATGGAGTTTGAGCTAGGAAGCTGTGAGAGAGCAATTGTCGTGAAGTTTGGTAGTTTTTGAAGGCGTGTCTGGGATAGGTATTTGAGTTTTCTTTGGGGGGGGGGTTGCCATTCGGGGGGAGTTTTTTAAAAGCTTGGGGGGAGGGTTTTTTTGGTTTTTTAGTTATGATTTTGGGGGGGGGAGTCCCCCAGATATAATTTTTTGAGTTAGGACTTTTTAAAAAGGTGCCTAGACCCAAGACATTGTCATCTTTCTCAGGTACTGATAAACCAAAAAACAGTGAATCATGTCCACACTGTAGGAGAAACTGGCAGTGTTGGACTGTTTGCAGGAAGGCATGAGCCTGTGTGCAGGAACGAGTCCAGCGTCTGTGCCATCAAGATCTGGGAGGAGGAGATCTGGGCATCAGCATCAAGGTCACCAGCAGGACCTTGGTGAACATGGAGGCCGCTGAAGCACATCAAGAGCAGCTGAAGGGGCTGCTGCAGAAGGCCTATCTTCCAGAGTAGGCCTTCAACAGAGACAAGATGGGCCTGTTCTGGAAGATGCCTGAGCACACCTATATCACCAAAGCAGAGAGGGCAGCCCCTGGACTTAAAGGTGCAAAGGATCCAGTGACACTTCTGCTATGTGGCAATGCTGCTGGGCACCTGATCAAGCTGGGCATGCTGTACCAGTCCAAAAAACCCTGTGCCCACCGAGGCTTAAAGAATAACCTGCTGCCGGTCTTCTTGCAGTCCAACAAGGTTGTGGGAGCCATGAAGCCATGGCAGAGGTTTGTAAATGCTGCTTGGTGCCTCGCTGACATCGGACCAGCATGTCTGTGTTTTGCAGTGTATTGATGTATTACCTTATATGGAGTTGTGTTCCCTCTGGGCAATAATTACCTTATATGGTGATGGGTGTTGTAAAGCCATGGTCGGGCGATGTAACGTGAGACATTGGCAGATGACCACGCAGGCTGTGAGACAAAGGATAATAAAATATACCGGAGAGAAGTCGAATGAGCTGCCCTCCACCCTGAAAATACTTGTGTCTCTCTGTCTTTTTTCTATGCTGTGCACCATTTTATGACGGCTGGTTTCCGTCACAAGGTGGCTGCAATTTTCTTGGGGCAGATCTACACTCAGGGTGTTTAACATTAAGGAAAGGTTAAGGAATGCTTTCGATAACGTAGATGGGCACATGAAGTCCTACTGTTTACATCCAAGCAACGCAGGGAGAAGATCACAAACACACCAGAAGCCAAGTGCGCCATCGAATATCTAATTAATGAAGCAACAGGATGGGGCCTCCATCACTTGCTCCTTGAAGAGCAAAAGGCTTTGACTGAAATGAAAGAGAAGAAAAAGTGGCCTCTCTTTAAGGAACTGCATGGCCTATAGTAAAGTACAGGGTGAAAGAGGGAGAGACGGTTTTTGATTTATAGCAAGAAGTTCTAGCATTTCTAAGTAAAGCTGGGCCTATGCTTGGATAAGCGTCTGTCTTGTGAATGTTTGCATATATTCTTTTTGTCATCTGTTCTGTAAGGAAAGCTTTTGGGTATTTAATGAGTGTCTGGACAGTGCATTAATTCCTAAAAGGAGTCAGTCTTGCACATGTTTTAACTTCCTAAACCTGTGAAGGGCAGAGGGGACCACTTGGATGGCCCCACCAGGGACCACGCAACAGTGTCTGAAGAGCAGTAATGGAATGCAGAAGAAAACGTAAGGAAGTGGGCGATACCTGACCCCAAATGAAAATAATCAAGCCAAGAGGGCACAAATTGTACCACACAGTAGGAAAAGTGCTGCAGCTCGGCCTCGGCCAGGAGGACGACGACGACTGCGGCCCCCGGACGCCGACTAGAGGCGGCCACCGCCCCACACACGGACTTGACTTGTGGGAGCAAGAGCTGGGTCCTACCAGATTGTTGTGAGCATGGAATTTACTTCTCTCCTGCCTTCTTTGTCACACGGAATTCACCACATGTTGTGAGGGAATGTCGACAGAGCCTGAACCCCAACGGAGCTAATGAACCGAGGTGAGACTTTTACCAACTTGACCTTTACAAGATAAATAATGGTGACGACCAGGAGTGGCTGTAGAACTTCAGGCTTTCATTGGAGTGATCTAAGACCTCTTTCTAAAAGAGCTACCCTAAAGGGAGCACAAACAAAAAGCACCCAGCCCTTTAAGAATAGGGGTAAAGTCAAGCCGAGTGAGAATCAGCAGGAAACTGAAACTTCTCCCTCCTGCACCGAAGGGCCGACTGTGCAGAGCATTGTGTTGAAGAATGCCACAACAAAGGGCTAATAAAGCCCAAAGTAAATTCAAATATAATTGGTACAGTCACCGAAGTACTCCCAAAACAGAGACTTAAATCCCAAACTTCTCCTGAACCATCCCAAGTCCGAGAAGTGGAGGAACTAATGTTAAAACAAATTGCAGAGATGTCTTCGGGAAACCCTAAAACATCAAGAGATCCCTGCTTCCAACTTGAGACAAATGATGATGAGGATTTATCAGTTATTAAATGGCTTGTGCTTTTAACTGAGGATATTGAAAATTTAAAATCTTATCTGGCGACATGTACAAAAATCCTCACTATAATGATGGACACCTGCAAAACTCTCTGTAGGGAACCCAGTGGGGTGAGTGTAGAATTGGAAAGTAATAACAAATTCCTTCTTTCCACCTGCAAAAACAGATCACCAAGGAAGGCCAAGAGATCTTGTAGGGCTACTGCCTTGAAAAGGAGGCCTATAAGGGTAAAAAAGAGCAGAAATGTTAAAAATTTTAAGGCAGTGCGCTACAAAAAAATGGATTTCAAAAAGCTCTTTAATTTTCTCAAGAGTTCCCCAATAACCGAGACCAGTGGGAACACTGGAAAACTTCTAAGCAGGAAATTTTCTAAGCAAGAACGTTCTATAAACCCTTGTCTTGACGCTGCGATGGAATGCTTGGAACCCTTAACACCTACCCCAACACCTAATTCCAAGCAAGACATTTTGATCCAAGATCCATGGTCTCACATTCTATCTGTAGATGAAACCAATCCCTCTAAGAAAATAAATCTGACAAATCTGACAAATAAAAACTGGAATCTGGTGCTGTACCGAAACAAGCTCATTTTATCAAATTATCCTAAACCTCCAGGACTCCTGTCACAAAAAGAGCATAAAGCTCATCTATTGAACCTTTTAAAGATTTATATGCCAGGCATCCTTAATAACCCTACTGATTTGGCCCAAGTGGAATATCTATACTTCAACGGACTCCTCGCTAGAGCGGTGGTCTCATTCTATGATGGGAGACTGGCAAAACTAGTGTACAAATGTAGAGAACACCTGGAGACGAGGGGTATAAGAATCTCAAGGTACTTCAAAAATGAGGCACCTCCAATACCACTTATCCCTCATATTGTAAACTTGCCAAAAACTCAACATGAGATTGACCAACACGTTCTAATTGATATAAACTCTGTGGAGGACATCTCCAAATATCCTACTGGTCTGGATGCCAATGACTCTCAAAAGTTGGACTCCCTTGGGCCCAGGTATGCGGAGAATCAGGGAATCGTCCTTGATAGCTTTGACAATAACTTACTCCACTCATATAGCGTTCTCCCACAAGAAGCTCAGAAAGAAATACTTCATAAAATTGATACCCTTCACTCCTGCCTGACAAAAGTGACGGAGGAACAGCTGAGATTACCTAAACAAAATATGCTTGATAGAGGCAGTGTTTCAGATTCTGTCCCACGCTTATACCACCAAGAATTGGACCTGTGGGTTGGGAAGGCACCCACCCCTACCAGCCAACGGGTTGTTGCGGAGACGAATCCATATTTTGGAGGCGGAAACCCCATTACCAGATCCATCTATCATGCATCCCATCTCCGAGCCAAATATGGCAACAACATCTGCCTGGGACAAAATGAGGGAACTTAACAAATCTGAATTAGGCTCTCCATGTAAAGTGCCCCACATGGGTCCACTTACTTGTAACTTTATTAACCCACTCTCTTCTAATGTGTGCAAGTTGAATAAATCCATAGATACCATCGAACCGGCAACAGAACCAGCTGAACCAGCCCAACAAACGAGAGACGATTCCATTTTACTTTTAGCCCCGAAGAGTGATCTGGTTGAAGATCCGACAGGTCGTATTAACAAAACTACCCAAACAATTAATGATCATTCAACTAGTGGCACGATACCTGTTGACTTAATCTCGCTTTCTCTAAGTAATACCCCCCTAATTCTACCATCTGGCTCTGAAAAGTCGACTATCTTAGGCCTAACATCGGCCTTTAGTGAGACGAGTGGCACGACTTTACGGCCAAACCACCCCAATAAATCTAAACAGTTGGGATGTATAGCACGATTGCCACCTTCTCAAAGGAAAATTACTGATTTTTTTGAAGCTGAAACTCCCCCAAATTTAGAATCCCATTCCCACATGATCTGACTATCTAACGATCAACCCAGCCACTCCCTGATGTCATTTCTATGCTGGAATATTGCAGGATGGAGGGGGAAGAAATCTGATCCAGACTTCTTAAAATTTGTTAATTTATTCCAAGTAATTCTCCTACAAGAAACTTGGGAAGAGGACGTGATTGACATAAATGGATATGATACCATCTTCCTTCCAGCTAGCCCCTCCCTTAAAGGTGGACGCCCTAGGGGAGCTTTGGTAATAGCCATTTCCCTCAAACTGCAAGCAAAACTTACACTTGTCAAATCCTCCTCTCCTTACGTGATTACAGGATTGATTTCAGGAGGGGAATTTGAATTACTGGTAACAAATGTTTATTTCCCCCCTGGGGGGCAGGTAGCGGATCTCCATTCCAAATGGGAAACACTTGAAGAACACCTAGCTTTCTGTTACACTGAATTCCCAAACATTTCATCAGTCATGGGAGGTGATTTTAATGCTCGTACAGCTGCAAACTGGGAAGCGCTAGGCAAGGCCAAATGGTGGGTCATACCTGATTACCAGAATTTGGATCTCTCCCCCTATATACAGAGAAAATCGAAAGATAATAGGGTCAACGAAGCGGGAACCCTTCTTTATCAGCTGATTTTACGTATGAATTTGATAATTTTAAACAGAAATTGTCCCCCGGATATTCCGGGTGAGTTTACTCATTTGAGCACACTTACAAATAGTGTTCTCGATTATTTTATTGTTTCTAGAGATTTATTCCCAAATTTTTCTTATTTTAAAATAGAAAACGTCCAAATGAGCGACCATCTCCCATTGAGTGCCAAGCTTTCCCTAGACTGGCAGTCGACACCCCATATATATGGGAATAAATACTGCAGAACAAGTGAGAGGAATAAAATGGTCAGTAACTCAAGCCCAAAAATATATGGAATTTTTCCAACAAGAGATAACTCAAACTCATGCTGTTTTAGATTTAGATCTGTATGGGCATGAACAAATTATGAATTCATTCTCTCTGCTTACAGAAGAGCTTATGTCCTTTTTTACATTACCAGCCATTTAAGTAAATCGGGCCCATTTTAAGACCGGTGCCCCCTGGTTTAACTTAAAGTGCAAACAAGCTAGACAACATCTCTGTGCCATTTACAATGAATATAAATCTTCTGGTGCTTTAGTATTACCTAGGAATTACCAACAAGCAAAAACAGCATATAAGCAAGCCCAGAGAATGGCTAAGCGAGAGTGGCAACAAAATTGCTGGCAGGTGCTTATAGTCGCCTCTAGTTCATGTAGCTCACGGAAATTTTGGCAATTGGTTAATAGAAGATCAAGGAGATACCCCTTAACAATAATTCCTGCCCCGGTCTGGGAATCCTTTTTAAGGAAATATTTTGCGTCTCCAGAACCCAATACCAACGCTCTTGATGATGTATTTGATCACCTCCCCATCTAGTCTCCTACTGACCCCGATGAAATCTTGAATTTAATCTCTAAGCTTAAAATCGGCAAAGCCCCTGGGCCAGATTTGGTTCCGGCGGAAGCCATAAAACTACATTCTGACTGGTGGGCAAAAATCCTGGCTGTTACTTTCGATGCTATTAATGCAACTGGAAGGGTGCCAAAAATATGGAAGGACGCTATTATAATTCCAATATATAAAAAAGGCTCCTCAGACGACCCGGAGAATTATAGGAATATTAGTCTACTGTCAATAGTTGGAAAGATATACGAACGTTTTCTGCTGAATAGACTTACCCAATGGGCTGAAGAAAAGGAATTGATAGGCCCCGAGCAAGCAGGATTCAGACCGAACCAGTCAACTATGGACCATGTTTTAGTCTTGTACCATCTAGCCCGAAAATATTCCTCTTCAAACTGAGGCCAACTTTGTGCGGCTTTTATCGACCTTAAGGCTGCATTTGACAGCATCCCCAGAAGGTTACTCTGGGAAAAGTTGGCCCGATGGGGAATTGATAGAAGACTTTTATGGTTAATAATCCAGCTGCATGAGGGGTCAGCTGCTAGGGTGAGAATAACCCCAGCCGGCGATCTCACAAACTCTGTGCCCATCAACAGAGGAGTCCGGCAAGGATGTATCCTAGCTCCTTTTCTTTTCAATTTATTCATTAGTGACATGAGGATACCATTGGCTGAATCTCAGGAAATCATCCATGCCCCCCGTATCGCAAACTATCGTTGCCCATTATTACTCTATGCTGATGATGCTGTGATTCTATCCTTCTCAAGAATTGGCCTCAGGAGAGCATTAAAATTTTTTGTTTCATACTGTAAAACCAATTCCCTTACTATAAATCAATCTAAATCAAAAGTACTAATTTTTTCAAAAAGTCGGAAATCCTATAAGTGGCAATTAGATGGGAAACCTATTGAACAGGTCTATAAATTTCAATACCTGGGAGTTTTACTCCAATATAATCTGGGTTGGAAGGCACATATTGCACATATTTCAAACAAGGCTAAGACCCTATCCTTTGCACTTTTGCGCTTTTTCTTTTCGGACGGGGCTCTTCATATTCCATCTGCCCTGAAAGTATTTAAAGCTAAAGTAATTGCAACATTGGCATATGCTGTTCTTTTATGGGGGACCGCAGTAAACTTGATACCCTTGGAGGTAATCCAAAATCAATTTCTAAGACGACTGCTAAAACTTCCACAGTGCGTTAGTAACGCAGCTATTCGCCTAGAATTAAAAACCACATCTTTAGAAAATACTCTTTGGAGGCGCAACCTTTGTTACTGGTTGTCCTTAAGGCATAGGCTCCCAACTCTTTATCTGATCCAATGCCTTTGGAGAGATGATTTTCCTGTCCTATGGGCAAAAGAGATCCACTCTAAAGTAGCGACCTATGGATTGTCTCCATCAGAATTATTGGAACTGGACCTAGCCACAGCAAAAAAAATCCTCACTCAAAAACTTGAGATTGACCTACAACAAAACACCATTTTGGGTAGTGGCACTTGCTCACCATTAAATCTTGGCATAGTGCCCTCTCAGCAGATACCATCTTATTTGACCTCTTTGTCTGTAGCGGTCCACAGATATGCCTTTATTAAGGCAAGATTTAACGCCTTTCCTTCCAATGTCTTGAATAATAGATTTTCCAATGGTCAGATCTCAGCGGTGTGTGTATGTGATAATAGATCTATAGAATCCTTACAACATATACTATTCTGTTGTTCACTACATTCAGTTTCTCGGACCAGATTTTTGTCCCCTTTATTATTGGAAATCTCGGGTGACTCATTGGAAACACAGCTAATATATTTACTGCAAGATTCTGATCCGAGTAGGTCTCTTTCTGTTGCCAGATTTCTGATAACAGTATTAGCTTATAAGAGGAAAAATGGATTACTTTATGATTATTGATTTTGCCTAAAATATTGATTTATATTGATAATTTGATATTTTAAGCGCTATATTGTTCTTATTTTAATGGAATTTAGAAATTTACAGTTTGAGATGTACTTGATTTAAACGTATTTTTATTTATTAATTTTCCCTTGTTATACCTGTTTTGCAGTATGATCTATTGAATATGGGCCTATGGCCGTAATAAACTATCTATCTAATCAAGCCAAGATGTGTTTCAGATGTGGCTGGGGCAACCCAGCCTGGCAGGGTATAAATAATAAAATTGTTTTGTTATTATTGTCAACTCCATGTCCAAACCAGAGACAGAAAAACGTTAACTTGGATGGTATATTGGGAAGAGTGCAATGGCAGGAGTGGCAATTTTCAAAAGGTCTGGATAAGAGATGTAAACACAAGAGTATACTACGCCTCTCTACATTGTCAAGTAGATAACTTTCACCTTCTGCCACCAACCCTGAACCAATTTTAGTTCCCTATGCTCCCTCAAAGATCATTCAAACTTACTCAACCTTCTCAAACTAAGTTACAAAAAAGCTGTTGTGTGATGCATAGCAAAGAGGATGGCTGCATAGCTCAGAACACCTGCCCTCGGTTATTCACCTGTGACTCAACACAGGTGTTTTCAATCAGATATATTTGCTGCCTCATACCTATGTTAATACATGAGTTAATGATTATTTTATTGCTAATATATTTCATTATGTTAATAATAGGTTCTATATAGCTGCAGCTATGCATGTAAAGTATGGAAATTTCCAAGTTTCTATGGTACACATTTTTGAAACGTGAACTTGTTTACCTTTTAAAATAGATGTATGTTTTTGAGTGTTTTTAAAGGGAACAATCCAATGTACAAGAAGTTGTCGTAAAGCATGTCAGTGTAAATTAAGTTAGTATAAAAAACCCCAATTGTGGGTTATTCCCATTATTAATTATATAAGCCTGGTACATATTGGCTCTCCGTCCCTGAAAGCCCTTAAAAATGCTGGGCTAATATTTACCAGCATTTTGTAAAGTGGCCCCTTTTTATAGTTTAGTTACTCCTCTGCAGTTTTTATAGCTATATATTGCTATTGTTCTGAATGCACAATTCAGCAATGTAGCACTAACTGCTGAGTATACATAGGGAAAAAATTCTCCCCAAATCATAAGGGGCATCTTAACCCACATAAAATAAGTAAAATCTATCACAGCAGTTCTGATTTAATGGAGACGCTAGGCTTACAAAGCAGACCTTATTTTCTGGACTTAGTGCAAACCTCCAGCTGGTTTTGGAATGAGGTTACTGATGGAATCCAACAAGCTATCAGCTGACATCCAATCCAGAAATGTTTTTAAAAAGTGAATTTTACTAGATCTACAACTGATATCCAACTTGAGAACATCAGAAACTAACAGAAAATCCCCATATAACAAAGGTATTCTACAAAACAAAACTGGGCAGCTTCATTTTCTACTAAGGACCCAGCAAACTGGGTCCTTAGTACCTTTTTACTTAAAAGTTTCTTGATTACTTTAACACGGGCAGATACTGTATAACATATAGCTTGGATGGCGTTAGTATACCTTTCATTTATTTGTAATTATAAATGAGCAATTTTTTACATGCAGAACACAAAATATAAGTAAAAAGAAAAGCTAGACTTAGAATTAAAGATAAAGTCCAACTGCATGTTGAAAATGGCTGTAAACCTCTGCACTTTTATCTGTATTATGCTTTGTTAGTATTGTTTAAATTGATTTTGTGAAAATAGAAACCATTTTTTCTGCTGTTTTGTATTGTTTACATTGCTTTATGAAAATAAAAATATTCTTCTAGCATGCTATCATGGCTACATTTGCCTAATCAATATTGACTAAATTCTATGATATATATTCAGTTTTTAAGTGTATTTTTGAAGGCTGAGTTTCCCAAAAGGCAAAGCAGCTTTTTAAAAAATTAAGTTCATCAAAACTTTTTTAAAAAGAGAGAGACTGAGCCAGGGGCCATTTTTGCTTAAAATAACTCTCAATCGCCACCTAGTTTAAATCAGCATTTTCTCTGTCTCTGATGAATTTAAGTTAGTCTGCCTCATTTCCCCTTATTTCCTTATCAAATTCTCCCTCAAAAAGAATCAAGTGACCTTCATACTACGTAAAAGCAAACTTGAGAGGTTTCAAGGCACTACATTTTTCTGCCCAGTAAAATTCAAAACAGCATTTTGTTTTACAAGCCTCAAAGGTTTGTTTATACAATGCCTGGATTGTATTGATTTGATAATCTTTCCTATTTCTAAAACGCCACCCTATTGCATGTGTATTAACAGCTTTAGAGAAACGACCACCCCCAATCTCCCACTGCCCTCCTCTCTGCAAAACATGCAGGCAACTTAAAGCCAGCCCCACCTATATAAGGCTTCCCAGAATGCATTGTCTTTCCAGGCTAGTTATAAAACCTGGCATAGATTAGCCTCCCTCTTTAAGAGAGCCTGGGAATAAAAAAGCTAGGGCTAGGGTCATGAAATGGATCTCTCAGGAACTGGCTAAGCAGTGTTTCCCAACCTTGTGCCTCCAGCTGTTTTTGAACTACAACTCCCATCATCCCTGACTAGCAAGCCCAGTGGCAAGGGATGATGGGAATTGTAGTCAAAAAACAGCTGGAGGCACAAGGTTGGGAAACACAGAATTAGAGAACACTTGCCTTATATAGTGCTTTTTTCTGGGGGGCGCAGAGGTACACATAGCCCTAAACATTTTGTGAATCTTTGTACTTTTGTCCATTTACTGTATTTATTTTTCCCATTTTGAACCATAAAATGGTTATTTTCTTCAGTCAAAATGAGAGTGCCCCTAAACATTTTTTTAAAGAAAAAAATTTATAACAAAATAAAATCAACACTTTCAATTCATCACAACAATTCAGGTTTTCTTTCCTAAGCCAAACCCGACCTACCCCAAATCTTTCAACAGTCTTCATTAATTGGAGTACAGGCTGAGAAGAAACACTTCTGGACGTGGTCTCCCAGGCACAATCTCCTGCTCTATTATTTCCTATGAAAATTATTTCTATGAAATAACCAGGCTTTATTAAGACTTTTGATTAAACATGCTTGTTTCAATCTATAGAGTCTATAGACTGACCATTTTTGAATAGTAAGCAGCTCTTTGATTCAAAGCAGCTTTTAACCTTTCCATTAATTCTGTTTTAATGATGGGTTTTAGTATACCTGAAGGAGCATCTCCACCCGAATCATTCAGCTGAGATCCAGCTCCGAGGGCCTTCTGGCGGTTTCCTCACTGCGAGAAGTAAGGTTGCAGAGAACCAGGCAGAGGGCCTTCTCTGTAGTGGCACCAGCCCTGTGGAACACCCTCCCATCAGATGTCAAGGAAATAAACAACTACCTGTTGTTTAGAAGACATCTGAAGGCAGCCCTGTTTAGTGAAGTTTTTAATGTTTGATTCTATTTTTACTATTCTGTTGGGAGCCACCCAGAGTGGCTGGGGAAACCCAGCCAGATGGGAAGGGTATAAATAATAAATTATTATAGTACAGTGGTACCTCTGGTTACAAACTTAATTCGTTCTGGAGGTCTGTTCTTCACCTGAAACAGTTCTTAACCTGAGGTACCTGTTGTGACGTGGGGTTTGTGATTTCAGCTCTCTTGACATAATATGCTGGAGACAGTTCTCTAGTAACACTTCTTTATTAAAAGCAACAAGACTAAAACCTGAGGATGGGAGAGCTACATTTATAGGGACAGGGAACAAGCTAGAAGGGATACATTTTGGAGGGAACAATATCAGGCAATCACAGTCCTGCCTTTTGGAGGCAACCAATAAGACAGAGGATCCAAATACAGCAGCTTAAATGAACCAATAGTAGCTGTACCCTCTGGAACCAAAAGGCAGTTACTTTACCCTAATTCAATTACAGACAATAATAATACAGATATAAAATCCTTTGACTCAATACACAACACCCCTCCCCCCCTAGTGAGCACAGCAGACGTAATCTCTCAGGTACTGTGGGGTCCTACAACTTCTACTTGATCTCCTGACAACAGGTGTTGCCGGTTCTGGATTGGGTGTCACCAGTGGTAGGGGGGCTGCTATAGGGGTTTCGTCAGGAACAGATGGAGTCCCAGACATCTCAGGGTCCCCTACCTGTACCTCGTCATCCTGAGGACTAGCAGACCCTGGTTCATTTGCTGAAGCCCCTGGTGATTGCACCTCTGGGCCATTTTCACTCTGGTCTTGCAGCTCTGCGTCGTTAGCCAGGGATGAATTATCAGACTCCTCCCTGCTGAGCGCCCGGCGCCTCAGCTGATCTATATGTCTCTTCCAAACTTGCCCATTTTTCAAGGTCACATAATAGGACACAGGTCCACTAGCCCGGGTGACCACACCAGCCACCCACCACGAACCTCGTGAATAGTTCCTCACCCAGACCAGATCTTCAGGGGCGAAATACCTTGTTGTGTCAGTCTCAGCCTGGGGGTTTGCTCTTGAATTACGGTTTGGCATTTTATCCGGGTGGACATAATCCAACACCGTTACCAATCTTCTACCCAAGAGCAGCTCAGCTGGCGACTTGCCCGTCGCAGTACACGGCGTCGCATGCTGCAAAAATAACATTCGTGCGATGCGAGCTGACCAGTTACCCTCCATTAAGCGCGCAATGGATTCTTTGGCTGTTCTTACCATGCGCTCCGCCTGCCGATTGGAGGATGGGTGAAAGGGCGCGGATGTGACCCCCCTTATGAAGTTATCAGCCAAGAATGCCCTGAATTCCTGGGATACAAAAGCTGCCCCATTATCGGATACAATGGTCTCAGGTAACCCATGGGTTGCAAACAGCTGCCTCAACACCTTGATTACGGCAGCTGATGCCATGCTAGGGACCATCGCCACTTCTAACCATTTGGAATATGCATCGACGATAACCAAAAAGACCTTCCCCTGGAATGGCCCAGCAAAATCTAAGTGCAGCCGGCTCCAGGGAGATCTGGACTGCTCCCACCAGTGAACTGGTGCTCTGGCCACTTCTGGCCGCACCTCTTGGCATGCCTTGCATGTTCGTACCCATTGTTCTATGTTCTGGTCCATTCCAGGCCACCACACATAACATCGGGCTAGCGACTTCATCCTGACCATTCCCGGGTGTCCCATGTGAAGCGTCTCAAGAACCCTGTTTCTCAGTGGTGCTGGGATGATCACCCTATCTCCCCACAGGAGACAACCCTTATGCATGGATAACTCGTGCTGCCTTGTCGCATAAGGCCTGAATTTGTCTTCACGCGGACCACCTGGCCACCCCCTCCCCACCCAAGTGAGCACACGGGAGAGAACAGCATCTTTCTTCGTTTTCTCAGCAATATCAGTAGCCGTTACAGGAGCCCCCGGAAGTGTTTCCAGCATCATTATGTGCTCCGCTGGAGCAGGATCCTCATTGCTCCCGCCAGGAAGGGGCAATCGACTCAGCGCATCAGCGTGGCACAACCGTTTCCCCGGCACATGGGTCAAGGTGTACTGGAACCCGTTCAGGAATATAGACCAACGCAACATTCTGGGGGAGAGAATTTGTGGCGTTTGTTTGTTCGGGTTGAACAACCCCAACAGTGGTTTGTGGTCCGTTTCAATGGAGAAATGGCGACCGTACACATAATCATGGAACTTTTTGATTCCTGCCACAATTGCAAGCGCCTCTTTGTCAATTTGAGCATAGTTGCGCTCCGTGGGCGACAACGTACGGGAATAGAAAGAGATGGGCTTTTCCGACCCATCCGGTTCCCTATGACTCAGCACCGCCCCCAGGCCGTATTGAGAGGCATCACATGCCAGGACCAGCGGCTTCGATTCATCATGAGCAAGGACGCTCTTGCTACTCAGCATTCCTCGCAAGGAGTCAAAAGCCTTCTGCTGCTCCTGCCCCCATCGCCACACATTCTTTTTCTGCAACAGTCTATGTAATGGTTCAGCTACCGAAGCTTTCTGGGGTAAGAACGAATGATAAAAGTTAATAAGTCCCAGGAATGACTGCAACTCCGTCTTGTTCTGTGGTTGTGGTGCCTCGATGATGGCCTTAACCTTAGCATCTGTGGGGTGGATGCCTGATGCATCAATTTTAAACCCCAAGAATTCCACAGTTGGCACCCCAAAACTGCATTTTTCCTTTTTTAGTTGCAACCCCGCCTCCTTGAACTTGAGCAACACTGCACGGACACGCGCAACCAGTTCCTGTGGGTCTTTTCCAGCAATCAAAACGTCATCAAAAAATGGCAAGACCCCCGGCAGACCTCTTAACAGGCATTCCATGAGCCCTTGAAAAATCCCTGGGGCCACACAAACTCCAAATTGTAATCTGTTAACTCTGAACGCCCCTTTATGTGTGACAATAGTCTGTGCTTCCGCTGATTGTGGGGTTACTGGCAGCTGTTGGTAAGCTTGTGCCAGGTCAATTTTGGCGAACACCTTGCCCCCAGCCAGTTTAGCCAACAGATGTGATACGACTGGAATGGGGTATGAGTTTCCCCTGAGTGCCTTATTGATAGTACATTTGTAATCAGCACAGATCCTGACTTCCCCATTTGCTTTAAGGGGCGTGACGATTGGAGTCTCCCACGGGTGAGAGAACTCCCTGCTTGACCAATTTATCCAGCTCTGCTTCAATCTTGGGTTGCAGTGCAAATGGCACTCGCCTTGGTTTGAGTCGGATTGGGGCCACCCCAGGGTCCAATTCGAAGTCAACTGGGGGCCCTTTATAACAACCCAGTTTTCCATTAAAGAGACCAGCAAATTCTTTGCATAATGCCTCGCTCATCTCAGGCAGGTTTGGATTGAATTAAGCCCTGATATACTCAGTCCCAGGGCGGGGAACCAGTCAGTGCCCAGGAGACTGGGGCGACTGCCCTTCGCAATCACCAGTTTCAGTACCGCCTGTTTGTCCCGGAACTGTACTCTCACGGCACACATTCCCATGACATGGATGCGGCCCGCTGAGTATGACTGCAAAGTTGCCGGGAAGGGCTCCAGAGGGGGCAACTTACCCCTGGGGAAGAATGTCCTCGCGGTCTGGTCCGACACGATAGTGAATCCAGATCCGGAGTCCACCTCCATGTCGCACAGCTGACCCTCAATCTTCACCTTGACGTGTGCCTTGCCTTGCGCTGGAAACTGCATGACCCTCCCGTTGATCTCCGTTACGTAGTGGCAGTCCTTTAGAACATGGTTTGCTGTGGGCGATCTGCGATGCTCCAGTCTAGGTGCTCCTGTCGCTCCCAACGCCGCCGATCTACAGACCCTGGCGATGTGACCTGTCTTTCCGCACGTCCGGCACATAGCATCCCGGAAACGACAACTCTTCCGCTCATGGTTTCCGCCACAACCAGGGCACCTGCCTCGGTGATCTTTGTGCACTGTGCAGGCCTGACGCACTGACTCGACCCCACGGACTGGGCTCTGGCTCGGAGTAGCCTCTAGCTCGTCCATGGCATGCGCAACTTCTATCTGTGGCTTAGGGGCCCTGCGACTGGCATCAAGCTCCTCTCTTTCATAATTCTCCGTGGCAGTGGCCTCCTTCAAGGCTGAAGCAAGGGTAACCTCTTCTTTAGCCACGATGCGTCTTCTGGCTTTCTTGCTGCTCAGACCACCGACAAACCGATCCAGGAGAGTCTCTTCCAGATCTTGGAAGTCGCAGTGCTGAGCGAGCTTCCGCAGTTCAGCTAGAAATGCAGATACAGACTCCCCAGCACGCTGCTGCCTCTTATGAAACTCCATCCGCCGGGCCATCTTGGTCTCAGTAGGCACTAAATGGCTTGTTAGGCAGGCAAGAATATCTTTGAGAGATGTCTCACTTAGCTTCGCTGGGGCAAGCAATGCCTTGGCCAGCTTGAAGGTCTCAGGCCCACAGTAGCTCAGGAATGTGGCCCTTCTTTTGCTGGCATCGGTGATCCCTTGAGCCACTGCGAAGAACTCGAAGCGTTCGACGTAGTCTTCCCACGTGTGGGGCTCTGATGGCTGGAAGGGCTCCAATACCCCTTGGACTCTCCATTGTCCTGTGGGCAGGGTCGTCTTCTCAGCCGGCCAGTGAGTCTTGTTCTTAGCTACAATCCGGACTCTGAGGCAGGGCTGCGTTTAACCGCTCCTCAGCATTCCGGATCCCATCCTCGTCGCCAGTTGTTGTGACGTGGGGTTTGTGATTTCAGCTCTCTTGACATAATATGCTGGAGACAGTTCTCTAGTAACACTTCTTTATTAAAAGCAACAAGACTAAAACCTGAGGAGGGGAGAGCTACATTTATAGGGACAGGGAACAAGCTAGAAGGGATACATTTTGGAGGGAACAATATCAGGCAATCACAGTCCTGCCTTTTGGAGGCAACCAATAAGACAGAGGATCCAAATACAGCAGCTTAAATGAACCAATAGTAGCTGTACCCTCTGGAACCAAAAGGCAGTTACTTTACCCTAATTCAATTACAGACAATAATAATACAGATATAAAATCCTTTGACTCAATACACAACAGTACCACTTTAGCTAATAAGGATCACATAAGGATCACAGTATATAAAACAAAAGAGAAGAGAGATGGTGGGGACATCCATCAAAATACAAGATGCACTCAGTTTCCCAGAAAGCTCTGGGAATGGAGTAGTCCATCACCATGCAAATAGGGAGCCTCCAAACAGATGGAACAAAGGCGCGCGCAGATTGCTGACCCAGAAGACCCCAGCGACTGCACCAAGCAGCTCACGGAGAGCATCACCAACATACTGGAAGTCAAGCATGCCTTCAAGAACCTGATTGGCAAACTGGTCTCCTCGAAAGTAGAGGATGGGGAACTGAAGCACTTGTTTCTCGGCAGCAGCAGCTGAGAGATATGCAGCAAATTTGATTGGGGTGGGAGAACATGCACTGAGCAAAACATTCAGACTCTCCCCTTCTGAAAGAAGTTTATGGTTTTCGCAGCTAATTAGTCTGCATAGCCCTTTCCGTGGCTGAGCCTTTGCACCAGATTGGGAAAGACTCCTCCAGAAAAACACAAAAGACTCACAAGCCACTAGGAAGCGCGTAGCTTTCAAAACAAAATCTGTGATGTGTGTGTTAAAATGTTATGTCCTGTTAGATTCCCCCAACAGCATTCCATTTTTGCCCTCTTCACGTGATTTCGTTTCTGTACAGCCACTTTTCAGGGTAGCCACCAGATGGCAACTATTAAAAAGTTACTTTATAATTTGTTTTATCCACTCCAATAATAAATTTACCACTACTGAAATGCAGCACCCAGGATCTCAAACGATGCTTGCACTTGCTCCCTACTTCTAGCTTGAAAATTAACTGGCGCTAATGAATGGTTCTGTTTGTTTTTATTAATCATCCTTGCTGTATTTCTCATTTCTGTGTTTGCAATTTTTCCCGTTGCAAGTTTCTGTAGCCTATTGGCTACATTTTATAGGATGGTCAAGTAAGCCATGCACCCCCAGCCAAATTATTATTCTTCTCAATACGGATCAAAGCTTGGCTTAGGGAAATGCACATAAAAACAATGTATTTCATAAATACATTAAATATAATTTGTGGTGCCACTTCCCAAACCAGCAGTGGGAGTTTACCGGATGCAGAGTAAACAGGATTGTGTAGACAGCTATAGACTGTGAGAATGCAGTTAGAATAATACACACCTAGCTTGTGTTTGTAATTCTGGTGGTTGTACTTTATTTATCCACAAACATTTAACCCCCCACCGCCACCGCCGCCCAAGTCAGAATTGTCTATCAGTCAGAGCCCTAAATCTCACCAATACCATAACTGTATCTCAGTGTAGCCTTGGGTAAATTGTAATCTGACTTAACTGTTCAGCTGTAAAATGGAAATACTGGCCTACTATAGAGTGGTTTCATGGGGGGGGGGGGGACAAGAATTACCAAGTAGCTTGGAAAGCTTTTTTAAAAGTGTCAGATCAATAATGTTTTTGCCAACTGTTTGCCTGTCCATGTATTTTTTTAATCTATCATAAACAGAATAATCTTGCTCTAATTTTTTTTTTCATGCTTCAGCTGCTTATCTCCTCTCCATTATTTTTTTTTTAATAGGAAACTCTTGGAGCACAATAAGGCAGAAGATGTATTTTTTATAGAAGAAAAGTTTTACATGTTAAAGTATGACATAAAAGCAGCCCTAAATTTCATTGGAATCCCAATACCTTGTATTCCCCACCTGCTTTTTATTACACACCTGCTGGTCAATTGGTAATTGAAAAAAGGTTAACCTTCATTAATCACCAATTGCATTTTAACGTCTACCAGCTGCAAATCTTAGCAACCATTGACTTAAAGTACCTCATTCATTTTACCTCCACCAGAAGACAAAATAATTTGCAGTTGTTTGAGCCAACACAGAACAGTAACTGCTAAGGTAGGCCATTTTTTTATCCTAGCTGGGCTAGGATATTTAGAAGTCTCGTTCCAGCATTAACTTACTTTACAACTTTTAAAAAAAGGGTTGGGGAAGCTTCTGGGCTTTTAACAGTTGTATGGCAAACAAATTCAACAGGTGAAGCTTTTCCTCACTTCAGGTCAACGTCTGAAAGTTTTATCCATTGAATTTCTGCATCTTGTGCAATGTATTGGATGTTATATCCCCCCCCCTCCCACCATAACAACCCAATACAGCTGCTGCTATTGTCCCCTTGGTAATTAACTGCAATAGATGATGTCTGCAAATGAGTCACACCGTTTGCTTTTTATAAGTGCCATTAGAATAAAATGTAAACTTGCCAAACACCATTCATCTCAGCGTTACCGAGTTTTCAGTCTAGGGTCTGCACTCATAGCAGCTGAAGAATATCCCCCAGGATCCCCTTGCTATTATGTTTTCAAGTATGTTATCAGATCAACAGCAAATGCGTACCTGGTGTTGAGCCAGCCTGATCAGGTCGTTTGGAGCTGAACTATATACCACACTTTGATGAAGTGGCTTTCATATGCCTGTCTCATCACCTTTCGGAGTTCCCAGTCATTAATCTCACCCACACAAGCACTCAGCTGAGATTTTGCAGCACTGACATTTGCAGACAAATAAGATATGATGTCAGAGACAAAAAAACCTTGCATTTTTAGCTTTTCCCCAGCAACAGAGTGCTCCAAAGTGGGCTCAGCTAATTCCATAGCCCAGGGCAGAAGTGGAAACCTATTTCAGCATGAAGCCTGCAATACCCATCCAAGGACTACATGCCAATGGTTGGGGCCGGAAGCAAAAGGCTTGCCATGGACAAATTTAACAATATTTGGAATTCATTTTTTATAAATACCACATTAGATTAAGATCTGGTTAACTACAGTGACAAGCTCCCCCCTTTTCTGTAATGTACAAACAATATTTTCTTCTTCTTCTGTTATGTTTTCTACATGGGTACTATTTCTTAGGGAGGCGGGGGGCGCTGTGGTGTAAAGCACAGAGCCTAGGGCTTGCCAATCGGAACGTAAGCAGTTTGAATCCACGCGATGGGGTGAGCTCCCGTTGTTCAGTGCCAGCTCCTGCCAACCTAGCAGTTCAAAAGCACGTCAAAGTGCAAGTAGATAAATAGGTACCGCTCCGGCGGGAAGGTAAACAGTGTATCTGTGTGCTGCTCTGGTTCGCCAGAACTGGTTTAGTCATGCTGGCCACATGACCCGGAAGCTGTCTGCGGACAAACGCCAGCTCCCTCGGCCTATAGAGCGATATGAGCGCCGCAACCCCAGAGTCATCCGCAACTGGACCTAACGGTCAGGGGTACCTTTATCGTTACTATTTCTTGATTCTTATTTTTGTGTCTTGTCTTGTCTTGCTCTGTGCACTTGTAATATTCTATTTTTCAATTTAGAAAAGTGGTGAAGGGCTATGAATATAAATTTTACAGTAGACTGGCTTCCGCACAGACTCACACAACCCTCTCAAGCAAGAGGCATTTGCCAGAGTTTCAAGGACATATTCCAGCCAGGCAAAAACACTGGAGGAGGGTGTGAAGCACAGCCACAGGGGAATGGTGCTTGGGGAGGGTGTGTGCATGACCTGGAAAGAATATTTTAAGGGTCATTGATAGAGGCCTGGAGAACCATATCAGACCTGAGGTTCCCGTTCTGTGCCCTAGGGAAACTGAGAGCAGGAGTTCTAGTAGTACAGTTGATGTCATCATGATGCCTTCTCTTTTAGCTTGGAAAGGAAATGTTTAAAGGGGAGTTAAAACTATGGAATTCACTTCTGCAAGAGTCTGTGATGGCCACCAATCTGGATTGCTTTAGAAGAGGATTAGACGAATTCACAGAAGACATGTCTATCAACAACTACTAGCCGATTGGAGGCAGTAGGCTTCTGGATACCAGTTTCTGGAAACTACAGAAGGGGAGAGGGCTCTTGTGCTCAGATCATGTCTGAGGGAATCTGGTTGGGCTCTGTGAGAATAAGATGGTGGGCTATTGGCCTGATCCAGTAGGGCCCTCTTATGTTCTTATCTTATCGGAGATTGATGGCTGTACTCAAATATCTGAAGGTAGAGTACCAACACATCCATTTGCTCAGAAGCAACCCAGTAGAGCAGGGATTACAGTTTAACTCATGAAAACATTTCCACATTTATAAACTTTGCTTCCACAAATTTTACAGCGCTGGTCTCCATAGCTTCAAATTCATCTCCATTTCATAAATGGAGTATTTGCGTTATAAAAATTTGTCAATGATATTGTCATGGATTTGGGGGGGAGGGGCAGATTCTCCCCTAAGTTCCTGGGTGCCAATCATCCCCATGGATTTAGTAAAAGTTAGAATTTGGATTAAAATACCAGATGGAGCATCTCCACCCCCATCGTTCTACCTGGACACTGAGGTCCAGCTCTGAGGGCTTTCTGGCGGTTCCTTCACTGTGAGAAGCCAAGTTACAGGGAACTAGGCAGAGGGCCTTCTTGGTAGTGGCACCCGCCCTGTGGAATGCCCTCCCACCAGATGTCAAAGAGAACAACTACTACCAGACTTCTACAAGACATCTGAAGGCAGTCCTGTTTAGGGAAGCTTTAATGTTTGATGGACTACTGTATTTTAATATTTTGTTGGAAGCCGCCCAGAGTGGCTGGGGAAAGTGTGGTGGGGTATAAATAATAAATAATAAATATTATTAAACTTTGCAAAATAAGGAAACCTCTTGGATTTAGATATTTTAACGAGCCGAGCCAACCAGTTCATCAGAGCTAGCTGGATGGGACATTAGCAGGGGGCATAAGTTAGGGAACCACCAAGACTGCCAGGCAAGGGGGAATGAGCCCACTTCTTTGTTAGTGGGCAGAGGCAAAGGCCAGGTTTAGGGTTTCAAATTGGAATGACATAGACTGGAGGGGGGTCCTTGGAGTCAGCAGCAAGAAGGAGAAGGAGCGACAGAACTACAGGTGAACTGGAGGTGACAGGCTGGACTGCTTTTTGCTGTCCCTTGAATCCAATGCTGCCCTTAAAGGCAGGGCAAGGCTCTCATGGGATATGAATGCTCTGCAACCCCTCCATCTAGGTGCAAGTGGTATATATGTGTAAATACAACCATATATCATAAGGCTACCACAGTTCTGCTGTGCCAAATTTCTGAAGCAAACGTGAACCCTGGCTAAGCACCTGGAAACCCTGGAATCTCAAACCACACAGATATGGGGTGGCACGCAGCAATATTTTTTTAATGCATTCATTTCACAAAGTTGCTGAATGCCAATAGGGTCCAGAAACTCCACAGGCCATGAGGACCAGGAGCACATTCATGTGACCTTTCCAGTTTTCTTTGTCTGAATGTGCTCACTCAAAATGCTGCTCAATTTAAGTGCCTTTTGTATTAATGAACAGAAAGTTGACATGCCCACACGAAGGCTATCTAAAGCCTGTCTTTTTAAAAATAAAAGAAAAGGGAGAAAGAAAACGTGCTCCTTGGTACTAGCTTTCCACTCACTACGAAGGTTTTACTGGAGCTACCTATAAGCATTATAAATTTCAACCATTTTGGATAAGCAGGGACATTTCGAATTTGGCTCTCGCAGCACTTTCTCAAGTTTTGAAATGACTGCCTCGATAGTGTGGCATAACACAACATCGATGTGTCATGGGCAGCATGGCACAACAAAATTAGAGGGGGTATAGTCATTGCTGCTCCCACAACCCAACACAAACTTGTGCTTGCTGTGGGAAGTGGCCTATGTCCTGCTAATTGTGGATGTTCCAGACACAATAATAGTATGTTAGGGGTGGATTTATTCTGCTTCATTCATTCTTCAGTGCTTCCTCAATGCTGTCCGGGACAGCTATAGGTGCAACAAAAGCATGACAAGGTCAACACAAAAACCCAGAATATTTCTCGTACGCAAAGTTGGGGAATTTCAGCAGGAAGTTACATGATGCGATCTGATTGGAAATGATGTGGTATGACCATTCCCAGATCTTTGCAGGAAGTGGGATTGTGTATGAACATGCAGTAAAAATGTCTGGGGGTCGGGTTGTTTGTGCACCACAACTCTGGAATGTTCTCCCTGTGGAGGGTCTTTTGATGCCAGGAGGACTTTGCTTTTTCATCTGAGCTTTTTAGATCTTTCAATTGTTCTGTCTTCTAAAAACACAGCCTTCTGTTTTTAATTGCTGGCTCCTTGTGATGCCTTTTGCTGTTTTTGCATTGATTTACATATTTTAGGCTGCAAGACTAAGCACACTTACCAACAGAGCTGACTTCCGAGTAGGCATTCGTGGGACTGCACTGTTCTTGTCTGAACTCATTTATATGTACGTAGCTGCTTCTATTATTACTATTATTATTAAGTTTATTTTACAACACATACATACGCACTCATAAAACTAGGGCTCTAGTAATTCTCTATATCTTTTTTTAAAAAAATATATATTTATTACTTTTAAACCTTACAATAAAGAAAAAAAAGAAAGGAAAAAAGAAGCAAAAAAACCCCACAAAAAACTATACGATACAATATATAAACAGTACACAATGCAACATTAACACATTAGACTAAACAAAACAAAGCAAAAACAATTTAAAAACATACATCATACCATTTCAATGCCTTATCTATCATTCCCTTGTTTCATCGACCTCCTCTCACCTCCCTTTTTGTATTCCACTTCTATTAATTGTTTCAGCAATTCCTTTCCATCTTTCTATATTTTCTGTCATATAATTATCTTAACTTAACTTTAGTTTTGTTTACTCTAGCCAATCCTGATATCTTAACTTTATCTTAACTTTAGTTTTGTTTACTCTAGCCAATCCTGATATCTTCTGTAATTCTTCTTTTTCCTGCATAGTCAAATTTTTTGCTAATATATTGGACTTATTTTTGTTTAGGTTAAATTCTGCCACTTTTCCAAATTCAAGAATTCTTTCTATTATTTGTGGAACTCTTTCTTCTGGATTTTCACTGGTTAAAATCAGATCATCTGCGAAGGCCCTTATCTTATATGATTTCCGCCGCCCCCCCATGTTATGCCTTTTATATTTGGATCTTTCCTTATTGCAATTATTAAGAGTTCTAGTACCATAATAAATGTTAATGTATGTAGCTGCTTCTAGAGCCCTTTCGCATGGGCTGCAGCTCAGTGGTAGCGCTTCCACTCGGGGGCAGACCTGCATTTTGGGGAGCCCTGAAGCTTGTACTGTTACGGGTGGTCCTTTGCACAAGCAATGAGTCTAGGTCAGTGTTTCCCAACCGGTGTTCCGCGGCACACTAGTGTGCCGCGAGACGTTGCCTGGTGTGCCGTGGGAGGGCACACTCATTGAAATTAGAATTAGACTTTTGCCCCCCGCCCGCCTTCAGAAGAGGTCCAGGACCTCTTTGCTCCCCCCTGCCTGCCTTCCCGGGAGAGCGGAGAAACGCAGCGTGTTTCTCCGCTGTCCCGGACAGCTTTTGAAGGCAGGCAGAGGGGAGCAAAGACGTTCGCCCCCCGGCCGCCTTCAGAAGAGGTCCAGGGCCTCTTCTGAAGGCGGGCGGGGGGCAAAGGTCTTTGCTCCCCCGTGCCTGCCTTCCCGGGAGAGCGGAAAGTCTTTGCTCCCCCCCTTCAAAAGCCGTCCGGGACAGAGGAGAAACGTGCTGCGTTTCTACGCTCTCCCGGGAAGGCAGGCAGGGGGAGCAAAGACTTTTGCCCCCCGCCAGCCTTCAGAAGAGGTCCTGGACCTCTTCTGAAGGCCGGAGGGGGGGGGAAAGGCTTTGCTCCCCACCGCCAGCATTTAAAAGAGGTCCCTGGAGATTTCCCTATAGGCTTTCTTCTTGCGAAGCAAGCCCATAGGGAAATTCATCTTGCGAAGTGCCTCAAAAAACGGAAAACCCTTTCGTCTTGCGGGTTTTCAGTCTTGCGAGGCATTCGTCTTGCGGGGCACCACTGTATATATAGTCAATATAGGCACAGAGTTAATTTTTTAAACATTTTCTAATGGTGGTGTGCCTCGAGATTTTTTTCATGAAACAAGTGTGCCTTTGCCCAAAAAAGGTTGGGAAACACTGGTCTAGGTAACCACTGTTATGGTCTTCAGTGGGGTTGTTCCATGACAGATAGCCACAGATAGTCTGCTGGCAGTAGGAGTACAATATGGGCATATCTTTAAGTTAACATCTTACATTAAAAACCTGACAGTACCAAATTATCGAAGGTTTTTCACCAAAGCCAGACTAAACGTCTTTCCTTCTGCAGTGTTGGATGGCAGGTTGAGAGGAGTTCCCTGCCAGGACAGACTTTGCTCGTGTGCTCAAGACATTGATTCCATAAAACATGTTTTGCTGCATTGTGCGAAATATGAGCAAGCCAGGGCTGAACTGATATTACCCTTGCTTGGTACCTTTCCCGGGAAAATCAGAGGCTCACTTTGTCAGGTTCCTATTGGAAGACCGGACAAATGCTAGAACATTAGTAGTGGCAAAGCTTTTATCGATGGTTGCAAGAACCAATGATCCCTATCTTTAAGTCTGAACAAAATGCTTGTTTAACCTGGAGGTAGGCTGTCTGAATTGTGCATTGCTTTGTAACAATTTGTTGGGTCTCTGGATCGTAATAAAGATTGATTGATTGGTTGGTTGGTTGGTTGATTTTTTAAAAACAACAACAACAACAACAACAACAACAATAACTACTACATCTCAGATTTTGATTAAAATTGCTGTGCCGGATCATCTCATATGTCAAAGTTCACTGGTGTGAATAAAAATGTCCTATGCCTTAATATTTTCGAGTTATTATGGGGGGATGAAAATTTTGGAAATGTTATATACGTGCATGAGATGCATCATAGAACGATGAAATTGGGTCTACCAGACCCCAAAATGTTAAGCAATGTGGACTAAATTGGCTTCCGGGGCCCCTCTGGGATTAGGAGCCCTGAAACTTAAGCTTTGTTAGTTTCATAGTAAAGGTAAAGGGACCCCTGACCATTAGGTCCAGTCATGACCAACTCTGGGATTGCGGCACTCATATCGCTTTATTGGCCAAGAGAGCCGGCGTACAGCTTCCGGGTCAAATGGCCAGCATGACTAAGCCGCTTCTGGCGAACCAGAGCAGCACACGGAAACGCCATTTACCTTCACGCTGGAGCGGTACCTATTTAACTACTTGCACTTTGATGTGCTTTCGAACTGCTAGGTTGGCAGGAGCAGGGACCGAGCAACGGGAGCTCACCCCGTCGCGGGGTTTCAAACTGCCGACCTTCTGATCAGCAAGTCCTAGTCTCTGTGGGTTAACCCACAGCAAGTAGGTCCATGTAGTTGCCAGGATCAATCCCTTGCCTAAAACCCTGGACTGCCACTGCCAGTCAATGTACACAATACTGACTTAGATGGGCCCCAGTCTGACTCAGCATAAGGCAGCTTCCAATGTTCTTAAACTGCAGGATATAAATGTCCAAAATAAATTATGAAATGACTGCCAGTCTCAGCGACGGGGCGGCAGAGGTTCAGGCAGTTCCTTTGCAGCACGCTCGTTAGTCCTCCCATTCAGCCGAGGCTTGTGTGTGAGTGTGCTGGATTATATTAATACTTGGGATAATTTCCAGCATTACCAGAAAAGGACAGTGACCTAAAAAACTAAAGTACAAAGAAGGCAATGTGTCAGCATCCCGATTTGTGCTCTTTTCTTGTTCAGGATAGAGTGCTTTCCTCCCACCCATTCAATCTCTGGATGAGTGACGGGTGTAAGAGGCTGTTCTCCTCTGCCTCCTTTGATCCCCAGACAGTAAAACAATGGACCTCTCCCCCTCTGTTTTTTTATTTAACACTACTCCTACTTACATCACTTAGTCCAAAATGGATAGCTTTAATCTTGATGAGATTTGGATGAAATAGAATCCTTTGTTTGAAATTGAAAAGGTTGAATTCCCTGCTTAAAGTATGCCATTAAGCTACTCTCATGTAGATTTGTTAAGATACCTTTCCTAGTCAATTGTACTTTCTGGCAATACCTTCTTATGACAGTTTTGTTCCCTGCAATTAAGCTCCATTTATACTTGTCAGGAAATCTGGTCACCGTACTTTGTACAGTATGTGAATGTAACCTAGCATCATATATATATTTAAGTGTGTGTGTGTGTGTGTGTGTGTGTGTTTCATTTTATATTTTTTAAACTTGGGTCAAATTGCCCTCTTCTTTCCAAATAATCTCTCCCCCCCCCCCACAACCTCCTGCATTGCTCCAAACAAAGTTCAGTAGCACCATCCAGTGGACGCATGATATCACTGCAGCAACAGAGATATTAAGCAACCATCCAAACCTCTATAATTCACTTCAGACCCAGGTTTACTCAGGGGAGTAAAAGTCCTAGCAGCTGTGCTACTGCCACAGAACAAGGGGCATATATGTTAAGCATAAAAAATCGCCTTTGATTTGGACAAACTAGTGTTTCAAGAGCAGATTAGGAGCTTCAAAAATCTGTGCAGAACCGCCCTTGGTTCTTGTTGAAAAATAAACAGGGGGAAATGCAGAGAATACTTCACAAAACAGTGCCCTAAAATACATACCTGGACTTGTTTTGATTAATGTCTGCAGGAGACTTTGTGGATATTTAGGTTATAATTAGAAAAATCTTAATAATTATTCATAAAGGAAACAGCTTATAAGAAGTAAATAAGGAGGCCAGATACAGGATAAAGGAAGTCTTTTATTTGGTTGTTTGTATTGTTGTATGTTATGCTTATTGTATTTCTGTATTGGGGGGGTGAGGTTTATGTTATGTTGTAAATAAAATTTTCAATAAAAAGAAAGAAAGAAAAATAAACAGGAAAATGTGTTGTGGAGGAACTCGGATGCTCGCCTGCTAGGTTACGACGTTTGACCACTTTGTCCCATGTCTGCAAAGTCTCTTTCAGTCTTATTTATAAAAATATGTATACAGTATACCTCTCTATCATAAAAAGTGCCAAAGTGTTTTTACAACAAGAGGTTGGATTTGCACTGATAGCTGGCAGCCTTAAGTCTGAAAGCAGGACACAATATTTAAGTTGCAGGTGGCGGGGTATGGGAATTCCCCCCTTACATGTTTTAAGATGGTTAGGAATGTAGGAAGATGCCCATTGATCAATTTACCACAGCATTGTCTGCACTGACTGGTAGTTGCTTTCCAGGGTTTCAGGCAGGGAACAGCCCCAGCCCTGGAGTTTCTGGGGACTGAATCTGGGACCTTCTGCATGCAAGGCAGATGTTCTTCCACTGAATTGGAAGGGGGAGGGGGTTCCAGTTGTATGCTCATTCTTATGGGCTGGAAGCTGGTTTTCTAAATATACAGCTACATAAAGATAGTTTGCATGTGTTTCGGTGAGTACATGGGTGTCCACACCTGTGTGCGTGCACATACAAACACACAACACATGCATTGCATTGCATTTTAATTAAATAATGGTGAATGACCAGAAAACAGATCTTGGGGTCATGATAGCTAGCTTGAAAATGCTGACCTAGTATGCAGCAGCTGTTGGGGGGAAAAGATGAAGTCATGTTAGGAAAGCAACTGAAAATAAAACTGCCAATACCATAATGCTATTGTTTTAAGAATCTGTAGCACACTTGGAATAGTTTGCATAGTTCTGGTAGACGCGCTTCAAAATATGTTACAGTTGGGGTAAGGGAGTAGACCCTTCGAAACCTTTTCAGTGTGGTGAATATAGACCGACATCCCTCAAGTCTTAAGCATCTTACAGCTGGCACAGAAGGAATACCCAACCGACTGTGACCAGTTTGCAGTTCTTTAGGAAAGGATGTCCTGCATCCCTGCATCCAGTTATGCAAATACAGAATAACTCCTGTTCCCCCATAGAGGGAGCAGCTCATTCCTAACCAGGCACTTTTCATTCTGTCAGCAATAGTGTTTACATCTTTGTATAGTCAGTTGAATGTGTTGAACTGGTGCCCTCTTGTGGCCAAAAGCTTATTACAGGGACCTAAACTGTATTTTAATAGTATTATTATTATTAATATTGCATTGCTCAGGCTCACAATAAGATACAAATTTGCAGAAGTGGGGAAAATAAACCTGAGATAAAATAGCGTTTCACAAAATGGCTGCATAAAAGGGCAGGGGAAAATGGCTCACACTGGCAATTTCATCTTCTCTCAGAATAGGGGAAACCGACATACATAGGATTTATGTGATCTGAAATCTTGAATAACAGAGTGTCAGATTACAATTTAGGGAGGCTCGTGTTCAAATCCCCACTATGTCCCAAAATTCCTTGATTGTTATTATTATTTACCCAAACCAGAGTTCATTACTTCTGCATGGCAACTCATAGAATTATAGACTTGGGAGGGACCACAAGGTAGCCAAGCCTACCTCATAGGATTCTTGAGAGGATAAAATAGGGGGGCAAACAAGGTATATCACCTTTAGCTACTCAGAGGAAAGTTGGGATGCAAATGTAATAAATAACCAAATAAGCTTACATACACATTGCTTGAGCACATGGGGGAATATTGAGGGCTGCCTCTTCTGCCTGTGGGGCCCCTGATTCTACACAATTTCTTCTTGTTTCATTTCACTTTTAATTTGTATACCGCCTTTCTACACACAAGGCAGTTTACAATCTGAAGAAACAACAAAATAGACAGCAAAGATCACACACATAATAACAATCTGATATAATACCAAAAAAGTTACAATAACTTTAAAATAAACAACTTACATCAAATAAAGCAATATTTAATCATCCATTAGAGTATAATAGTAAACAGTAAAATTAAATGCCAGCAAATAATAATTAAAGTTTGCCGTTAGCAATCACAATAAAGAATGAGTAAACTGTAATCAATAAAAATAACATCAAGTCACAATGCATAAAATGCCACAAAACCATGTTAAAGGATTAAACTGAGAAACAAGGACACACAATTTATATATATATATTAAAGAAATATATTCCTGAACTCTTTTTCTCTCTTCCCAGTCATGGTCTGAGAAAGGCTCCTAGAGCTGGACAGAGGGGCAAGACAGGTAGAAAAAGCCATTGCCTGAAGGCCAGCAGTCTCTCTCCCTTCATAATGACTAGTGGTTGTTATAAACTATTGAGTAGACCTCTGTGGTGTGTGCTAAAGGCACAGATCCCTTTGCTTGTTTTTTAAGTTTGACCTGCGTTGAAAGCTAAAAAAATTACCCTTCTACGAAACCTAAAATGGCATCCCTTGCTCACTGTGGACAATAACTTTGCCATAACCTAGAAACAAAAGCAAAAACTGAGATCTCTGGCAACTACTTGTACCCTGGTATGGTATCCTACAAGTATCTGTGCAGTTGTTGGGTTTTTTTTGTTTTCGTGTTGCAAATCTATCATCAGCTTTGATACCTCCGTGGCTCCTGGCTGGATTCGATAGATTAGCTTTCTGTGCTGGCATTAGCCAGCCAAGATGGACATGGGTCCAATTCTCTGGATATTGCGAAAAGATATCCCTGTGATGGATTGCTCCGCTTCGTGATTTATCATGCACCTTTCCTCAGACCCCCTGCACTCTTCCCACCCATCCATCTCGGCCAAGGTTATTCCTAACAAGCAGATTGGGCTTACTGAGGAGCTGTCGCTATTTCATCTCCCGCCCAGCTAGTCAAACCCAGCCCTATAACCAACAAATAACGGTTTGCATGCCACAATTGTATCTTGCTGCTGCCTGACACCTGCTCCACGTGGTTGCCAGAATATGCATTAGTGCTTCTGCACACAGAACACAGGAAAAAGCTTATCCTGAGCCAGACTGTTCCTCTGGCCAGCCCAGAATTGTCTAAACCAAGGTTTCCGAAACTTGGGTCTCCAACAGTTTTTGGAATACAACTCCCATCATCCCTAGCTAGCTGGACCAGTGGTCAGGGATGATGGGAATTGTAGTCCAAAAACTGCTGGAGGCCCAAGTTTCAGAAACCCTGGTCTAGACAACCTGGCAGCAGCTCTCTGGGATTTTGAGCTGGGATTTGCCCCATTCTGATCATAAGGACATAAGAAGGGACCTGGTGAATTAGGCCAAAAGTCTATCTATGCCAGCAGCTGAAACTGGGATCCTTTGCTTGCAAAGGCATGTGCTTTGCCTTTAGGTTATGGTCTTTTCCAAAAAAAAACTGGGGTGAGGAAACATTTTGGCCCAGTGGGCCAGATCTTGAACTCCCCCAGGGGCCAACTTTTGGCAGCTAGGTTGCCAGTCCTGTCCACCTGTCAAAGTTGAACGGCAGGGGTCTTCTTCACCATTGCATTCCCTTCGGGGAACAATCTGGCAAAGCAGCACTCAGCGGGATCAAACCCTCTGCCCACCAGCTGGTGAGCGGAGGATTCAATCCTGCTGGCTGCAGGGCTTTTTGCTTCGCCAGTGTGTTCCTACCATCAGCCCCAGCCAGCAAAACCAGAGGTAAGGGATGATGAGATTTGTAGTCCAGAACATCTGGGAGGCACCAGGTTAGGGAAGCCTGCATTTCCTCTTCCTTCTAAACCCCCTTCCCACCCCCATAGGATTATTATTAGGCAGCTGCCTTATAAGGAGTCAGAATACCACCCCATCTATCTCAGTATTGTCCACACTGACTATCAGTGGCTCTCCATGGCTTCCATACAGGATTATTTCCCAGCCCTGCCTGGAGATGCCAGGATTTGATCCTCCTGCATGCAGTGGTGCTCTACCATTGAGCTACAGCACTTCATTGGAGGAAGTAAGTCCTGAATTTTTGCAAATTTTCCTTCAGGTGGAATCCAGCGAACAGGCCTTTTTTCCAGCTGAAACGCATCAGAACTCATTTCCGTCCCCTCTCATGTAGGAGCCATTGCCATTATAAGAGAAGAGGGAGGCGTTCATGGTGAGTTCTGGTACCTCATCTTCTAGAAACACAACACTGGCAGTTTTATCAGTCCTTCCTCCCTCCCTATGTTTTACCTGAGAAGGAACTTGTAAAATTTGCCTCGAGTTTCATTGTGGTGAAATTTCTGCCCTCCATTACCCATATATTCTTCCTTACTATCTGAGCAACTTCTAAGCGACCTTCAAAACTTGCCCTTTCAGGGTTTGACTTGCATGCTCTGCTGGCTCAGCAGCCCACTCACCTTGGCTGCTGACGGCTTCTCTGTTTCTGCCTCATCTTCCTAAACTTGCTCTGCTCAGCTATCTGAACCCCACTGCACCAAGACTGTGCAGTGGCCCGGCTGAGAAAGAGTGAAAAAGCAGACTGCATATTAAAGAAGAAGCCTCTCTTCCTTTCTGTGTCACTTGAGAGATCAAAATTAGTTTTATTTATCCTTGACACCAGGCAACCAAATCTAGACTTAAAGACAGATGATCCAATCGTAAAAGCCGGGTAGGTAGTAACCACACCAGAAGTGGCAATTTTCAGTTTCTAACAATCCATGTCCAATCCTTCAAACTGAAGCTTTATCGTGCTTTTTCGGAGGGTGGTTCTTTTTTTTTTTCCTTCCCCTTCTAGACAGCAGAAAATCCTCAGTAGCAAAAGCTATTTAAAGTCCCTGGCCCAACAGTGAATCCTCAAATTTGGCAGTCGAAGGTTTCAGCTGGATTTTCTGGGCAGTAAATAACTCTGCAGCAAATTTACTTCTTTTTTTTCTTTTTTTTTAATACAATGGCAACAGCGCTTGGAAGTAAGAGGAGTGACTTTGGACTGTGCCAAAATTTAAATGAAAAATCTAACTATAGTTGGCCTTAAAACTTGTTGGCAGGGCATGTTGCTTGTACATGAGAGACCAGAGGCTGCTGGTTTGAAGGCAAGGTCCCTATTAAACAAGCCCTCAGTCCCGAAAGAGATTTGCTTATGAAGAAATGAACCAAGACGGGGCCTGGTGCTGTTTTTTCAGATCAATCTTCTGTGTGTTGATGACCCTTCTCGAATGGCCGAGAACACCTTCAGAATCGGCACACCTCAACATACTGCTTGAGAAGACCCAGGGGTAGCAAGAATAGCCCATTATTGGTTGGGGGGGGGGAATGAACTGTATAGCCAGTTTGTTGTTTTACATTTGTTTGACTGAAGCCCTTATTGGAAAAGCAAAAGCTAAAGTGATATGGAATAAATTAAGAGTTTTATGCTGTAATACAGTTCATTCCCCCCCCCCAACCAATACTGGGCATTCTTGCTACCCCTGGGTCTTCTCAAGCAGTATGTTGAGGTGTACCTGAGCATAGTGGGACTTACTTTGTAGTGAAAATTATATTCCACCTCCCCCACCCCCATAACTCAAGGGTGTGTACATGGTCCCCACCCTCATTTTATCCTCACAACAACCCTGTGTTGTAGACTAGGCTGAGAGGTAGAGTTTCATGATTGAATAAGGTGACATACTCAACATGTGATCAAGCTGTTGGGCCCTTGGAAATAAGAATTAAAATGACTGAAGTGTTTCTCCCTTTCATGAAGAACATCTGTACAAAATGGTATTGCTTGAGCCTTGTCAGTAAGCTAATGGAAATTATCAGTATGTATTTTATTTTATTTTTACTAGCCTCCTGTAGAGGCTGGTATATGCCATTTGTATAAGCAATTGTATATGCATTTCATGAGGCTGCAGAACTGCATCACAAAATTTGGAGAAGGTGGAACTTTGAAGGACATCTTGTGTTTCAGGTCATGCACTGAAAAGTAGGCAGGTTTGCCTTTAAAACTTGAATTGAATTTCGTTCCCATCCCCAGTTGCTTGTGAGAGCAGTGATCTAGGTATATAACATCTATTCTGTAGCAGCTACACTGGTTGCTGGTGCTTTTCTACAAAGTGCTGGTGCTACCTTCAAGAGCTACCTTTAAAACCTTAAACAGTTTGGGGCCAGGTTACTTGAAGGATTACTGGTATCAACCCGCCTGACCAAGCAATCTGGTACAGAGCTGTCACTCGCAGGCTCACCACCACAGCCAATCAGAACGTCTGGTACATGACGCAGGGCCTTTTCAGTGGTAGCCCCGTCTTTGTGGAACTCCCTTCATAAAGGTCCACTCCCATTTTGCTCTTCTAATAGGCTTTTAAGTACAGGTGTCAGGCTGGATTTTTAAACTATTTAAAGAAGGGATTTCAGGAACCGTGTAGCATTTGAACTGTGCAAATATTGGCTCTTAAAATGCCAACCCCCAAAATATAACCAAACAGCAAATAAAATATGACACCGGCCACCTTTCTCTCATTCTGTTCCCACTTGTCCAGTGCGGTGCTTCCACCAGAAGTTGCTGGACTCATCTCCCATCAGTCCCGGTCAGCATGGCCAATGCTTAGGGGCGCATGAGAGGTTACATCTACAGGGCAGTGCACTGCCTACTTCTGTTCTTTATGACCTCTGCAATGCATCAATGGACCCTAAATTCTGCAAACAAATACCACATGAAGAATTAGAAGGAGGGAAAGAAAGAAAGAAGAGCACCTTTAATCACCCAAGTCAGCCACCAGAGTCTCTGCTGTCCCTGGTTGAGCCTTAAAGTTTCAAGCTTTTCAGTCCTGCACAGAAGTCAGCCTTGACAGAGCAATTTATCAGTAGAGTAAGTATTCACTAATATGTGTAATATTAATGGCCATCTCCTTTTTATGCATTTTGGGTTTCTTCATATCAAATTAAACCTTCACATATCATACAGCGGACTTCTCACGGCAACTGAGTTTTCCCTAAGTAGAAACTCACAGGGAGGGGGGAAGGTTTGATGGGCAAAGGAAATTGACCATAGCTTTCCCTCTGACTATAAATTATGTGCAGTTCATAGATTAGTTACATGCTGTGCTTGGGGACCGTTCCCCAATGCCTGTGTATAATAATAGGTTGCGGCACCAGGAATCCCCATATCCCTTCAGTGACAGAGGGCAAGATTTTAGAAAAAGCTTTTACAATTTGCTTATACCGCAGAGGTTACACTTTTTTGAATGTCATTTCATTTCTGTTTAGGAGTCATCTTGTGGGAAAGGCACCCAAAAAACCTGCAGTTTGTTTGACCAAACGTTGCACTTTCTAGCTCTGTCTGTTCACATCCACACCACACCACATATATAAACCACAAGGCTCTCCCCCCTCCCCACTTAATCTTGGGAACTGTAGTGTGTTATGGGTGCTGGGAATTGTGGCTGTTTGAGAGGTAAACGACGACCCTTTGGGAATGTGCTTTAAGTGCATGGTGCAGATGTGCCCCAGAAAGCATGCTTAAATCAAAATGTGCCCTATTACCTAACAAACCCGGATTTCTACTTCACTAGGGATCATGCGCAACTAGGTTGGTTTCTGCAAAATTCATAGAGCCAAAATTTGCACTGACTTTGACCAGGTTATACAACGTTCCCAGGGTACATACTTTTATAGCTACACCTGGTCACAGGGTGGTTTACCCCAAAAAAGTAGGGTAGCATAATACATAACAAATATTAAAACATTCTCATGAATTACATGTTGTGTTATGCCATGCTCCCATGGCAGATGTTTTTTGACTGATGTCCACAGCACTTTGTCAAAATTCAAAATGTTCCCGGTGATCCAAAAAGTTTGGCGGCCCCTGCACTGGTGTAATGATGCATGCAACCCTAAGTATGGTACCCACCTTGGAACTTTAAGATTGGGCAGGCCACCCTATAAATATATACCTTTATCTGCTTTGCCCTAGCATTGCCAACCTGCAGAAGCGGTGACTGCTAGTTTTACATGAAAGTACTACCAGAAAATGGGCATAATTTTAAAAGCAACTGACAGCTTGTCAACTGGCCGCACATGATTAACGGGTGTGGGGTGTGGACTCTAATTCAGCCACAACTACTGCTGTAGCAGCAGCCAGAACTGAAATCTGCATTTGACACAGTCTGAATGCAAACAATGTTATTATCCCGTCGCCGTGATTGTCTCAAGTCACAGCTCGGTTCTGTGGATTACCTATGAATGAGCGGAGCTGGTTTTCTACCTATAAGGTCCAACATGAAGCAAGCCCCTGCTTCCAATCCAAGCAGGCTGAATTCTTTATCTGAAGCAACACCAACCAGTTGGAACATGGTTTTAGGATGGGACCCCATAACAGTTTAGTAGCTGCTAAATAAAATCCCACCATGTTTTCAGTGGGCCAATTTGGAGCATGCCTTCCTGGAAATATCCACATTGTTCGGAAATCTGGAGTGGGTGTGGGGACACCTGTTTATTCACATAGAACATCTCCGCTGCCATTCAGAAAGCTTTCACGACACTTTGCTTGACTCTACTGAACGAGAGAATTGGGGGGCAAATTGTTCCTGGATAGGAAAGTCAAGGTAGAGAACTGCCAGGCACTTAATGGAAAAGCACTCAAGCCCAGCTTTGGCATTAAACATCAATCTAACCCATAATATTCTTGGAAGCAACTGGGCAGCCCCTGTTTCTACATGGACTGGGATTGCCAACATAACTGCTAACCGTGTCTGGACCCATGTATCCTTTTATCACTGTCTCAGCCGTTCTCTGCTTTTATTTTACTGGTGAACAAACTGCTTGCAATTGAATTAAGGACAAACAACTAGTGTTTTGCTTTAGTAACTTTTTTAATCAGAATTTCATTCAAGAAACAGTTACTGATTCACTGATGGATTAAGACCCTGCTTGCGTAATCGAACTTTATTTTTTCATGCAAGCTAGCACTGCACCCTTTTTAGTTAAGGGAACACCAATGTCCAGGTTCAGCTGAGAATACACTCTTAAACATGTCTATATTTAATTTGATGTAAGAATTGGACACCTATTCTCTTATCTGTTCTGTATTAATGGGTGGGCACACCTTTTGTGTTGCTGTCTCCTTTTCTGCTCTTTCATATGTGGCAGAGGTTCAGCAGAAACAGAACTTTCTCTCTCTCCCTCTATGCCCCCTTTTCAAGCTGGTTCTTGGATGTTTTAGATTTCAGGTACCTGAAGGAGTATGTTTCACCCCATACTGCCCTGAGTTGCAGTAAACAGTTTTGTGCCAGTGACTGTTTATTTGTTTCGTTTATTTGAAATAATGCCTCCTCTGCTTTTTACTTCTGCTACTTTTCATGTGTGGCAGCCATTTTGTGTTATGTCACACCCACACCCCAAGGCAGCCATTTTGTGACTGGTACCCACAGAACTTTTTCAATATTCCAAATGTGCCCACTGGCCCAAAAAAGGCCTCTCCTATATCACTGGTGGTTGCTTGGCTTCTGGCCACTTCAAATGAGTGCCACTGCATCACGTGGGAAGGTAGACAAGCCCACTGAGCCCTGGCGTCACCCAACACTGGCCAAGGAGATTCCATTTACCAGTCAGTGTAGATAAACCTATTTCTCCTGAATTTGTCTTAACACCTCAAGTTAAAATAAGCTCTTGAGGGGAGGCATTACATGAGGGGGTATATAAACTTATTTTCTATTAATTTTTTAAAAAATATCAAGTTTTATATATATATATATATATATATATATATATATATATATATATTCTGCTAACGGTCGAAGTCTTGTTACTATTTCACACAAAAAAGAAGCATTTCAATCCATGCCTAATGTGACTATATATATTCACTCTAGTAAACCTGAAGCTGCATGATTTGTTGCTCATGCATATATCTATATTCGGAAAAGTGGGTAAACACTGCACAGAGAATATTTTGTGCTTCCCTGGTCTTGGGCAGATTAGCAGAAATTAAATTTCACACTAATCTGCCCAAGACCATGAGTGCCACATTAAGATCTAGGGTACTCAGTTAATTGTAAAAAAAAAATAAAAAAAATAGTCCCTCCATTTGTGCTCTTTGTAAAACTTTGGCTAGAGCTTTCCCCTCTTCCTAGAAAGAGATGCCATGTTCAGTGCCCATCCCTTCATGTGTGTCATTTTAGATGTCTTGGTCCTGACACATTCCCTTTCTAGCCGGCCACACACATCCCCTAGGGCTCATCTCCTTTCTGACACTTTCCTATCTCTGGGGCACAGGGGGCATCCTTCATTCCTCGTTTATTTGTTGTTTAGTCGTGTCCGACTCTTCGTGACCTCATGGACCAGAGCACGCCAGGCACTCCTGTCTTTCACTGCTTTCCACAGTCTGGTCAAACTCATGCTGGTAGCTTCGAGAACACTATCCAACCATCTTGACCTCAGTCGTCCTCTTCTCCTTGTGCCCTCAATCTTTAGTTATATGCCTGTTGTCTTTGTCCATGGAGTTTTCTTGGCAAGGATACTGGAGTGGCTTGCTGGTTCCTGCTCCAGGTGGATCACGTTTGGTCAAAACTCTCCACTATGACCTGTCCATCTTGGGTAGCCCTGTACAGCATAGCTCATAGCTTCTCTGAGTTATTCAAGCCCCTTCGCCACGGCAAGGCAGTGATCCATGAAGGATCACTCATTTATATTACTCTGCAATGATCTGAAATGAATTTCCCAGACATAGCCAGTGTTCAGCCCTCGTAAACAGCGTCTAGATGGAAATCGCACAAATGTAGCACAAATGTACATCAATGAGGTCTTGTCATCCAGGCAACCCAGGACCTCCCTACACACTGTCCAGGCTTACATCCCGGGGAGGACACTTTGGCGCTGATAATGCAGAAGCTTGACTTCACACCTAGACATGCACCCCATGTTGACAGAAGCCAACAACAATGCTATATGCAGACACGCCTGTGCAGTGTTAATATTTGTGCATCTGTATGTACAATGTTAGGAAGCAATCTAATCCCTGCCTGCTGGCTGGCATGGCTTCACAGGGCAGCAGAGCCACATCTATAGTTGTGCTGGGCACAGCAACCAGGGCAGAAGAGGGATGCAGGATGATTGCTGAGCCAAGTTGGAGGTAGAACATCCATTGGGACCAGATGAGGCCTAATACCGTAACACACTGGCATTTGTTAGGGAGCAATCCAGACCCTGGCCACCAACCAGCAGGGATTTAAAAAAAAATTGTTTTGCTCTTTTTTAAAAATATATAATCTCTTTTATACTGTAACCCACTCTAGAATGCTTAAGGGCCGCAGCTCAGCAGGTGGCACTGTAGTCTAAACCACTGAGCCTCTTGGGCTTGGCGATCAGAAGGTCAGTGGTTCAAATCCCCATGACGGGGTGAGCTCCCATTGCTTGGTCCCAGCTCCTGCCAACCTAGTAGTTCGAAAGCACACCAGTGCAAGTAGATAAATAGGTACCACTGCGGCAGGAAGGTAAATGGTGTTTCCATGTGCTCTGGTTTCCGTCATGGTGTTCCATTGCACCAGAAGCAGTTTAGTCATGCTGGCCACATGACCTGGAAAGCTGTCTGCAGACAAACGCCGGCTCCCTCGGCCTGAAAGCGAGATGAGCGCCGTAACCCTATAGTTGCCTTTGACTGGACTTAACCGTCCAGGCTCCTTTACCTTTACCTTGTAACCCACTCCGGAATGCTTAAGGGCTGCAGCTCAGCCACACAGCACCTGCATGCAAAAGGTGCACAGTTCAATCCCCAGCATCTCTGGGTACACTTGGGAGAAATCTCTGCCTGAAATCCTGGAGAGGAGCGGCCAGTCACTGTAGACAATACTAATCTAGATGGGCCAATGGAATAAGACAGCTTCCCATGTTGGTTTCTATGCTGGAATCTGTACCAGTGAAGGGTGGGCTATACATTTTTAAAACGAATGAATGACCAAAATGGTTGCTTTTAAATTGTGGCAACTTGTCCTACCATTGCTGAGTGTATACTATGGGACCCCCGTGTTTTTCTTTCCCTGATGATGTACTGCTTGTTACCATTTCTGGAGTGAGTCATGTGCACATTTTCCAGCAACAAGTTCTACTGAATCCATTTGATTTCTGCGAGATGTAACCTTAAATGTGCATTAAGGTGCTAATAGGGTGTATACGGTGGGTATCGAGTTTTCGTGATGAGTTGCGTGGATGTTTATCTGCTTTTATTATGAAGCCCAGCACAAATCCTTAAGCAGATACTCCATTCGAGCTGAGAAACGAGTCCTGACAGTTTACTGCAAGATGACAAATGAATGCTGACATTTATTCTTACATGTTTATAGATCAGTCTAAAGGTTAAGAGTCGCTAATGTGGGCAATCTGAAGAATCCATATACATAAACAAAATATTCATTTCAGGATAACCATATACGTCCAACGCCATTCTCAAAAGATAAAAGTCAGATTAAGGAGAGAGGGAGGGAAAATGCAAATTTAGCAGTATAAATCTGTCCACTGAATTGCTTGATTGATAGGTAGTGTGATCAAATCCCTTTGTCATTTAGTTTAAAAACAAACCGTTGACTGGAACATCCCTCAGTAATCAGGAGCGTCTCTTAGCATAACCCCACCCGCCATTATGACAGTCACTTGCCTGCCAATGATTCAGGCGTTGATTCAGCTGTTGCTGCTGCTGCATTGAAACCCAGTGGAGCCTGCCCAGTGGCAGGCAAAAGGAAGCTATCACCAGTGAGTGGGGAGTATCCTGCAGAAACTCCTGAAACTGGGTGTTTCAGGGGAAGCACTGGCGTGGCCCAAGATCCACGGGATTTTGAGTCAGTCTTGCTGTCATCACGTGACAGCAGAGGACCTCTTTATCACATTTTAGTCCTCTGCAACTACAGTAGCCTGGGAGCTGGAAGAGTAAAGGCGTTTTCCCCCTGCCCTTCAACTTCTACTTTGGCTGGCACAAGTGGTGGACTGTGGATGTGGTGGAAGCCACACCCACAGAATTTTAGCATTTAGAAATTTGGGCTGCTTCCTCAACTATGGCTTCAGCTTTTTCTTTTAGTTAACCACAGTGTGTTGCGTCTTTATTAACTGTGATTAATATAAAACAAGCCAACTTCAAACCATGGTTTGCAAATGTCTGTTAAACTAACCATTGTTAATAATGACTACAGTTCCTGGTTCGGGCAACACGGCAAGCTGTAATTAACTAAAAGCTGCAGTGAAGCTTCTGAACTCTCATCCTTGTGGGAAGGGAAAGAGAGTATGTGAGCCTTCAGAAAGGCATGAGGCTTGCTTATGCTTCACTACACCATGGTTTAGAATTATGTTCAGCTATTGGCCTGGTTCATATATTACTCTAGCCGAAACATGACGGTTCCTAGGGAGGAGATTGTGGCTCTTCCACTGGTCTTCTTGCTGCTGTGCTGCTATGAGCTAAACCATGTTTTGGCTTTGTGTGTCATCCACACCCAGGTTCATTATTTTTTCTTGCTTCAGACGAACTATGACATGTAACCATGGTTTGTTCTTTTATGGAGCTGTCCCCAGAGACGGTTGGCAAGCTTATTAATGAATGTAATTGTCGCAGATCAGGGCAGGTTTCCCTACACCTGTCCTCTGCTGGTGTGAGAATTAAGTGCAGAAAGCTTTGGATACCTGAATGCATTACCTGGGCTGTGTATATACTGTATATATACTGTTTGGGAGGACAGGAGACTTAACCAAGGTACACAGCAAAAAACAGTGCCTATGACTGAAGGGGACTCCAGCCTAGCTGGTGTTGTTTCTCACTGATTTACATAAGAAGACAGCAGTTGCACAATGAAAAGCAGGCAATGTCAAACACAGAATGTGTGGTTTGCAGAGTATATAAATGTAATAGAATCCTCTGAAAGGTCAAGAAGACTCTTTTGGCGTTCTTTTAAAAGCTGCAATTGAAGCGAGTGAGTCCATGATTCATTTCAATGGGAGGTGTGTTGGTATTAGCCAAGGTCCTCAACGCCTGACCTGAATTTTTATGGGGAATTTGTAAGATGAAGTAGGTAATTCCCTCCAAGAAAGAAGTGAGAATGGTCTTTGGTACACGTGGTGGTATTAACTTCACTCCGGCTTCTGATAGCTGCGTTGTTCGCGCTTCCAGAATGCTAACCATTTGCATCAAAATGTTTACTGTAATGAAACAAATCATTTCGGTTTTATCAGCGACTGGATCACATCTCTCATTCAACTGCTGCTGATTGCTCCAAACGTCTATAAAATGTGCTTGAACTCTGCCTTTCGATATCAGCTCAGAAGCCTGAACTGTATCTTTATGAGGGCAATGCCAGAATAACTTGCAAATGCTACAGGGACAAAGTAACACCACATTTCATTTTCGTTTTATTTATTTTTACTTTTTCACCTTATGGGACAAGAAAAAAGGGGGGGGGGAGAGAAAAGACTTACAATTCTCTTTCCCATTGGTTATTGGCAAAGAAACCCGAAACAAAACCCTGGCTTTTTAACCGTTTGAAAAAGGACTCTACTTTAATAGGGCTGCTTAGGAGAGTGATTTCCATTTCTTGTGGCCTGAGGAAGGTCGTCGTGGGAATTACGTATGGATAACTGTGATTTTCAACTGATGCAGCTTGTCAGAGAAGTGCAAAATAAAAACAGAGACGGGAGGAGACATATTTTTAGGATAGACCCATAAGGACAATATGTGCCACTGTTAGTATAGCTATTTCAGTGGTGTTTAGGAGTTTACTTCCTTCTGCTGATAACCTCCAGCTAACCTAATAAGCTAAGCTTCTAATGGCAGAGCCTCACGGGGGTATTGGCGAAGGTAAGAGATAAGGATCCCCAGGCCAGAGGTCCAAATACAGCCCCCCCCCCCCAGACCTCCCTATCTGACTCCTCCCAGGCTACACAACCTTCTGGGCCACAACAGCCACCTCTTTGCTTTTAACCCTCCCTAGTGTTTTTGCTTGTCTGTTATGTAGGCCGTGCGTTATAAGGACATTGTGTTGCAAGTTTTCCCTCCCCTGAAAATGGTAGCCAATGAAGTGGACTGGTGTGGGTGTTAGGAAGCACACAATACTTGCATCACTTTTTGGGTTTTGTATCAGTACATAACGCAAGGTGCAGAAGAGATATGGGGCAGCAGGTATGTGTCTGCCGTATTCTCTAGATGCAGGGTTTCATCTATGCGTTTTTACACGGGAATAAGTCTCATTGGACTTAGAGGTGCTTACTCCTGTCCTGAGTAAACATGGATAACATCATACTGTTTATTTTAACCTGTCACGAAGCAAAATGGATGTAATACAAGGGAGGCCTCTGAAGTGCCCCCCGCCCATTCACTCTAAAGGTGCATTTCCCATTGAACTGTATGGATAGTGTTGCCACTCCTGTTAACATTGCTGAAGAAATACAACCTGAGCCGTTAATAATGATTGTGCAACCCGTACAGCACATAGGCGACAATTATTCACACAATTAATATTCTTGTTCAAAAACATTTTTTTCAACATTTATCGGATTTGTGAGAACAAGACAACTACTTACGAAGTGCCATGAAAACTTATTAGCTTTCTAAAATAACGTGAACTTGCAGTGTCAGATTTTACTAAGTTACAACTTCTTGACTCAATTTTTGTTTTTTCTTGTTTTTTAGGTAAGTTCAAGAAGAAGGTAGGTAAGTTCAACTATGTTCCCGGCAGCTGTGAAGTGCAGATGGAAGCGTTCTATCCCCGTTTCGCCCTAGGAGTCCATAAAGTTGAAGAGCTGCTATTTCTCCTCTGACAGGGCAAATTTATTGGGGTTGGCTGATAGCCCATTCCCTGAGCACAGTTTTCTGGGCTTCCTCAGTAGTCTCGAGCCATTAATGTGTCTATTAGTGCTAAATGTAGTTATAGAAACAATTTCTTGGCTTAAGCATAAAGAACTGAATCGCTTAGCTATCAGACAAACAGATCTTCAGAAACCTACAGTATATAAAAATGGGAGGGATGTATAGCAGACCTAACAGATGGCCTCCCTAACCCTGTAATACTAAACCATTGTTTAGTTACTACATGAATGAGCATTGAACTTGTGCATTCCCACCATGCATTCTCCTTCAGTGTGAACTCTCAGTTTGGACTTAATTCCCTTCCTCCAGTCTTCTGCTAACTGTTCTACCGTGCTGCTATCTTTCAAGTCCAGTCCTTTGCATATCAAGGCTTAAATCTCAGGCAAGTAAGCATTGCATTACAGCCTGAGCCTTTCTGTGTAAACTGACCTCTCACTTCCCTCACAGAAGTTTCACTGTTAGCATTCCATTGTTGGCATGATGTCCCTCCAAAACCTAGAAGGTGTCAGCTGCTTATCCTCAGACTAGTGAGACAGATAGGCAAGTGCTGGCTATTGGTTGTTCTTCAACTGTTTAAAGAAACATTTCTAGTATCCTTTGTAAGATCATTATGTTACAAATACACTAATGTCCCTTCTGACAATCGTTCCTCTATTTAGCTCTTCAGTTTGTCACAAAATCACTGGAGGTTAACCTGTTTCCCAGCTCAAACTGACATGTTTAGTGGGTGGGGATGGTTTTCAGGAAAAGCTGAAGGGAACACACAGACATTGAAGCCACTTCCAAAAACAGAGATATTTGAAAAGGAGTTGTGAGGATTTTACCTCAGAGTAAAGTTCCCTCCTGAGAGTTTGTGTGTGTGCAGTGGATTGGGCAGAAACCACCTGATGTGCTTTTCAATTATAATCATTCTAAATAAATAAATAAATATATCCAGTTTAAAATAAAATTAATATATTAGAGTGGTTTCTAGAAAACCAAAAACCTTCTTGCAGTTTTGTTTTTAATAGAAAGTGGCATTAAACAACTTTGCCCCCCCCCCCCAAAATCAACAAATTTTGTTGATTTTCACTTTTTGAAATAGGGCAACCCTAATTAAACTGGCCTCTTTAAATCAGTTTTTTCCTCATCACACTTGAAGGAAACCCATGTTAATAAGCTTCTTCCCTATTTACATGGGGTGAACAGCCCTTGAAGAACGGCAGGTGTTTTGTAGCTCAAAGGGAGCAAATATCCCCTCCTCAAATTTTTAAAAGCCCCAATACAACATATATATGAAATTTAACTTTGTGAAGGTTTATTTTACTGGTTTGGCTGGATGACAATTTGCATTGAAGGCTGTAGTCCAAACTCGAGTTACCTAGGAGCAAGCCCCGTAATTCATTGGTATTACTTCTGAGTAGACATGGTTAGGATTGCACTGCAAATGGATTACCATTCTTCCCCTCCTCTCTAATAATAAAGCAGCTGTTTATTGAATTCAATCTAGCTGCCATGTTGGGGTTTTTTATTTAAAAAATATGCTTATTAGGGTCATATTACAATATTACATGGCAGACGTGTGTAGCCAACTTTTTATGTTTTAATAAACAGCAGCATCAAGGGGCTGAGAGTTTGCAAAAAGAAACAGTGGGTGAGAGGACTGGTTTCTCCTTTGGCTGTTTTTCAATGCAAAATCCTCTCCTCAGCTGCTTATCCAGTCCATGGGAAAGCATGAGTTTCATATTGCGGCAGAGGAGGGCGGTGGAGACTCAGCTGCAAGGGACCATATTAACCAGTCTCTCCGCACTCTTCTGGCATTCAGGTATGATTCTTCCTGTGATTTTTTACATTTTTAAGAATAATAAAATATTATTACATCTTTGTCGTGTAACAATTTGGCTCCACCAAAACCGCACACAGAACATCTCATTAGGGTGATCGGATGCAAAAGATGACACAGCCCCCTGCACGTTTCGTAGCCGTGGGATTGTGGCTGGTGTCATGCGTGACAAGCAACACCTGGTGGAATTTTCTCTTCCGTTAAATCTGCAGGATCCCTTTTCCTCCTTCTCCGTGCCACCCTACATCCTGTTCCCTGTGTTTTTGCACTTGGTTTTAATTAATCTGGATTGCAGACCATTCCCTGGTTGCATCCCTACAATAATTAGTGCAGATCAGAATCTCTGCTTCACCTGTTAAGTGTGCTGAAATAATTGCACGTCTTTATCACTCTTTAACCAGAACTGACTGCAAGAACATTGGGAGGGTTAAAGATGTTAAGATATAACCCATCCGTGTTAATTCCTGCATTTGTATTCCTAGACCAGAGGTGGGGACCTTTCTTTGATCCATCATGGACAACCTTCTAGGTGCTGCATGGCAGTGGAGGGCATGGCCCGGCCCAGAGGCTCAGTTGTGCTGCCACTTCTTACCTTTGTTCAGCAGTGAAGGTTGGTCCACTATAGCAAATGGGTCTCTGCCCCACCATGCTCAGTCTGCCCTCAGCCAGCCCCCCTGCTTGAATGCCTTCCTACTTGTACAAGGACTAGGATGTAGCACTGGTTGTCGGCTTCCTCCTTCTCCTCCGTCTCGAAGTTGCCTCTTGTAGAACTCAGCAACGTGGGATCAAGGCTAGAATTAGCTCCACCAGCCATTGGCATCTGTTGGTCTCCCTGCCTTTGACCCTATGGGTCCCAGTAGGCACCAGCAACCAATGTTGTAAGATGGGCTACATGCCAGTCTAGCAAAAGTCAGAGGTTTCAGCACACACACCCAATTCTCCATCTTCCATCCAATAATGCAAGAGGCATAAATCACAGTTCAAGGACATATTCCAGACAGCCAAATGCACTCACAGGGAGCAGCTAGCAGAGCATGTGAGAAGTGCAGTCTGCAGAAAGTGGGTAAAGGTGGGAGTGTGGGCTTGGGAGTCTGAAGACCTAGGCAGAGAGGAAAAGAGGGTCGTACTCAGGCCCTGTACCTAGATACTCAGAGAGAGCATCACCACTTATTGCTCTTTCTCACCCACCTTATTTGCATACTTGACTCTTATGGAATGGAACCATTTTGATGTCTCATGGCTGATTGCCATCCACCAATGTGCTTCTTATTGTTGATAACATATTGGTCCCAGAGAACAACAGCCACAAGTCAATGATGGCACATCTTTTATTGGATTGCCAATTCCCTTGGAGCTAATACAAGCAACTGCTAAAGATGTTCGGGGTAATAATAATAATAATAATAATAATAATAATAATAATAATAATAATAATACTTTATTTATACCCTGCCCATCTGGCTGGGTTTCCCCAGCCACTCTGGGCAGCTTCAAACAGAACACTAAAATACAATAATCTATTAAACATTAAAAGCTTCCCTAAACAGAGCTGCCTTCAGATGTCTTCTAAAAGTTTGGTAGTTATTTTTATCTTTGACATCTGGTGGGAGGGCGTTCCACAGGGCGGGTGCCACTACCGAGAAGGCCCTCTGCCTGGTTTCCTGTAACTTGGCTTCTCGCAGTGAGGGAACCTCCAGAAGGCCCTCGGTGCTGGACCTCAGTGTCCGGGCAGAACGATGGAGGTGGAGATGGATGGGGAACCAGCAGGAGCCATGAGAACACAGGGTGGTTAACACTGTTTTTGGCCTGAGGGTTGCGTTTACCTTTGGCCAATCCTCTGGGGGCACCATGGGAGCAATGGGTGTGCCCAAAGGTAGGTGTGCCCAACCCCATACTCACACACATGCACACACAGGTCACACACGCATGTTTTTTCCCCATTTTGTCACCTCTGCCAACATCGGTAGGCGAATAAGAGGTTGCAGAAATAAGGAAACTGGTTGTAGAAAGTCAAAGATGATGAACAAAGGGACACATTAAGGCAGGACCAAGAATTTTTTGCTAGGGTTTTGCTGAATACCATTTTAACAATTGAAATGGCCACATACAAAACTCATTTTCTGAATGCAATAATTTGAAAGCAAATCCTGTTAGCAAGTAAATCCGACTTGTATCTTTCTCTTTCCCTTGAGAGGAACTAGTTCGTTTTAAATGTGAGGCCTGCACACAATAGCTAACACCTGTCTTTTACAGAAAAAGATTATAAATGTACTACATTTTCTCTTTGTTCTTCTCCCTTAAGAGCTCTTAACTCCATGCCAATATCTCAGTAATCTCATCTTGCTATTAAATATTTGCATACCCAACCTGAAAATGAGAGAGTTAATGGGTGCAGAGAAAAATTGGATATATTCTATCCATTTATAAAATTTCCTATCTGTCCTTGGAGATGTGGAATTCTGGATTAATCACCCTAGAATAGCCATGGGAGCAAAGAATATCATTAGTTTAAAAACTCAGCTGGCTTCACTTATAGAGGATATTGCATGATAAATTTTAAGCTGGTGCTTACACAGTGGCCCAGTGGGAATGGAAAATGTTATTTCCCCCTGAAGCTATTCGTCCATCCTGCACAGCATCAGAGATGTTCACAACTGAGGATAGCAGCTCAAGAATTAAGAACACTTTCCCAAGGGAAATTGCAGTGGGTGTCTTTACACTTTGTTCTTTAAATAGCAGAGTCCAGTTTGCCAGATTGTTGAGAGGCTGAAACAAATTTTCCACAAAGAAACAATGGGCTTCTTTTAGTTTTCCCTCCAACGTGTGGTTTTCATACCTGGAACACCTGCTCATATTTCACAAATCCAATTCCTTGTCCTTTAAGCATCATTGGCACGCTACCCCATGCCTGCTCCTGCCCTCTGCTTACGTCTGATGGTATCCTTTAATTCAAATAATAGAGTCTCCTGTATTGAGGTTCAGGTTACTGTGGCTCATATCTCAGTCCAGGAAGGTGGAATGATGCAAGGTAGGCAGACTTCAGGCCTGCAGAATCTGCTTTGGTTTTTTATTAGACCCACCAGAGCTGAGTGCAAAATTCATGCCCAGTGAAGAATGAAGTTGTTCTGATTACCAGAACTGAATGGAGCTTATAGTCCTTCCACACAAAAATTTGTTCCTAGTATCCCAAGCTCTTCATTTCAGCAGTTTAATCTGAACAGGTGAAGGACTTGGGCTATTTAAAAAAAGTGTTGGAATGCTTGCTAATCTTACTACAAATCACTCCAATGATCTACTGATAGATTCTGATCTGCATTTTCCTCATTATCCTTCCAGCTGTAACATTATATAACTGAACCTTGTGAATGTAGGGTTGTCGCTGGTTTTGTTTTGTTTCAACAAATTCACCCATGTTGCCGTAAGAGGTTTTTAAAGCCATACACAAAGTACCTTACATGGTGGTGCCCCATTTTGTGCTCCTAAACTGTAAAGAAGCTGCCTATTAAAGTCTTGAATACCATAAACCATTTCTAGGTTAATCCAAATTGGGTTAGCAGTCACCATTTCATGGTGTATGATGGCTACACTTAGAATTCAAGAAACTGGTCCAGAATGGAATAAATTGAACAGTTTACTGAGGCCTGAGGAGAGGAAAGAGAGGTCATAGACCCCAGCTTCAGTTGTGGCCCACATGTTGCTGAACTCCAATTCCCATTGGCTGCAGCCAGCATGGCCCATGGTCAGGATAGTGGCAGTTGCAGCCCAGGCACATCTGGAGGGAGTCAGGTTTCCCACCTCTGCTCCCCACAATAATGAAACTGGAAAATTATTGGTGTGTCATTTGCTAAGGTTATGGTGCTTACGCCACCTATCTCATTATTAACCCCTTGACCGAGTTTGAGCTGAGTTCTAGATCCGACAGGTGTGTGCTCCTGGGTTTGTGGGTGCTCAGTGCACCTGCTGAGCTTTGCATGGATTGGGCTTTAGCAAGGTGGTACAAAAGCAAGCTGATGCAAATTAGGGGGGAGGACCTGTAGCTCACTGGTAGAGCAGCTGTCTTGCATGCAGAAGGTTATAGATTCAACCTCCAGCATCTCTAGGTAGGGTAGGGCTGGGGGGAAACTTGCTTCCTTAAAAAGCTGGGAAGGCACTGCCAACCAGCATGGGCAGAACTGAGCTAGATTGGCTAAAGGTGTAACTTCCTATGTTTCCAACACACTATTTATGTCTGTTTTCAGTGATATGCTTGAAGTCAACATGGCACTTCAGTGTATGTGTCACAACCCTTTCAGTGTGCCTTGGTGAGAATGGAACTCAATTCAGGGAGATGAGTATTTTCTGGGTCCACCACTCACTGAGCGAATTATGTGGCTTAAGTGACTGGGACCAGAAATACTCCTTTCCTGAACAACTTTAGATTGCTCATCCCCCTCCTTATATGTTGTTTGATGGGATACTGTCATGGGACACAGACCCTCTACAATCAAATGTGTTGTGTTGGTACATTCCACCCCCACCCCCACCCCCACCCCCAATGAATATACCAAGAATCCCTTGCAAATGAATGAATTACTGCCAGAACAGTCCGACGATGTGGAATTTTATTCCATCCATATACATGCATAGTAACAACATTTGTTGAGAAATTATTTCTATCAGAAGTAGAACATTATCTCTGTGATCACCAGTTGCAGTATTGCTACTTTTATATTTAAATATATCTTATAAATGAATTAGATTCATACTTGCAGCATTGAGTTAAGGTTTTCATTTTGACTGTGCCTTTCAAAAGATAAAACTGATAGATATGACCTCATTACTTACAATACTGCTTCCAGTAATTTTTGTTCATTCTTTATAAAGTATTGCATTTAACAGCAAAGGTTTAAAAATCGAGACAGAGATGCATCAGCAAAAGAAAATACAAGTACTATACAAGGGGGGAAATTGCCATCTTCATTTTAACGGACGTTTCGGGTTAAGAAAGTAGACAGAAACATACTGCTACATACAAATGCAAAGCCTAGTGACTAAGGTACTGTATCTGCTAAAATATAAAGTGCAAATTGAGCCAAATTCTTCTTTTTAATAAAAAAAATTGAAATTGAAATTTTAAGGCGAACTTTACAGCATAGTTGAAACGTTTTGCAAGTTATATTTTAGCATCTACATATATCTGCAATAGCATATAAGGGGGAAAAAATCAGGATACACAGGTGCTTTTGAAGCTATTTCTAAAATGCTTTTCCGTATAGTTTGTGACTATTTTCTTTAAAATCTACTATACAGTGCAAACCATATGTGCTACACAATAACTATACAATAACATTACAAATGACTTTAATATAAAGTTGTTGTTGTTTCTTTTTAAATAAAAAATAAACTACAGCTATGAATACTGCTGGTAAAATAAATTAATTGTTTTGAAAATGGCACCAAGAATACACTTTACTAATGGACTGTAATGGAAGTACACCTTTAAAGTCTTTAACTCAGCAATGATGAATTAAAGCCTGATTGTCCAGAAGTAATACAAACAGCTCTCTTTCAGACTCGTATGGAACAATATGCTAAACACAGGTACCAAAGGTGGGGCCAAATGCTTTCATTTGACGTGTTCTGCTGCGTGTGACGAGCAATAAAACTTCTTATGAGTTATAAAGTTTGATAGGTTGTTGAACTGGATGTCACACAGGCGGCAATACTTTCCACTGGTGGGTGCCTGAGTGGACCCATTCACGCCTTTTGCTATACTAGACAACTGTTCTTCTGCTGCAGGAATGGTTGGAGAGACGTTTTCATTGGCAGCTAAAACGTTATCAGAGGCCCAAGACGGAGATTTGTGCCCATCTTCATGCTGCTGGGTATTCTGGGAAATGTTCTCCTGCTGAGGGTTTGCCGCAGGCCTTTCCTCCTGTTTCAGTCCGCCGTTAACTATAACCATGCCTCTGTTTTTTGGCAGCAACGGCAGAGACTCTTTCTTCTGGACTGGGCACCCATTGGAGGGGGTCTGGCCCTTCAGGGAATCACCTTCTGCATTGGTACTTTGATCTGCATCGTTGTTGTGAACAGCAAGGGAACTAGAAATGTAATCACTTGGCTTTATTCCATAATATGGAGAAAGCTGGTCTGCTCCTTTAGCTTTCTTTATTGCTCCTGGATAAAGGCATTGTGGAAGAAACAAATGTTTGTTTTCTTCTTTTGTAGCAATGAGCTGGGCAGCTTCACTGAAGACCTTAAGTCCTTGAAGAGTTGCTAAGTGCGTAGAAAACAAGTTTCCATTGGGAGAAGGCTGTTTCGAGCTCCCGTTTTTCTCACATTTGATTATGCTCCGTTCGTAACTGACCTCGGGGCTGTTCCGTTCGCTCTCTGGATTTTGAAACACTTTGCCGTCAAGCTGCCCCATTTCGTTACGCTGATGCACAGTGACGGGGCAGAAATTCTGCTTATGCGCCAGGTAATTCTCTACCTTGTTAAAACTGATCTTGCATACTGTGCATTCGTGGTAGTCCAGCAACCTTTTGGGGGAAGCAGATGTCCTATCAGACTGGGACAAGCATTTTTTGCTGAGATCGATAGGTACGTCCATCTCCAAGCAAGAAACGGTGGAATGTGGCGTGTCGCACTTTGAGGCCGGGATGCATTTGTTGATGGACAGCGATGTTTCTAAGTGCTTTGAGACTATTCCTGGAAAGATATCGCAACGTGGGTGGTAGCACTCCCCGAGGCCATCTGTCGGCTCTTGAGAAGATGTGCATGGGTTGGGGAGATTAGCCACTTCAAGAAACCGCTGTTGGACCAGCTGTGGCCTCTGCTCTTGTTCCGGCAGGCACATCTCATACATCTTCCTTCGCTTGCGTGTGCGCATCGTCCTCTGCATGGCAGGCACTTTGTTGGAAGCAGACCTTTTCAAGGGAGGATCGTGACGTGTGGCACAATAATACTGCTTGTGGACCATATATGTTTCATGCCTACTGAAGGTAATATTGCAGGCTTCGCACGTGGTTTTGTTGGGATCACTTTCTCCTTCAATTAAAGGAGTAGTCGTTGAGTTCTTGCTATCGGAAGGTTTCCCGTTCATTTTCTCATCACTGTTGGCAGCACTAGCCAGCTTTTTCACCTGTGAGGAGAAGTCCTTTTCATGCCCCTTATTGTTTGGCCCAATCATGTCTAATACAGTGGAGGAGTTGATGCAGGAAGCCTGAAGGAGCTGATTCTCTGCGTCTGAAGTGTGAGGCGTACTACTCAAAATGTTGATAGAATTTTGACCATTGTTGGGGCTCACAGCCTCTGGCATTTTTTCTGAAACACTGCCAAAATCTGGTGACTTTGCCATTTGCTGCCATCGACTGCTGCAGTAATGCTTTTTGTGCACTAAGTAGTTGTCCAGGTTGTTGAATGTTATGTTGCACTCAAAACAGGTAGCTCCTTTTGGCATGAGCGGACTGTAAATGACGGGGGGATAATTGTTACTTCCATGCCTCAGTCTTCGGTGGACCAACTCGGACATTTTGGCTAAGATCTCAGAGGCCTGAGGAACAACGGTGATGTCCTGGGGGAAAGCAAACTGAGAAAGAAAAGGTCCCATTGGAAAAGAAGGACCCAGGTTAGGCTGGACTGGGGAGGACGCAAGCCTTGGGCTAGATGGCTCAGATTTTATTTTTGTGTAGGAAAAGCTTTGCTTATTTGTGACAGGCTGTGTTTCTGGCCTCTGATTTGGAAGGAAAAGGGGAGTCTTTTTTTCACATTTGTCGAGCTCGGTGTCAGAACTTGCATCCTTTGTCTGCATTGTCTTTTGGCTTTGGGAGCCGTCATTCCTGTTCAGCAGATCTGCAGTTGCCTGCAAAGTCTCTTCGTTGCCACTTGGAGAGTGTTCAGTATCACTTTCTCTCTGAAGTTTGTTGCCAGAGACATGTAGATCTTGGTGCTGCTGCAGCTCCCTCTGAGTTTGGAAGCCAAAATGGCAGTGTGTGCATCGAAAGGCAGCTTGAGTGAGATGTGAGAACAGGTGCTGATGGAAGTTAATCACGGAGTCTGCGGTGTAGTTGCAAACTGTACATTTCAGGCTAGAACCGGAGGGAAGAAATTCTTCCATTTTTACTCCTGTGAAAGGGGTAAGAACAAAAAAAAACAAAACCAACAAGTTAATTTGAGTCTTTTGACCACCAGAATATATTTAACAGAAAGCAATTACTAATCCTTATAAGCTTACTTCTGAATTTTATAATGCACACTTCACATTCCTAGGGCAGTTACAAAAGTGTGTGTGTAGATACATAGATATGAATGAGATGTGAGTGTCTTAGTGAGTGCTTACTAAGCTAGTCATAGCAGGTTACCCATGGGCCCTTTCTGCTAGCCAGGCTGAATAAGGCAGAAGAACACCCAGAAGAGCATTGCTAGATGGCACTCAGTGGATATCTTTCCTTTGCTGCCATCACAACCACAGGACATTATTGAAACTGGACTTTTACCTATATTTGGCCAGATTCACACGGGGTTTTCCACTACCTGCATTCAGGCTGCGTTATTGCCCCCAATAAGATGAACAGGCTGTGTCTTGTGGGAGAAGGCTTGAGAGCAATCATGGCAACCACCCAAGCCATGTCTGCATCATATAAACCAGTTAGGGTTTCAAGAGAAGTGTTGGCCATGCCAGCAGAAAACTCCCTAACGACTCTTATGATGAATCCCTTAAATTCCATCACATACACCCCGTCACCCAGGGGCTCACAATCCTGATATGTCCACCACCCCAACAGCAGAGAGAAGCAGCAGATGAAAGCCTAAACCTAAGTAGATTTTTTTTTGGCCACGACACGTGGACCACAGAAATTACCCACTCCCAAATCACCCACATGCTGGTCTGTACAGAACACTATGTGGTGGCTGGCCATGTGGCGACATTCTGTGACCATGAGTCACACCAGGACAAAGGACATTCAGCATGGACTTTTGAGACCCTCTCTCCTTCATCCCAGACTCTAAGCCTGGCAGTCTTCAAGGCAAGGTCCGACCCCACCTTTATCAGCCTTATGGGGATAATAGCATGATGCTATGCAAACAGCTTATCTCAGTGACAGCACCAGTCCCAGGACTACCATTTAGTTAAGGCTTAAGTTCTGACATTCATATCACCTAACAAGCATCCGTCATATCATGAATGGCTTTTGCCTCGTCTGATCTTCCCATTTAGTTCAGAAAAAGGTAGGACAGTTGTGATACTTTAATATCTTAAATAGAACAGGTGATTACTGCAGCATAAGCCAGTAATCACTGAGTTGAGTGCTTGTGGCTTCACCTTTTTTACAACTTCTCATGGGCACGTTGCTAAAAAGGAGGAAAAAAAGAATTAAGTTTGAAATGTCTTAAGGAAAGCTGACTCCAGTGGAGCAAATATTTCACTTACCACTGTGAGAATTCAGATGAATTTCCAGGGCCCTTGCGTTAGAGAAGCTTTTGGTGCACTGTGGAAAAGGGCAGATGCTGGATATCTGCTGAACGCTGTCGTCATTCTCCTCCGAAAGCTGAGCTCCTTCTCGTTGCCTCCCGCTGCAGTAGTACATGAGGTGAGCCTGCAGATTTCTCTCGCTCCGATACCAAATGCCACAAGATTTGCAGGGGAATATGTCCTCTACAAGGGAGGGGGGGAAACAAACCAGGTGTGAGTAAGCCATAGTTTACTCCTGCCGACAAGCCTTAGTCCAACAAGTTTAAGCTGCCTGATCTTCTTATTTTAAAAGTACCCATTTAACAGCAGGGTGGCAGCAGAGTGCATGATTAATAAACAACACATAACAGCTCAAAAGAAACCAGGTGCGAGAAGTAATTCCTCACCCCCTCTTTTGTTTCGTTGTAAATTCTGGGTCTGGGCATCAATACGAAATATACACGGCTCACTTATCTAACAATTATCTTTCATGTTCTCTGCAGTTGGAGTCAAGAAAACAGGTACGCAGCCTGTGTGTATTATACATTCATGTATTTTCTTTCCCTCTCCCCTGGTAGCCAGATTAGGGAACCATTCAAGTGGAACCTCAATCAGAAAATATTGTGTAAAGTTTTTCCCAAGGAAACAAACAAACAAACAGGTCATTGGCTGTGAGAACGGTAGAATTTAGTTGAAGAACTTAATCCTCCATTGACGGGAGGGGGTCAAAGATTAAAAGCAGGAACTTAACACATACACAAACCTAGCATGCCAAGGAAAAGGCTAAGCCAAGATCCTTTCACCGATATCTGGTTTTCTAAGCAGAGGGAGTGATTTATTTGGGAGAGCATTCAATCATAAAGCGTACCTGCCAGCACGATGCGGCCCAAATCCAGGATGCCATCTTCTGGGTCCACACTCCCAGGGGAGTCATGTGAGCCCCCAAAAAGCACATTTGGGGGGCAGTGATCTTGTGTGGCACCTTAAAATGTGAGGGTTTTTTTGGTGCCAAGCCCCCCAAAAGTGGAGCCTGAAATTGCATGAGATTATGGCAGTCATTTTGGCTGCTGTTCTCTCACAAGAAAAAATGGAATGTCACATTTTTTCCGGGGCAGATGATTCTGCAGTCTCATCTGCATAAATACAGCTTAGGACAGTGGTAGCCAATGGTGTGTCCTCTAGATGTTACTGAACTCCAACTCCCATCATCCTTGACTATGCTGGCTGAGTCTGATGGGAGTTGGCATCCAGAAAAATGGCACCACGTTGGCTACCCATGGTATAGGAACCTGGTAATCTGTGGTTTTTCGTGGCTTGAAAGCCTATGCTGGTGAATTCAGAGAAATCCTAAGCCCAACAGATAGGTGTTGTTAATGTGATGTGGTAAGAATATCACAATGTTTAAATAATGGTTTAGATATAAATTGGACTAGTGCACTCACTGTTGACAATAGCTGTAGGCAAAATGGATGCCATAGCGGCTTGTTGAGGGAGCAATTGTATCGAGTCCAACAATCGAGCAGGATACATCCCCTCGGTAAGAGTCATCTGACTGGCAGCTTGTAGCCTTGAGTCAAAATCCACAACGAAGGCAATGAGTTCTTCACCCTCGGCAATGGCTTTTGTTGTCGTGCACCAAAGCTGGCCTCCTGTGCAGAAAACATACACAAAGACAGAAATGCTTAACAGGCAAATATTATATTGTGCAGCACCGTGTTCTGCTTAGGGGAGCTGCATTTTGCTGGGGAAAGATGGAAACCCGTTGCCTTTAAGGCTCTCTTTCTGTTTTTACGGGAGTGTTGTGCCATGCTTAGAATCATAGAATCATAGAGTTGGAAGAGACCACAAGGGCCATCGAGTCCAACCCCCTGCCAAGCAGGAAACACCATCAGAGCACTCCTGACATATGGTTGTCAAGCCTCTGCTTAAAGACCTCCAAAGGTTGAGACTCCACCACACTCCTTGGCAGCAAATTCCATTGTCTCAAACGCAACACTAGGCAGTGGACATTCCTAGAATGTCAGTATAGATATATATTTGTTTTCATTGGTTGCTATCCAGCCTGACTTTTTGTTCAACTTCCTCTCCATTCCACAAACCATATTACTATCTGTATTCGCATGTATTAAGTAAAATATTTGTGCATTCCAAGGGACTATCCATAAGCAAACAAACAGTACCCCAATGCAAAACATGGTTCAGATACCCTCATAAAGTCATTTTTAATGCTTGCTGGGATTTGCTGCCATCTGTCTCCAGGGGGAATCCTTTATGCAATAATATACATGCATCATTGCATTGGCTGTCCCAATGCCCACTGAACTTCCTGTTCAGATATGACAAAGATGTGTTTCATAAAGCCCTATTCAAACAGCGGAGCTTGGCTTAAAAGGAAAACTTTCTTCAAAGAGTGAGATATACTATAGCTCTGTGCTGCAAGTGTCACGTGGGAAAGCATTAAAAAGAAAATTAACTATGCAAGTAATGCACTAATGTATTTGAATGTGATAGTGAATGCTCATTTATTTAACATGTTTAGACAGGCAGAGCACTTATATTTGTGTTATCTCTACTCTCAGGCCTAGATACATATCCAGTACAGTTATGGCTAAAATAATGTCAAAAACTTTACATGTTATAAAGCTTTTTTCTGTTATAGGTTTTGTATATATAGCAAAAGCTATATGCTGTATTAATTAGGCAAGAAAAAAGGCGCGCGCACACACAAACACAACTGGGTACCCATTTTGATAAGTAATATTGCTGTGTTTATCTTTCAGCATAACTGCCTTTTCAACTACACTTCATTCCCCCCCCCCTCCTCAAAGAGATTACAGTTTTAAAACAACTTGTTGCAAAAATCTGGTGGAAGAGATAACAACAGTGTATGATATGCAACAGCTAAATAGAAGAATTAGGACATTGTTTTGGAGGAATCTTGGACAATTAATTAATCCAGTCCTATTAGCTTTCAAAGATGAGAAAACAAAACAGCATCACTCAGAATATGTTTAAGAGGGGGAAACCAAGGCAGGGCTTCTAGACCACAAAGTGATGCAGAAGTTTCAAAGCAGAAAAAACTTTTCTCACATTCACTCTTTGCTAGGAATGCAGCAGGATTTGGCCACAACTACTGGAACCAAATGTATTATGGCCATTATAATCCAAAGATTTTGAGCACTCCAAGTACCGAAAGCTACTTTCACAGTGGCAATTTATTTCTGGGGGTGGGGGTGGGGAGCCAAATTCTTAGGGAAGTCTTGAAAGCAGAAAAAATAATGCAGAATAAGAAAATGCTGACAATTTAGTTACTTCAAATCATTTACTGTAATTGCTGAATTATTATGTTTCTTTCATGCACGGAATACACACAACCCTGAATAAGGACAAAAACATGCTCTATGAAGCCCTGAACATTTATAGCGCGGGTGTTAAGTTTTCAAATTATTCCGCTAAAATAAGTTATGTTTCCATATTGATGCTAAGCAGTTTATACTGTTGGTGAAAAATTTCATCAAGTGGTACAACTCCGGGTCTCAAGAGAAAGGCTATACACCAGTGCTAACACAGGCTGAACGCTCCGTCACAGTGTGAATTTTCAGTTTATTTTTAATTTTTTGTTTTAATCAAAAGACCACACACACACACACACACACACACACACACACGATAGACAATAGGAGGCTCCTGTATACCTCTTTTGTGGTATGTTTTCTTGCCTGGCTGCTCAGTGATGGTCTGTATGGAGCTACAATTCGACATACTGTGCTGGGTGCTTCATAGAATCATCGAGGGCCTACCTATTACTTGGGTTTGTTTATTTATTTATATTAGATTTGTACGCTGCCCTATGCCCACAGAGCAGTCCACAACATAATTCCACCCTCCTTGAGTTAGGATCCTTCTTTTATTTGGTGCTTTCCATCTGCCCAGCATTTTGTCATTATTTCGAAAACCAGGCATCAAGGCTGGGGTTGGCACCTGAGATCGCATCTCCTGTGCATTTAAACAATCTGAAACAATGAGATAGGAAGCAGCAACTCTGATTCTTATTCTATAGGTTCTCTTCCTGCCCCCCCCCAATACACACACTTCTGCCCCTCCTGTATTTCTGCTTTAGTCATCAAGTGGGAAATGAGGGTGGGGAAGGAACAGGTGGAATGGAGTGGGGGGGGGGGAGAAACAGCTGCTGCTTTTATTGCTTCAAAGGGCATGATCTCAGAGTAGGCACTGGCAAACTTGAGGCAGTAATTAATTCAGTTTGCATCACATGGAAGTGCTATATTTGGATACCATTCTTCTCTCTTCCTTCCACTCTGGTTTTTTTTTTACCCCTTTGGTGTTCCACCGGTGCGACTACCACCTTTTCAGAATAAACAACTTTTAAAATAATCTGTACAAAAGGTGGCCCAGCCTGCCTGTTTTCTGTAATGTTTATGAGCTGGGCTCTTGTGGAAACAGATCTGGTTCCTAACAGGAAGCTTTTAAACGACCCTCATAATTGCTGTCAGAGCTGCAGCAAATTTGCACTGTAAATTCTGAAAGTAAAGAACAAAGTCACAGTTCAAATTTGATTTTTTTTATAATGGAAATTCATGCTTCTGTTACAATAATCAGTTGCCTTAAATATCGCTGAATCTTGCCAATGTTTCCACATTCTTTTTATTATTATTTCTGGAATCGGTGCCTGCAGAATGTCATGCAGACTTTTGCCAATAAACTCTAATTAAGATTAAAACAAGTCCATTGGAAAAGATCCCATCATTTGCAAACATGATAAACAAAAGAAGCACTCCCTGTCAACTGGAACCATTCAATAATCTAACAGTAACTAGGCTATAACACTGACAAAGGTTCGATTATATTGTATGGCCTTACCTATAAGGTACTGTATAAGAAAAATGTATCTCATGTAAAAGCACATAACTTCAGCCCTGCTAGCTGAAATCCATGGCAAACTCTGGCATAATGGCAAAAACTCTGGTTAATAACTATAGAATGCACTGCAAAAAAACAAAACAATCTATGAGATGCACTATGATTGATGCAGATTTATTTTTTTTTGGTAACAAGAAAATGCAAGCAGGAGAGAGCTGTAAACCACAGAACTATACCAGACTCTTCAAAATAGGAACCTGGCTCAGCATAATATATATATGTGGGAAATGGAGGCAATGAAACCCTTACTCAAGAGATCGAGAAATATGCACATTCTGATCCAAAACACGTTAGAAAAGGACAGCTTAGTTTACACGGCGGCCTGGTCGCTTCTTGAACTGCAAGTTACGGGCATAGCTCCATGTGGCTAGTGGTTTGTGTGAAGCAACACTACACAGTTCTGCAGCAGTTCCAACCTTTGTGATGCAGCACAGTTCAAAGGGGTGCAACTACGTGACAAAACGCAAAAGGATTGTCATTTCAGGGTTCATTGTCTAAACTGGCAGATAAGATGTACTCATTGGTCCTCATTTTCACATCTTGTGCCCAATTCAGAGGCTTCTCTTACAGGGATGGGAGGTGCATTTTGCACAAGAAAAGGTTTCCCCCGTGAAATCTATGCTGGGGCCATCTTGCCTGTACAACCATCACGCAAAGCTGTCCCCAACACTGGACTCCACAAGGAAGGCTGCTTGCACAGTAGCACATGCAAAACTGTGTGTGGAATAAAGTATGGACCAGAAGTACAGTGGTACCTCGGGTTACATACGCTTCAGGTTACAGACTCCGCTAACCCAGAAATAGTGCTTCAGGTTAAGAACTTTGCTTCAGGATGGGAACAGAAATTGTGCTCTGGAGGCGCGGCAGCAGCAGGAGCCCCCATTAGCTAAAGTGGTGCTTCAGGTTAAGAACAATTTCAGGTTAAGTACGGACCTCCGGAACAAATTAAGTACTTAACCCGAGGTACCACTGTATTCTGTTTGCAGTCACTGTAACTGACAAGGACGATGTAGCAAACATGGTTACAAATAAAAACAAGAACCTATTCTGACAATGCCTCCTCCCTCATTTGCAATTAATTCCTACAGATAATTTATTGAAACAATTCACCTGTATTTGCAATTTTGATACTATTTGCTTGCTTTAAGAGTAATCCAAAATGCAAGGACTGCATACAGTCATTGCTTTTAAAAGAGCATTCCCTGCTGTCTCCAGTTGGGAAGTTTCCCTTCAAAATCAGTAGTGCCATATGGCTTCCGATTAGTCCATCTATTGCTTTTATCAGCACCGGCATTCCAGGGGGAATTGCTAAAAATAGTCTAACTTTCCTCCTAAGACAAAGGCAGTGGCAAAATACAAGACAGACCCGCTTTCCTGGAATTTGGGTATCTTAGAGACAGAGTCAGTTCTGGATCTCTTCTGTCTTGATGGTTGTATGAATTCACACTCCACCCTATTGCACAAACCGTGCTTTGATATGCTACTTGAAATGGGACTCTTGCCATGTGGGCATATGATATATAGATGCTTACCAAGAAAAAGTTGCTCTTGAAATTCTGTTTGGTTGATATTCATTCTCAGCAAACAGCCTACTGCGCAAACCAAGTTATTCAGATTCCTCCCTCCTCCCTTCTGCTTCTAATTTGTGTGTGTAATGCCTTCGACTGTCACTGCGGTAGAAGCAGAAGTGTCCATTTCCTGTGTACATATGTTTTTGTGAAGGAGGGTCAGAAGAGTATCGGAGCTCATTGAATCGACAACTTGCATTAGTCTACAGACTTAAAATGACACCCAGGCACAGCCAGACTCACTGCAATCTGAATTAATAGCTTCTATTTTGTGAAAAATATTTTTTTTTAAAAAAAAGCAGCCCTGAGAATAATATGTTTATTTGCATTCACGCCTTTTTAAGTATTTAAAGGGAATTCACAAACCCACAATCAGATATTTCCCATGGGGAGGTGAGTGCCTTCTTTCGACTAGCTAGAACAATGTCCCCGTGCCAAAGAACATCCCAGTTAATACCCACTAGGTGCGAGTCCGGATTGCCGGGTTTTGACATTAACAGAGAGCGTATATCTATATGTAGCCACACTGTTTAATAAGGAGGGGGGAAATATAATAAATTCAAATCCAATACTGTTGAAATTCTTGACAGTAGAGTAGTGCAAGGAATAGAACTTATAAATTATGTGTGCCCCTTTTTTGAAAAATGCTTTGGAGGTTTCTTTGTGCATTTGCAAATACAGTAGGAATATGAGGTATTGTGTGGTTCCTTCTGCACAGTACCTGATAAAAGAATAAAGAGCTTTGACATATTCTTAAAACAATAGAGGAATTAAAGAGAAACAATGGGCCAGCTGCTTCATTAATACAATCAAAAGGGAGCCCAGCGCAGAGGAGTCCAGATAATTAAGCACTACTCTTTTAGACCTTCTTTCTATAATAAAATTGCTTAAAAATTTATTAACTACTTCACAGTTGTTAGATAGATCTGTGCACTTGTTTATTTGGGTTGATTAATGCCTTTTCAGTATTCTCCAACATGCCAACTCATGGTTTATACAAGTTTTTGAATAAAATAATGTAAGGAAAAAACCGATAGGGATCTGCACCATACACAGCAATAAATCAAAGGCATTTTGTGAACAGTCTTTCCTGTTGCTAAACAATTCTCAACATTTTTCACTTGTATATGTACCTCCTAAATATTCCATGGGACATCTGTTCCCCCCTCCTCCATATATTTATCTGAATGGCCCATTCACATAGAGGATATCAGCAACAGTTCATGTAAATTCACACTTCTATGAAATTAATGGAGAGGGTTTGCTGTATTACATTAGGATTAATGAGATGATATCCCATAATTTCCCAGTAATTTTTCCTTGTTTACAATCAAAGGATGCTGTCAAATGATACTCAACCTCTAATCTTAGCTCCTGCATATACAAACTCTACCACCTTTTAGTGGCAGGCGATGTAGAAACTGGTATGATTATGCTCTGTCCAGCACAGCGCCATTTGTCTCTCACATGCCCGATGACAAATCCAACATATTTATTAGTATACTGTAATGGAAATATTATTACTACGCATGTGTGAAGCAAGATGAAAAGGACCACGCAACATAGTATTGTAGAATGGATTCACTCTTATTGTGCTGATCACCTTTGAGGTAGAAGAACTCCATTTTTATTCTTTGCACTATAAATACTCAATCATGCGTTCACACATTAAGAGAACAAACTGCCTTTTCTTATTTTTATTGTGGACGTGGGCTCTTCTGTGCTACCAGTTTTCAGGTCAGCAGCAAGGCAGTCAAGCAGGCACACTGGGCCTCAAAACCAGTAAGATGCTTGCTTGGATGCAAGGGAATGGGTACAGGCCATCAGGGATTTAGCTTGTTTCCTGAACAGAAACTCCTCCAAACAACATCTCAAGTGTTACTCACATAGACATGGTTGGTGCACGTTTGAACAGCAAAATGACATGTAGTGCTACAACTCAGCAAAGGTAAACAAAACAGCCATGGCATGTTCATAACTCTCACACATGCTTCTCTGGATCATGACCTTGATTTTTTTTTTTTTTACAAGAAGAGAGAGAATAGACTTAATTCAGGAATCCATTTTTCAAACTGTTTGTCGCACATGGCTAAGAAAACACAAAAGTCTCGTATTTGTCATTTTACAAGTTCTTTATTTGGATGCAAAGGGCTGCCTGTTGAAAAAGGTACGTCTTACCACTGCCCAGAAACCCGCCGTGCATAATACTGAAAAGTAGCTTGACAAAATGAGTGGAAGTTGCCTGTCACTAAAGAGGAACCAAAATATCTTGCCACGTGTCTTCTAACCTAGTTGGCAGGCTATCTTTTATGATTATAAGGATTTGAGTCTGTGTCTTTCATGTGAGTGCTGGAGTGTAGTAATTAATGTAAAGTTCCACTAGATAGAGACATAAACTACATCAGTGCTCAGAAGAAGGGAATAAAGAATTCGCAGGGAAAAAAATAATGTGATAAATTTTATTTGCCTTTCCCCCTTGATTGAGCTGTCACAGCTTATTTACCACAGGGGGAGATAGTTAAACTCGTATTCTTAGAAGTTCTGTGCATCTTAAGAGGCTTATAGGTTTCCTTCTGGGACCTTAGTTCAAATCCTGAGCTAATCGGAGTCAATACACATCTTTCTATTAGGAGGTTGTAAAAATAAAATAAAATAAAGTCTGGTGTGAAATCTCTCCTAGAGGACCAGTGTCCAGACTACAAAACTATTAAATATTTGGCACAAATATCAACCTTTGCTTTTAAGCAGCTGAACTCAAGGGGCGAAATCCTCCCACGTCTTCCAAATTTAGGCCTCCTGGTTGGGATTGAAAAGTGACCTTGTTCTGCAAACAGTCAGAAGATGTAGCTTCTTCATTTATCTAACTCAGGGTTGGCCCTCCAGATGTTGTTAGACTCCAACTCCCATCAGCCCCAGCCAGCGTGGCCAGTGGTCAGAGATCATGGGGACTGTAGTCCGGCAGCTACAGCTTCCCCACCCCTGATACAACAACTATGCTGAAGGAAGTGTTTTTCATGACATCCTTGCGCTGGGTTGGCATGATTTCTTGCAAGTGTGGATTAAATAGCAACTGCTGGGGTTTAGAACTCAGGCTCCAGGCACTTTGATAACCAAATACTTGGATTGTTTTTATATAGGTGTGCCCCAAGTGACCACATTTGTCATTACACCTGTGTTGTTGTTTAGTTGTTTAGTCGTGTCCGCCTCTTCGTGACCCCATGGACCAGAGCACGCCAGGCACTCCTGTCTTCCACTGCCTCCCACAGTTTGGTCAAACTCATGCTGATAGCTTCGAGAACACTATCCAACCATCTCGTCCTCTGTCGTCCCCTTTTCCTTGTGCCCTCAATCTTTCCCAACATCAGGGTCTTTTCTAGGGAGTCTTCTCTTCTGATGAGGTGGCCAAAGTTTTGGAGTCTCAGCTTCACGATCTGTCCTTCCAGTGAGCACTCAGGACTGATTTCCTTAAGAATGTACAGGTTTGATCTTCTTGCAGTCCATGGGACTCTCAAGAGACCTGTACACCTGTACCCTCTTCCATATTGGAAATACATTTTTTACAATGCCTGGAAGGAAAACGTCACTAACTGTGCCCTTGAGCTGGCCCATGCATTTAAACAAAGACAGCAAAGGAATCTACGTTTCTCAAAATAAACGTGAAAGCACTTAGGAACATGGGAGGTTTCCATGCACACCGCAGATCTTTCCTGTGCAAGAATTAATTAGATTGAAACAAATGTTTTTTGTACCAATCAGGCATTTTCTACTTAAAACTGTAAGTTATAAGCATCTGATACGAAGAAAGGGATGCCTCTATAGTTAGATTTTGTGCAGCACCAAGCAGATTTGGCTTTATTCTTCCTCTATCATCTCCTGAAACAACCTTTATTACAATGAACAGCATACACTAAGCAATCTACAGGTGCACAGGGCCTGCCTAGCTGAATCCCTGCATGGTCAGCAGGATTTGTAAATGACCAAGGAAAATGTGTTTGCATACCCCCTTCAGGCAAGCTGTCAAAAATCAGGCTGCAGCTGATAAACTGATTATAAAGCTGCTTAAGACTTTGCTTGTAAACAGAAGCATTTATCAACTAATAATTTGCAATAAACTGACGTAACTCCCAGCTGAGCCCCAAACTGTAATTGTCTCTACCATCTGCCTATTAAAATACCATTCTTCATCACGATGCAGGAGCAGACGGGGGGAAATATCTAGCAACTATGTAAGATACTGGCATGTTACGAATAATCCGTGCAACAATCCGATCCGATTATAACTAATAGGTGCTATAGTATATACCCTTAACTTCCCTTGCTGGGTGGTATTTATTTCCTGAGTACAAAACATGCTTCTTAAGGGAGAAAAACAACAACATTGTAGTCCTCTCACCATATCAACATTTCTCTTTTAGTCAGTCTGCAGGAATGTTGTAATAGAAGGTGCCTTCAAGGACAAGTCTGAAAAGAAAGTTCTCTACATTTCAGACTGTTTGTTTGCTTTAGCATTCTCCATATATTTGCCTCTGAGCCATGCATATGTTCCAGTTGGATGCCACTAAACTATTTTGCATGGGAAACTATTGCCATAGCTGTCAACTTACAGATTTGAAAATAAGGGACCAGCAGCCTTGAAAATAAGGGACCAGTAGCCAAAATAAGGGACCTGCAGCCTCACCTGTTCCAGGCACTCCAGTCTTCCTGTCCTCCTGCATTCTGGTCAAACTCATGCTGGTAGCTTCGAAAACACTATCCAACCAACTTTGTAACCAGAGGTTGAACTGAATAGAATCTGAATCACATGCACCACAAGGCCTATGCAGCCTCAACTTAAGATGGCTCCCCGGCCTGGCTTTGCACTGCAAAGTTTGCAGCAGCACGTGCAACAAAATGGCGTCCAGCATTCAAAAACCCCTTCAGCTTGCATTAACTAGCCGCACACAAGGCATTCAAGCTCCACCCCCCAGTCGTTCTTAGACTTCTTATTGGGTGAGCAACACAGCCAAGCAACACAGTTGGAGCCTCCCTCCTCCCTGGCCGGCAGGGAGGGAGGGAGAGGAGCTGCTTCCTTTGAAATTTAAGGGACATCATTTAAGGGACACTTAAGGGACATCTATCAATAAGGGACAGCAGCGGGACATGGCGCTGGAATAAGGGACTGTCCCTTCAAATAAGGGACACTTGACAGCTATGCTATTGCTATAAGTTTATGGCAAGCTGAATCAGGCTATACTGCCCTCTGTGAAGTTTTGCCCACTTTTAAAACTGAATCATAAATTGTGTCAGTTTCAATGCCATTGAATCTTTTTTTTAAAAAAAAAAACACTGACGCAAATACATTTGGGTAGTCTAATAATCTCTTAGCTGTTTTTAATCATCTACAAGTCACAGCAGTTTTGACAGCTGTTGCACAGTTGGGCCAGGAGGCATCCCAATGTCAAACATGCCTTCCTTTGTTGTGCCTGAAAGGTATAGCAAGCGTCAGGAACTACGGTGCACAACCGAGTTGTGGATGAGGCTCATTCCCTACAAATATTTGTTATTAATTTCAAATCATCAAAAATTTTGGATGGCAAAAAATTCTTTCATTTATTTATTTTATTTATTTATTTCATTTACACCCCTTCAAGGAGCTCAAGGCGATGCACATGCTTCCATTTTATCTTCACAACAGGCCTGTGAGGTAGGTTCCGCTGAGACACAGCGACCGGCCCATGGTCACCCAGTTGACTTCATGGCTGAATGGGGATTTGAATAATTGAACTTTCCCTCTGCTGGTTCCTCTCCTGTCAAGGTTTGGGCTTAGGACATGCCTGCCTCAACGACATGGATGTGAAATCTTACGGGGCTGGAAGCAGTGGGTAAGGGAAGGGGGTTTGGGCAGGAGGAGGGGGGAATAATTGGCAGAAGAGGTTAATTAAGGGTTTCAGACCTTAAAGGAAGGGTGCTCCCATAGGCAAACACTTCTCTTCAAATGCTTGTGTTGGCCTTGATCCTGTGAACAGCCATCTCCTTCCCTCCCCATCCTTCTTGTGGGGTGTGTGGGTGTTGTTGTTTATTCCCTCTGTTCCAAAACTCACTCTTCTGTTTCACAACTATTTTATATTACAACTTAAATGTATTTCTGGCGACCTAATGTAATACCATGTAATAGAAATAGGAAAACGGCATGGCTACAATTTTGGTGAACTTAAGTATACAGGATCCAGAATTCCCTGCTCCGTCTGCTTCAAATAATTCATTCTTTTTCATGTCCCAAGGATATTATTTCAGGAGTTTATATTCCAGGCTTTTTGTACGACATTTCAGGCAGGCAGTGAGCATCAGGAAAGGCAGTTCTGCCTTGAAGAGATACCTCAAAGGGTCAACTCTTGTTCCACGGGGGGACAGTGTGAATGCAGCCATTCATTCTGATGAGCCACAATGGAACTTTGCAAACTGTTAAGTGTACACATGTGTGTCTTTGAAGCTGTACAAGGTATTATTACCCTGTGTGTAGCACGCTGCCTGTGTCCATCAAATCCTTTAATTTATGCTTCCTGAAGTTCAAGTTTTCTTTACGGGGGAGGGAAAGTGAGAAGGAAATTAGCATCCATATGGAAACAGAGGTGCAGAAAAGAAGCAATATTTTTTTAGCATGACAGTGAGGTGGTTTCCTCCCCTCTCCCCCCTTTTTCTTTTCTAGCCTTATTGATAGCATAAATTAATCAATGATTTGCGTTTGCTGTTGCTACAGCTCTCCATGTTGGAGCGAATCCCTGCCAAAAACACAGTTTGTCCCATGTGCAGCAAAACCAGCCAGATGGTGCAGGGGAGGGCTTATTCTCCTTACATTAACTTTTCAAAGATAAAGCATTTGATAGCCGCACAAAAAATAGCAGTTAAGCTGTCAGAACGAAGCCATCAACTTATTCAACTTCCAAAAATTGCAGGATGTCTGGAAATACAGTTTGTGGTCTGTAGACTGGTGGAGATATAATCTCCCAAATTACTCCCTGACCAGTTGCTTTGTTTGTTTGTTTTAACACCCCCACGTCCCGAAACGGTGTGAGGGCTAAGTTGTTAAATGAAAATAATACATTGCTATGATAGGCTAATAAGAATAATTTGATTTTTGCTCTTTTCCTTATAAGCAATTTGCATATATTCAGAGTTTAGCAAGGACTTTCAAGCAGTCAACATCGGGGGGAAATGCTCTCCGTTTATAACACAACAACCAACATTTGGAGAGAGAAAAATAACCGGATTGCCTGCAGATGGCATCCTATGCATATAATGAGTGCTTCTGGTATGAAAACGGAGAGAGAAGCTATTATTTATTTAATTTAACACTACACTGAACGTTTACTTTGTTGCCCATACAGTTGATAAAAGTGAGAGATTTCAGAGTCTAATTAAGCACTCTTGCAGATCCTTCTGTACTAAAAAAATAAAATAAAAAATCCCAAGGCTGATTACTTGTTTGTTTGCTTTACTAGCACATTTAATCAAAATGAATCTCAACTACAAGCCTCAAGATTCCAGCAGGATAACATGTCAGCCTTAAACTCATTTACTTGGAAGTAAGTTGCAGTGGCTTTCAGCTGGACTTTCCCTTAAGTCAGTGTGCTTAAGGCAACAGCCTGTGCTAGCAAAGTGTCAGAGGTGTGTTGCTGCTACGATGTCGTAATGGGGGGAATATTAGCCTGGGGGTTATTAAAGTATTACAAAAAGAACCAAGGTGGATAAAAATCTTATTTTCCTGTATTCGTGGTGCAGCTGGGTATTTATTTATTTTTTGACCCTGATTTAATGGCCTCGTGCCCACCTCCTTCCTCAAGATGGCCTAATGTATTATTTTATTTATGTCAAAAGTATAATTTTATTTAGTGATCTCTGGTCTGATTTCCAGCTCTGACTACTTTTCAAGACAGGCTACTGGGTTACATGGCTAAGAGGTCAAGTCAAACAAAAGCTTTTGTCTATTTTATTCAGGCAGCGATCCTTCGAACACTTTACTAAGCCCTGTTGGATTTGGGGCCCCTCTTCTGAGCAGGGACGTGGGTGGCGCTGTGGACTAAACCACAGAGCCTAGGGCTTGCCGATCAGAAAGTCGGCGGTTCAAATCCCAGCAACGGGGTGAGCTCCTGTTGCTCGGTCCCTGAGCCTGCCAACCTAGCAGTTCGAAAGCACAAGCCGCTTAGTCCTGCTGGCCACATGACCCAGAAGCTGTACGCCGGCTCCCTCGGCCAACAAAGCGAGATGAGCGCCACAAACCCAGAGTCGTCCGCGACTGGAACTAATGGTCAGGGGTCCCTTTACCTTTACCTTCTGAGCAGACATGCAGAGAGTTGATAGTGGGGCTGGATTAGTAGACTGAAGTTTGGATGGTGGATATATTTTTCTTGCAAAACAGTGCAAACCCATGCACCTTAAATCCTAAGTAAGCCCCACAGTTTACTCACAGCTGAGTGTGAAAAGACTGCCTGCAGGGAGAGCAGGGAATAAACATCTTCATTTAATCTGAGCACTTGGCCATGTAACTCACTACTTTGTCTTCAAAAACAACAACAGCTGGACATTTCAGAAGACTTTAACCCACAGGTCCAGTGTATATTTCTTTCCAATCATAAAAAGTTCCATTTTTAGCATTTATTTATTATCTGGCTGAATATTTAATCCATTGATCATATGATTTGGCATTCCCTCAGTCAGAAGTCCAAGAGGAATGGGGGATCATTTGTTCCATAGTATTTGAATTCTAAATGACTAACAACCCTATGAATTTTTTTAAAAGGTGGGACTGATTTCTAGGCAAGTAGATAAAGGATTGCAGAATTAATGCCACTGGGATTAAGTCACCTTGAATTCAGATTATGGATCGCAGGTGTAATATTTAGTGATGTTTGCTCTAGTGAGAAATCCCCTCTCACTTTTGTAATCGTACATGCTGATTTCATTAAACACCACACAAACAAAACACTTCTCTTTTTCTGAGTTTCCATATATTAACTGATTAGTGTTCCTTTCAGCTGATGTAAAGTGCTGTCCTCACATTTAGAAGGAAAGTAAATTAAAGTGAAAGGGACTTGGTTTCAAATTGCCCAACAAAATATTTGTTTTAGACAATATTGTTCTATTACCACACCTGCCATGTGTCTGCAGTTTGCATTTAAGTTGTGAAAAACGCTGGTGCTTCCTGACAAGAAATCTTATGAATGAAGTCTAGCTAACAGGAGAACTCTTTATTTCTATGGGGACAAGACAACAGCACAAGTTAATTAAACTGGTAACACTGTGATTAGTTTCAATCAGGGATCAGCTGAGGCTGGTGGTTGTAAGGGAATGTGCATTTTCCACAGACATGAGTAACAATGCTTATAACATTTTTTCACATTTATTCTGTGCATTCAGTAGTAACAATGACAAAGACATTCAAACAGGTTAGAAGGAGGATTTTTTAAAAAAATCTAGCCATTGTACATCCATTAGCATAATGATTATTTGGATGCTTAAATGCAGTATGCCTATGAATAAGGATATGCATTTTAATAGTGTTAAATGCACAGGGCACAGTCCAAAGTTAAGCATTTTATAGTCCCAGCAAGAGTAAACAGCATACCTCCATTTTTTCTCCTGAACTTTATTGGGCTTTCTTTATTTTTGTTGAATTGTGCCTTTTGCTGATAAATAGCTTAGAAATACCTGGAAATAAGGCCCACTGAACACAGCAGGTCTCGCTTCTGAATTAAGATGGCCAAATATGTCAATTTTTGTTGCCCAAATTTCTCATTTTTTCTAATCTTAACTTCACTTCTCTAACATTTCTGCAACAAGTGGCATTTTTTTAAAAAAAATCCTCCTTGAAAATTCATCAATATTTTAGTGCAAATTTCTCCAAAAAGCAGTTTTGTATGCAGTTCTGACTATAAATTTTGAAAGCAATTTCCACTATTACAATGAATTTTTAATGGTTTTTTTTTTGTTTTGTTTTTTACTAATCTTATGCATTTCATGCACACTTTACCCCTGTATATGCATTTTGTGTACATAATTTAGTTGGGGAACTGCACTGCAAAATTTGGAAGATTGCAAATTTTGGAGGATGGCTGTGTTTGGGTTTGCATATTGTTTCAAAAAGTGCAGATTTGGTAAATATGCCTTAGGTTGTGAAATGACTTTAATGTCTCCCTTATCCCTACTTCTGAGTAGACATGCAATGTGATTTCCCTGTTAGGTTACAATCTCACACTCTCGCTCAAACTTGACAGGAACTAATTTCTGAGAAAACAAAGTTAGGCTCACAGAGGCCCAGTTCACACATCAAGAAAAGCCTTAATGTGAGTGAGCAAAAGTGAGGACTCCCTGAGATGAGATCATGGCCATTTTGCTCTTCTCTGAGTTGCTCTTTTTGGTTGCTGTGCTAAGCTATGACTTAGCTGACTGTGTTCACTGAGCCCAGACTCTTGACTTAGCTCTCTAGGCAAACCATCAGGTGTAACCAAGACTTGGCCTGGTTTTATTTTTAATTGAAATGCATCTTTTCAGAACACTGGGGGAAAGAAGGGGTTTCATAACCCTTTCCACCTGAGCTGTTTTCCTGATGTGAAAACTGCACAAACACACCCAAAGTGCTCTTTGCCGGACAAACTAAAGTTGCAGGTAAATAGTGGGTGAGAGTTAAAAACTCCTTTATTATCCCCTTGATAGCTACGAACAAACTAGCTGTAATTTCTGCTCCCCATACTTTGTTCCAGTTACATAAACACTGGAAGACATATTATACAAGCCACACATAGCATGTAGTTTGGCCCTCACGCTTGCTGCCTATGAACATCGATAAGTATCCTTTAATTTTTCTGTCAGATGGACTCATGAGAAAGGTCCTTCTTAGCTATCCATTTCTAAATCAATGAATACATGATTGATTATTATTTGGTGTGGGACATCCATTTCTATTTTTCTCCAGGAAACCTCTACTGCAGGGACGCTATATTTTCCCAATACGTAAGTAATTAATATTTCGTTGCCAGAAAAATGTGGTTCTTCTTCACTTCCACATTGTGCCATAATTTTTATTACAGGTTAGCGCCCTCACTAGAAATTAGCAACTCCCCACATACAACTCTTGTGCCATTTTGTGAATTTAAAAAATGTTAATGTTTAAAACTGGTATGCTTCAGGAACTGCCCCCGCCCCATTGTACTAGGCAAGGAGAAAAAATACCAATTTTAGATGTGACTATCCTGTGAATAAAAGGATCATGATGATTCCTGCATTGTATGGGGTTTTGGGGTCCCTTCCAACTCTACAATTCTATTATTCTATGTCACTTTCCCAGCCCCTTCCTTGTTGTCTAGTGGCAGAGATGTCCCCCTGCCCCCCAGGACAGGAGAGGCAGGCTTCCAACCATGCTAACTATGCTATTGATCAATAACCACTGCCTGATGGCTTAGGTCGAGTGCTAGAGGATCTGTTTTTCACACAAAGCGGGTTCTCCTTCATGGAAAGCACATGTTGCGGTGGGGGCAACCATGACATCCCCTGTTGCTGGACGGGTTAGTATCGATGGCCACAAATTTGATAGGGCATCTCCAATTGTTGCTGGGGAGAATTTAATGTTGCAAAATTGTTTCATTGATGGGGGTTCTATTTATTCCCTGTGCGCAACACTGAGCTTCCTCTTTCCCTGCGCACATCGCATTACCCGCCCACCCTCCCTATATTTACGGTTTGTTCGTGCTGACCTTGCTATGCCTGTCATGGGGTCGTCTGCTTTGGGGCAGGGGCCTGGTAGGAATGTTTACCATTTGGCCGATTGGCTGGTGCCATTTGGTTTTTGCCTACTGCATAGCAAATCGTCACAACTTGTAAGGTTGCAGTTAGGCATTGGTTAATTTTGGTTGGTGGAGGGGATGTGGTTGGCTGTGCCTTCCCCTCCAATGCTGCTGCTGCAGGGTATTCCATTAAAGGAATCCAGGGGCTCGCCATGCTTTTGTCCAAACCCATGGCAAGGGGCTAGGGCCACGCAAGAGCCCCTGGGAGCATTTGGGGAGAGGTGAGAGCCTGGCGCCCAGCTCTATTCTCTCCCCAAAAATGTTTACCCTTACTGAGTTCCGCAGGCTTGCAGTTGTCAGTTCTGTTCCTACCTCCATGTGGGAACAGATAGTTGCTAACCAATGCCTAAGCAACCACTCACTTACTGTAATCAATAAAGTTGTGGCCAAAATTATGCCAAAAACCAAAACAAAAATGTGGTGTGAACTGTGTCTTTATTTGGGGGTGTCCTGGGGGGCCTCAACACGCAAAAGGTCCCGGACAGGACCTGGAATATATGCTGTCTGCAACCCAGGACTGCCATTGCCTGTCACTGTAGACAATAATGGGCTACAGTGGTCTGACTTGGTATTAGGCAGTTTCCTGTGTTCCAGCATTACAGACGCTATTTGCGTTCTTTTTAAAATGTGCATGTTACAAGCAAATACACATTTAAAGCTCAGTTTGTAGAGCATGAGATTCTTAAACTCAGAATCAGGGGTTCAAGCCCCACATGGGGAAAAGTTTCATGCATTGCAGGGGGTTGGACTAGATGACCCTGGTGGTCCCTTCCACCTCCACAATTCTATGATTTAACATCCTATTTAGTTGGGCCCTGAAGAACTACACTGTTCCAGTTACTGTTCACTTCCTTACTTGCTGTGAGCAGTCACATCAAGTTAATACTTTGTGAATTAATTGGGGAAGCTGGAAGATGTAGAATTCTTCAGAAGATAAAAATGGTGGTGTGATGCTCTTGGACAAGGCCATGAAAAAGAGAGCAGCCAATGTATGTTTGAAGGTGTGCAAGAGCTTGCCAAAGATACTCTGATGTGGAGTAATTGCTTACTCCTGTTCCTACCACATATAAGTCATTATATTCCTTCTCCAAAAAATTTTATTAAACCCATTTCAAACTTATTTCTGCCTGTCACAATAATATTTTCATGAGAAGTGTTGTAACCTAATTCCTTCATTTGAATAATACATTCATTTTTAATTACTGCAACTTGATCTCAGATTATTCAAATAACTGTTTCATTTTTTATGCTTACCCTGACCCCAGTGTATTTATAGGCTTTTATCCTTACCTGATACCAGCGTAATGTAATTATAGATTGTATTTTAATCATCTACTATATCCTAGCAAGTTTGTTTAAATAACTCCAATCCCGAGTCTTTTATTTCTGTGCCTTTTAAAATTCTACAATAGCATTCTCATTGCATAAAAGCAATATTTTTGTAGTTTACTACAATGAATGAACATTTTGCATGCATTGCTGCCCATGTTTCTCATTTGAATTTTAAAAAGTTACCACACGTAGTACTCTACGTAAATGGGGGTGATATTTGACTTATAAACGGGCACGACACTTTCTTTAATATTTGCTCCTATCCTCTCAAATAATGTTTGTATAAAATAGGTCAACACAAATATATGTGGTTTTTTTAATAAAAAAACCCGCTGATTTTTATCCACCCACAAATACAAACAGTTCATTACTGCTGAGGAGCTCAGATTCATTCCAGTTTTGAGTCAGCATTTCAGGTGTTTGCCTAAATGTGGGATGCGACAGGAACACAAACAACATCAGCCTGTTTTAAATGCCTCTTCAATTATGGTTTAATGGGTACTGAGTTCTAATCCTAAAAAAGAAACAAAGCAAATGCAATTTTTCAGTCCCAAACTAAATTTCAATGCACACTTTCTTTGATAAATATTGACTTGGGTGATGGAACTACCCTAAACCACCAATAGGGCTCAAATTGAGACTTGACCTGTGACTAATGTCTACATATACTCACGGCTTGAAATGAGTGGGAAACCTACTCATTCTGGCACCTCCAAGGTCAGATCCCGAAGTCATGTTTTAGATGGAAAAGTCATCACAATATGATGGATAACCTCTTGGCACACTGGTCTAATGTGGGCCATCAGGCCACTTCTAAAAAGCTCTGCTCACCTGCCAATTGCATGGTTTGATTTGACATCAACTCAATCATTTTTATCTGCTCCTTCATTTTCTGTACCTTTTATGGATTTCCTAGGGTTAAACTTAATATTTTATATATTTTATTATGTATTTTATTTTGTGTGTGTGTGTATTTAATAGGCTTTATACACTATTTGAAAAGGGACGCGGGTGGCACTGTGAATTAAACCACAGAGCCTAGGACTTGTCGATCAGAAGGTCAGCGGTTCGAATCCCCGCCACGGGGTGAGCTCCCGTTGCTCGGTCCCTGCTCCTGTCAACCTAGCAGTTCAAAAGCACATCAGAGTGCAAGTAGAAAATAGGTACCACTCCAGCGGGAAGGTAAACGGTGTTTCCGTGCGCTGCTCTGGTTTGCCAGAAGCAGCTTAGTCATGCTGGCCACATGATGCTGTACGCCAGCTCCCTCTGCTGATAAAGCGAGATGAGCGCTGCAATCCCAGAGTCGGCCACGACTGGACCTAACGGTCAGGGGTACCTTTACCTTTACCAATACACTACTTGAGTGTAAAAAACCAAACACCTCCAAGTGGTTTACAAAGCGGTTTTACGTATATTGTACATACAATTCATATGTTTCTCATACAATTCCTCCACAACAAAGGAGGAATTGAATAGGGCTCTACTCATTTTGGTCCCACCCACTACTAGAATGCAACCCCTGAAGATTCATCAGGTTTGAATCCAGCAGTTAGTCTGAAAGTTGTTCCGCATACCTGCACCAAGCCAAATGCTCTTTACCAGCCAAGTATGGTGATCTGCTCAAGCCGATGCCACAAAATTCTCACTAGCTCCTGGGCTTTGCCAGTTATTTATTTGCAATCTTAGTAGAAACTAAGTGATGTTGCTGTAGTTCTTAACTGTCTAGTTCAAAATATGAATAAACCCAGCTTGTAGTAATGCTTGGATATATAGTATAAATTGAAGATCATTTTTTCCTGTGACTGCCTTCTACTGCTCAGAATGAAAAATAAGATTCTGGACATGCACTTTTAGTTCAAGCAGATTTTGAAAATGGCAGGGTGATATGACCCAATGCAGTCATTGTACACTCAAAAAATAAAACAATATTTATTCCAAGCATTCTCCAATTACATTCATATTTGATAACCCAAAGTTGTGGGAAATTTGTCCAGCAGTAGCAGAAGCTGTAAGAAACAGGCAAAAAGGAGAGCAGGAAAAATATTGGACGGATTTGCTGCAAAAATCAGTAGAATATGGAAGTACCTTCTGCTAATAGAAAAGTGTTTCTGAAGTCACAAGAACTTCAGAACCCACCTTTCTCACTCCCTCAAGGGTGTAAGAGTTGCCTTGTGAGCAAAAAAGAAAAAGAAAGAATGAATGAATGATTAAGCTTTCTTTCTGAAAAGGAACGTGGTATTCTTGCTTCTAGCAACGCTTAACTTTTCTAGTTGGCACCAAGGTTCTGTTGAATTTCGACACAGAGTCAACGTGACCGAAAATCCAGCATCAGAACTGTCCAGAAGAGAATAATGATAATGACTTTAGTCAATACATTTAACCAAAAGAATTTTTTAGGGCCAAAGGGAAAGCACAAAATTCTTGTAGGGTTTTTACCATCATTTGGTCTCACATTCATTTTTGTTTTATTTTTTGTAGATAGTCATGCTAGCTTCATTAGAGGACTAGAACATAAATTCTCTCTTTAAGATCAAAGAAAAATACATTAGATAACACAGCTGAATCTCCAAGATAAAATATTAAGAAAAGTTTCAAACAGATTTCATGGTGAATCAAAATATAGATTGTAATTCACAAGGCAAGAAAAATGCAGGGTCTAAAGAAATTAAGAATGGTTGTGCTGCTTTTGAATAGAAATAGATCCATAATAGCATCTGTATCAACTGATATATGTCTAATTGAAATTATCTTTGCACAACGCTATGGGACACTGATCTAACTGAGCACAGGGATGAGTGATTTTAAAGTGGCATGCTATATGGTCTGGCAATATTCCTAGAAAACATGCTCAAATAATTTAAAAGAAAACCCTAATACCCACGGTCCTATTTTCAGATATTTCATGTCCACATGGCACTGGATCCCGTGTACTGGAAGAAATTGCAGTAGTGGTTTGGCCGTTATGGTTGTCAGGTCAAACCTCTAAGGCCAAAACATGAACATGTTGCAAAAAGTTGTCCACATGAACACTGGAGTTAGGCTATTTTTCCGCAAGGGCTGACTGGAATGTTAGGCTTTAGGAAATATTGCCCCTCTTCTAGCTTGTCCATGTACAGTGGTACCTCAGGTTAAGTACTTAATTTGTTCCGGAGGTCCATACTTAACCTGAAACTGTTCTTAACCTGAAGCACCACTTTAGCTAATGGAGCCTCCTGCTGCTGCCGCACCGCTGGAGCCCAATTTCTGTTCTTATCCTGAGGCGAAGTTCTTAACCTGAAGCACTATTTCTGGGTTAGCGGAGTCTGTAACCTGAAGCGTATGTAACCTGAAGCGTACCGTATGTAACCCGAGGTACCACTGTAGTGTCTTCCCTCACACCTTCATTTTGAGATTCTCAGCTGGTTTTTATATACCATGCATATCTGATGCATCAACATGGCTTCTTCTTGCATGCACTCCACAGAAGCACATACCCCCCTACTACTTATTTGTAAGTAGTATTCCTGGCATCGTGTGAGACAATGGAGTGTGCCTCCGGGGGTGAAGTTGAACCACTGGAGAATCACAGCGCCTACTATGGTTGCAGAGACAGGTAACTTGTAACTGGTGTCTCCCAATCTGTTTTTGCTGAGCTAGCAGCACCAAAGTGACTTCTCCTAGGCACAAGTATGGGCAGTGTGTATGGAAGCGCTGGACCAAAGGTGAATGAACTACCGCAGAAGAAGCACAACGTGTCCTTCACCAGAGGTACCCCTCTCCTAACACCCCATATGTAGTAGAAATACTACTTAAATACCTATGCACCCAGATGCCATTTTCTGCCTTAATTCCTCTTCTCTTTAAGCTACCTCATTTCCACTCAGAACACACCACACACAGCAATCACCCTGTGCCAATGTTTCAGTGATCCCAATAAAGTAATAGCCAGTTTGGTGTGTGGCACTTTTAATATGAATATTCAGAGAACTTGAGGATGGTTCAGCTTCCTGCAGCACAAATCACTGTAGGAAAACATATGTTTTGCCATAACAATGTGTGAAGTGCCTGGCCCTGAATCTTAATTATTGGTTGACCCATTAGGAATAAGACTTCTGTATTCCCAGATTCCATCATTTTAATTCCTTCAAAGATTGAACCATGGGAGTGAAAATTAACAATGATTATAAAAAATGGGTGTGAAATATTTTGAACATAATTCCAAGCTCCAAACCTGACTTAGGACCATATATAATTTACATATCTCTTCTACTGTTACATATCCATGATTTTGTGAAATTGTCAGTTATTCTTGTAACAATATCTACAGAAGTCCCTGCAATTTGTACATCCAAATCCAAAGCTTAGATCTGAGGGTGACTACTATGGGGAACTTCTGAAATAGGCAGATGGTTTAAATAAACAAAACAAAAAACCTCCCCAAACCTTAGGCTGTGTTTTTCTGGTGAGGAAAATGAGACCTAAATGTTCAAAACAAAATCTCACATTTGAGATGTTTTCCTTTGTCATCAAGATAAAAGCAATTGGCCAGATCCACTTTGTCACTGCAGCCAAACAGACTCTACCCCAAGCCCTGAAGCAGAACAAAAGCTGTTTTGGTGGAAACTAGCCACACTTGTTTCTGAACCAATTCCTTTTAAACGATGCGGCCCAAAATGCATGCAATGAGGGGTAGGAAGTCCAGAATGTCCAAGGAAACTTTGAATCAGCATAATGTCTTGGGGCTACAATTCTGAAGGAAGTCCTCTAAAATTAAAGCTGCATCTTCCAAAAGGAAAGGAGCCCTAAAGGGGAATAGATAATGAGGGAAAACACTTGCCTCGCCTCAGCAAAAGAGTCTGAGCTTGTGTTGAATCAGCCTGCATTTTCATCTCAGAGTGCCAAAGATAGTCCAAAGTAGTCCAAACAGATGAAAACCCAAAATATCCTTTGTTTAAATGATTGCATATTTTATATTACCAAGTGAAAACTGCTAAAAGCCCCTAAGAATGTTAAGGAAATAAGGCCTTTCCTAACACTTTTGTGATTCGTGCTGATTTTTGAGAAACTTTTGCTTTTAATAATAATAAAATGGCTCAAGATTTAGGAATACCAACACTGAGGCCTCTGCAATAAAATTCATTCAGCCTTTGGATTCTAATGGTGCCTTCAATCTTCTGTGGTAAAGAAAAACAAAACGAAAGGACATGGATGGCATAATTAATCTACAATTACACTCTGATCACAGCTAATCAGGATTTGCTATGAAGCTAGTATTTTTTATTGTGTCGCCATAGAAGCAACCGGCAAGAGCCAGCAGTGTTGGCATGGGAAGTAACCACATAATCTGTCCTTGCCATGTGTTCTTGGGGAAGCATAGAAAGAACATAAAATGAAAAAATAAAAATAAAAGAGCCCTCCTGGATCAGACCTAGTTAAACAACCCTTTTCCAATAATGGCCAGCCAGCCAGTTTGAGGAAACCCTACAAAACAGTAAATGAACACCCCTGCTGCTGTTTGACCCCCAAAGCAACTGGGGTGTTGTTGTTAGAAAAGGCATACACTGCCTCTGGACATTGAGGTTTCATTTTTCTATTCTAGGTCATAGATGTTGTTAGATCTCTCCTCTATGAATTTGTACAAATTCCCTTTAAAGCTGAAAGCTCATGTCACCACTTCTTGCAATAAATTTTGTGAGGTAAATATACAGTGTGTGAAATGCTTGTCTGTGGTGAATCTGCTCCCACTCACTTTCACTATTTGACCTGGTATCATGGAAAATGGATTTTTAAAACCCTCCTTCCACTTAATTCAGATCATGCCTAATTTTATCAATCTTTTTCATGTACCCCAACTATGGAAGTTGGTCTAGTCCCTTGATTATTTTATTTGCTTTTTTATAGTTCTGCAATTCCCGCTTACTCCCTCCCAACTGGTGGGCGGAGTTTGTGACCCCGCACGGGGCCTATCTGGCCAGGTGCCACCCACTGGTAACAGGGTGTCCTTGGCCTGCCCCGGCCTGGCAAACCAATGGGCTGCTGGCGGGGGTGTGGCCTGGGACAAGTACGGGGCCGATCGCTTGGCCAATGCTCACTCTCGTTTCCAGATGGAGCGAGAGCCAGTGTGGTGTAGTGGTTAAGAGCAGTAGTCTCGTAATCTGGGGAACCGGGTTCGCGTCTCCGCTCCTCCACATGCAGCTGCTGGGGGACCTTGGGCCAGTCACACTTCTTTGAAGTCTCTCAGCCCCACTCACCTCACAGAGTGTTTGTTGTGGGGGAGGAAGGGAAAGGAGAATGTTAGCCACTTTGAGACTCCTTAAAGGGAGTGAAAGGTGGGATATCAAATCCAAACTCTTCTTCTTCTTCCATGAATCGGCACCAGAGGCAGCCCAGATACCGGATGCTTTTTCAGATGACCTGTGGGAGACTGGAAGCATGAAGTAGCACAGGGACTACTGTCGACATTAGCAGCCTCCACTAGGAGTTCATATTCCAGAGCCTGGGCCTCTTTTGAGCGCTTCTGTGGCTCAACCTCCAGGCGCACCACAGAATCAGATGTGCTTCAATTCTTGGTCCACCACAAGCACAAAGGGCTGGCCATCAAGACTTTACTGCTTCACAGGGCAGCCATTTCCTTCTTTGGAAATTCCTTCAGCAACAGCTGCTTGCTGGGTTGCGGTGCTCCCCCCCCCCCAAACTTGGCAGAAAACCTATCACTGCCAACACACTTAGGTTGATTTGAAAAATATTGCCGGAAGTTTGCTGGTCAAATTATGAAACACACCTCTTCCAAGTAGCATTCTCCCTAGCCTTTTTCGGTGCCCTGCGCATTGAGGAATGCGTGGCTGGTACTTCCTCCTCTCCCCAATCAGGCCTGTTAGACCCCGATATTCGTTTTGCCGGGTCTCGTGTAAAAGTCCGGATTCGGTCTCCCAAAACGGATCAACTAAGAAAAGGGGTCACCTTAACCCTGGCTCCCGCAGAACAGGGAGGGCATGCCCATGGTGAGACACCCAACGGTTCCTCAGATTGCGCCCCAAGTTCAAGGGCCCCTTCCTTATCCATGCAGACATGTGGCCCTTCACACAATGTCAGTTCACGGCAGTTCTACGAAAAGTCATGGCGTCCTGTGGCGGCAATCCCCAGGAATACTCTGGTCACTCCTTCCGTATTGGGGCTGCCACTTCAGCAGCAGACCAGGGGTGGGACCCTGCCCGCATCAAGGAGCTGGGTCGTTGGCATTCCGCGGCTTACAAGGGTTACATTCGTCCTTGCACACTTTCGCTAATGGTTGCAATTTAATGTTTCTTGCAGGTCTGCCCAGCACGAAGGTTTGGGTTGTGGGGCATAGCGTCATTCACTGAGCTGTGGCCTATGCTTCTTCGCATGTATGGAGCCATAATCTTGATAGCCACACTAAGGTACACAGCTATTGGATGGGCTGGCGCGGCCTGCATTGCCAGCCCCTGATGCCCATGATGCTCAAAGCCACTGCCTTGAACGGCCCACCGCAGGTATTGGTATTGCACCTGGGAAAGAATGACCTGGTGGGTCAAAAAGGCATAAACTTGACTCTGGCTGCAAAGGCGGACATCCAAAAACTGCATGCCATGCACCCAGCAATGACCATCTGCTTGTCCGAACTCCAGCCCCGCTTGTGTTGGCGAGGGGCCAGTAGGCCCTCTTGCATCAATTATGCGGTACAAAAAACCAACAGGGCCATGTAATACCGTACACCAAATTGGTGGCATCTCTATCCCCCACCCAAGCATCAGATTGGACAATGTGGGGCTCTTCAGGGCAGGTGGAGTGCATCTGACTCCTCTGGGTAACGAACTCTGGCTGCACGACGTGTGCCAAAGCCTCAAGGATTGGCTGGACAGCAGGGTCAACTTGAGTTGAGTTTTCAGAGCTTGGACCAAGGGAGGGTTGCTTTTCAGCTGTAGGTTTCTTGGCGGTGAGGCCCCGGGTGGCGGTTTTTGGGCCTTGTTAGGTATCCTTTAGTCTATCTTTGAGTTTTGGGGGGGTTGGGCATGCTGTGTAAATTCATGCTTTACAGTTCCCTCACACAGCACCTGTTTGACCTGCACATCCTCAGCCCCCGGCAGGTTGAGAGGGTTACCTTCCAAGGCCTATGCCAAGTTTCCTACATCTGAAATTCAATAATGTTGTGGCCTAATTTAAACCCATACCTTGGTGTCTAGTCTCTTTCTTGGGGGGGAAGGCTCCAAGGACATGTGGGCTCACAATTCCCCCTTTTTTTGGCAACAGAACAGCTAGAACTATACACAGTAGTCCAGGTGAGGCTGTACAATATATTTAAATAAGGGTGTTATTATACTAGCCATTTTATTTTCAATCTGTTTCCTAATAATCCCAACTTTGGGATTTGCCTTATTGAATTCAGGTTTTTTTTGGCGGGGGGGGGGGAGTATGAAGAATATTTTGAATCTGTTTGACCAGTTAATACTTTTCCTACATTTTTCTACATTCACAAGAAAAAGGAACCTCACTGCTTAGAACTGCTACTTAATATACTATTACTGCTCATTCAGGTAACATGCACCATCTTCAAAATCCTTCACCACTTTCTGCTGTTCTTACCGTCATAACAACCCTGTGAAAAAGCATACTGCTATGTTATTTTGAGAACTGTGGCATTTCCATTCAGAATAATATGGAATCCTATATCTTAGGATGGCAAACTGGAACTGGAACTCAGATCTCCTAGACTGGTCCATTTATCCTATTTAAAGATACAGATGAAGTTCTGGGAACTCAAGCCCAGAAACAAATTTCATGGGCTTGTAAAAACCTGCTTTAAAGAAGAGGTAAATTTTATAAAGCCTGAAATTTGAGTCATAAAATAATTCCTAATTTCCTTCCCACCCTGATCTGCAAAACACCCTCTCTTCCACTTCCCAAAACACGCCCCCCCCAAGCCAGACATTACAGAAACTTTCCTCAACTTCGGGTCTCCAGTTGTCGCTGGACCCATTAACTCTAAGCATTGGCCATACCAACTGGGGATTATGGGATTTGCAGTGCAATAGCAACTGAGAACCAAAGGCTTGGGAAGACTCTCACTGGGTGGCAGTGGTGGGGACAGGTACTGGCATGTGAGGAGAGGGAAATGGAGACCTCTGGCTTTGCCTTGTGTATCTCATTCCCCTGGTGCCCTGTTACACAACACGCCAGGTGTAAGACTTCGTATGGCAAGGCTATGGAAGATGTCATTTCCCCAAGAGCTACTGCAACATAACTACAGGTGAATCAGTGTCATAGCTGAGGTTAATCAGCCATATTGGAAGCTTCCTGATATTTTAGCCATGACATTTGGGGTTAGAAATAGTGTGGTACTTATAAAATTATGTTTCCGTTAAGACCATTAAATTACATTTCCATTAAGTCCTGGCATCTATGGTAAAATGGCTGCAATCCTACACATTTTAGGCTGCTTAATTCCTGTTGATTTCATTGAGATTAAAGCAGCCTAGGTGCAAGATAGTAGTGTGTTTTTATCTGATTCATATAATAAATCTTCTTATGGGTAGCAAACGCGAAATAAACCAGTCTATGGTTTCTTTAGCTCTCAGTCCCTGGCGCTCTTTTGATACCTTAAATTGTTTGCTATCTTGAAATCGAGCACTTTAATTTCCTTTTGCCGGCAAGTACATTTCCAATCAGAATAAACTAAGTGGCAGATGAGGTAGATCAGAGCACAGATACACCATTTATAAAAGGCTTTGATAACGCGTGCATTGCTTATGCCTCAAATAATAATGTAGCGCAACACTTGTGTGCTGTTTATTATGCATCGCCCACTTTGAGATGTATGAAGGCTTCCTTTAACCCATCTGCAAAGAAATAATTGCTCCTTAAGGTAAAACAATACAGAGGTGAACAGTTAACAACATTCACAGAAGTGAGCTATCAGTGATAGCTGTCAATAACAGTGAGTCTTAGGGCTCAACTGGATGCAACATGAAAGATGTGGCGTGTGGGATGTGGGAAATTCCAGTTAGGACCATGGAGCGGGCATCCAAGTAATTCCATTACATTTTCTCCATTCAAAATCACCTCCCCAGTTCCTATTTGCCCCATGTGGTATCCCTATGCTTAGAACCATAAGTAAAATCACAGTGTTGTTAGGATCTATTTTAATTGCTAAGTCAGTCCAGGGAGAGCACACGATAGACCAGCCTGAATCCCAGCCACCCCCAGTTCACATTTGTGCAGGCACACAGCCAATATTAACTTTCAAAAAATCAACAACATGGGATCATGGATCTCCCACTTCATGTCTAGTTTGGCCCTGAGTGCTCATTTATGAACATAATAATCAACAGTAGCGCACAAATATGAATACTCCTGCCCCTTGTAGAAACAAAAGGAGGCGTTGTGAATGTTTAATTTTCATATGGATTTTAACTTGCTGATCCTCCTTTCTCAACACCCGTGAAACTACTGCCTGAGAAAAGGGCCTAATTGATCTTTGACTGCAAAAGTGTCAATGTCTTTTCTCCAGTAAAAAGAAAGAAAGCATTGAACTGCACAATAAAAGATTCTATCACGGCATTACATTTTCAGTCATAAATATAAATTTCATATGTTGGATTTTAATAGGCTGGAAGCTCTGCTTTATTGACATGAGTGGAAGCAAGGTAAACCGGAGAAGCACTCTTGAGCATCAGGGTATGATTTACTTTGAATGTATTAACATTAATTTTAATGTCAGTTTTGCCTCTTCCAGTTTAGGGAATTCTGTGGAACCAGATTGGTGGTGGGGTGGGGGAGAACAACAACAAAAAAGATTATAACTTTAAAACTAATGCTATGAGCCCAAATTATCAACTCACCTGGTTCTAAGCACTAGCTGCACAATATACAAGAAGCTTCCAAGTTTATTAAATCCACATTTTAGGCAATAACATATAGAAGAAATTTCAGTCTATTTTTGTCTGCTAATTTTAATTAATAAAACCACAAAGATGACAAATTCAAAAGTTCCATTAACATCAGACATTCAATACTTATCTGTGTGTCTCAAATAGGCCTTGATTTTGTATTCACATAAACAGAATGAAAATCTTTTTTCAGTTTCCATTTATGAGCCCATTACTCAATCAGAGAAGGCGATTAACTCATTTCAGATCTGAGGTGTTAATATCCTCTCACATAACTGGTCCCTACGTGGCACCAGCATTATTCTCTTCTATTTCAGAAATGATGGGCATTGTTGAGGCAAACTAAAAGATGAGGTAAAACTAGAATCGCAACTGTTGCTCCTGCCCATAGCATTTAAAAGTTGCATCGTTAACTCAAATTACTTATACAATAAAATGTGCTGTATGTTGAAAAGCTCTGTCACTTTCCATTAGTTGTAAATTATCGACTAGTATAAACCCTAATTTCATTTGTCACATTCTGTTGCATTGCTGCTCTTCCTTGTTCTCATTCTGTCATTCTGGCAGGCCGACTCTGCCCCAGGTATCACGGCATCGCCATCTGCACTCGACATCTGTCTCTCTATTGATCACATGAGTTTAGCACTTGATCAAACAGAGCACGACAGAATACATCTCTTTTTGCAATACTGCCAGTTCCAACGGCTGCGTAAAATCTATTACAAATGTACATTGTTTTAAGTTGCAGTTGTATCCCCCTGTTTTTTTATCACGCTAGGAGTTGTGCTTCAAATTGTGTCCATACCTTCAAGCTTCCACAGGCCAACTGAGCAGTCTTAGAAGAAAAGAAATAACAATGCAATCCTATAAATCTTCTAACTCAAATTCAATAGGGCTTTCTCCCAGGTAAGTGGGGACGGGATTACAGGATTAAGTGAAGGAAGGAAGGAAAGTTGGGTGTGGACTTAATCAGCGCTGTCTTTAGCATATGCGCCACCGGGGTGCAAAGATCTGCCCAGCACCCCCAAATTTAGTTTAGCCCCCAAATTAACTTTTATTATGCTTATGTTAGACACCACACTTACAGCTTATCTCTTATTTATGAAAGAAGAGAGGAAAAAGAAACAAACTTTTTTATTTGCTCATTTATTTACAGTACACTTATACTTAAGTATACAACACCACCAGACTTAAACTTATAAGTATTGTTTAGGCACCTACTTAGGAGAAAAATGAGTTGTGTCAAAGGTTCCACTGACCCCACTGCCGCATAGCAGCTCAATACATAATATTTTGATGTAAGAGTTAATTTCCCAACGGCGCCATTGTGAATGACAAGCACTGACACGGCGAGTCTTTGGTAAATGAGCGCACAAAGTCGAAAGTCCTTTAGTGAAAGTCCTTTAGTGAAACAGTAGGTTTCAGTAATACCTAGGTATATATGTATTTTGTTTTTCTAGCTTGATCAAAATTATTTATTATTTCATAACAGGTAGATAGTTAACAGTTTAGGTGGCTTCAATGGCGGGCGCCCGGCACCCCCCCTCCCCCAGGATTTAGTGCCCAGGTGCCCCGCACCCCTTGCACCCCCGGGTAAAGACGGCCCTGGACTTAATAAAATCAATAAAATGTATTCCTGACTTTCCTTAATTTATGTATGTATGTATGTATGTATGTATGTATACATAAACTACTTATACCCCATCTTTCCAAATTCATGCACATGTGCACACACACATGCACACACACAGAGAGAGAGAAAGACAGAGACAGAGAGAAAGATTATACTAAATGACTTGAAAGAAGCAGAGCAGTAAAAATCAGAAATTCAACATCTTTATCAACGACTTGGATGATGGTCTCAAGGGCATCCTGATCAAATTTGCAGATGACACCAAACTGGGAGGGGTGGCTAACACCCCAGAGGACAGGATCACACTTCAAAATGACCTTGACAGATTAGAGAACTGGGCCAAAACAAACAAGATGAATTTTAACAGGGAGAAATGTAAAGTATTGCACTTGGGCAAAAAAAATGAGAGGCACAAATTCAAGATGGGTGACACCTGGCTTGAGAGCAGTACATGTGAAAAGGATCTAGGAGTCTTGGTTGACCACAAACTTGACATGAGCCAACAGTGTGACGCGGCAGCTAAAAAAGCCAATGCAATTCTGGGCTGCATCAATAGGAGTATAGCATCCAGATCAAGGGAAGTAATAGTGCCACTGTATTCTGCTCTGGTCAGACCTCACCTGGAGTACTGTGTCCAGTTCTGGGCACCACAGTTCAAGAAGGACACTGACAAACTGGAACGTGTCCAGAGGAGGGCAACCAAAATGGTCAAAGGCCTGGAAACGATGCCTTATGAGGAACGGCTAAGGGAGCTGGGCATGTTTAGTCTGGAGAAGAGGAGGTTAAGGGGTGATATGATAGCCATGTTCAAATATATAAAAGGATGTCACATAGAGGAGGGAGAAAGGTTGTTTTCTGCTGCTCCAGAGAAGCGGACACAGAGCAATGGTTCCAAACTACAAGAAAGAAGATTCCACCTAAACATTAGGAAGAACTTCCTGACAGTAAGAGCTGTTCGACAGTGGAATTTGCTGCCAAGGAGTGTGATGGAGTCTCCTTCTTTTAAGCAGAGGCTTGACAACCATATGTCAGGAGTGCTCTGATGGTGTTTCCTGCTTGGCAGGGGGTTGGACTCAATGGCCCTTGTGGTCTCTTCCAACTATGATTCTATGATTCTATGAAATAGTCAGAACTAGCAGCCCCTGGCGCTACCTTCTGAAATCATTCCTTTAAGAAAGGACCAAAAGCTACTGTGAAAAAAGTGCCTCTAAGCCCCATTCTGGCAAGATGCTCCAGAACGATATCATGGAATATGGTATGGAAAGACACTGCAAGCTCTAGCTCAACCAATAGGGATGCACTCTTTCATCAAGTTCTCAACAAATACCATCCACCAGGGTGATCAAGTCCATTTCCATATCATAGCTGAGTGTAAACTCCAAATGAAATGGATCCAGATAATCAACTTTACGCAGAAGATCAAAATAGCCATTTATGCCTCCCCTAGCCTTCTCAAAATATTTGCTAAGTCAGCCAGCACAAATGTAAAGGAACCAACTTCTCTACCCACCCACCCGCCCGCCATTTTTTAAACCGCTGTTTTAATTGACTTCTGTTACAGAATATATATTTTAAATACAAAAAAAAATCAAAAAGTATTCAAGCTATGTCCCCTGAGTTTTCCAGTTGCACATTTCTTGTGATATAATCTCAACAAAATGATCATTTTTAGTGCTCTTGCATCTGAAAGTGAACATGAGAAAGGGGGAGGTGTGGAAAGGCTGGAAAATGGCGCCAACAACATCTTTCTCTCCTCTCTCAGTGTCCTAGTTTATACCAACAGCATATGAGATGGCACAGTTCCTGAAAGCTAGGCTGCTGCTGGGGATGACACAATTTAATGTTCTCCCGTGTCAAAAATAAAAACCAGCAGATATAGCAATGTGGAGATAGAAAACTAAATGTCAGGAGGAAGAGTTCTAGCGTAGCTTTCCCCCCGATATGCTATTTTTTAAAAAAACAACAACAAAATGTGCAGGGAAATGTCCATGAGGAAACATTCCCCATATAACTCGTCACCAGCAGATTCACAGTTTACTTTTAACTAGGGATAGATTTGAGCCAGGAAAATCTGAGACTAAGCTATGAAATGCGTAGTGAACTCAGTCCTGGACAGAATAATGAGCACCTTTATAAGCATGGGTATAACAGCTTTCCCTGAACGTAGTATATTATTGTCATTATCATTGATATATTAATCACCTTCTAAACAATCATCTTTTTGAGATCATTTACTCAAAAGGCTACTGAAAATCATTGAAAACATAAAAACAGCAAATACATTTTAAACACGATCAGCTTCTACACAAGTTAAGATGAGTGAATTGACTGCTAGATCACAACCTCTGAGTTCAGAGGTCACGAGCAAAAGGCAGAGTTCACTGACACCGGAGTAATAGCAACCAATTTATTAATTTGAAATCAAGAGACTTCTCTGTAGATAAAGGTATATTTCACTGAATGCTATACTGCTGCTTTTGTACCTATTTTCACCCTACTCATAGAAATGGACATCAGAAAAAACAGGAACTTCATTGGAAGGCATCATTCTACATATTTTCCGTGTCATAATATGTTGGTCTACAGTTACCAGCATTGTCTGATTATTGATATATTTTAGGGGCTGAACTTTGGAAAAGGTACTTACCTCATGGAGGAAGCTTAAAGCATAAATTACTGGGACAAAATTAAGATCAGGTTATGAAAGAAATGTTCAAGAGTTAGGCGAGGTCCTTGATAATTGAAGTATTCTCTGCCATCTATTTGAGCCATTATTCCCCCAAAATATCCTTATACAAATAGAATAAAGCTCACTGCAGGCTTTTCAGAAATGCCATTTCCAGACTCTACCTTCTGATGATTACTCGTTTCTTTTTTCTGTAAAGTTCTATAGAGAATATATTTTAATTAGCTCCCACTTGATGCCACTTCATACACACTGCCCAGCTTTGACCCAATGTCTGATCGTATAGAATGCATTACAAAAGAACTGGTCATTTGAGTGCTTTAATATAGCTTTGCATTAATATGAGACATCATTTAGACAAGGCATTAAAAGTGTTATTTTAATGACTGAAGTGTGTAGGGGGAGGGAAGAAGCTTAATCTTTACAGGAAGAACAATTTCAATTAGCTCTAAAATATTAATTTGTTGGTATAACTATATACTCTAATGTATTTGGCTACAGAAAAAGTCTTATGAATAATACATTACTGGATCCCACTCTAATTCTGTGTTGTAACTAATAGCGTCTATCAAAAAGAAAGAAAGAGAAATCTTTTAACATTCCAATTCTGTATACTGTACATTTTTGTTGTTTAGAAAAACAGATCATTCACCAACAACGGTGGGTTTGCTTTTTTCCAGAACATTATACAAAAGTATATCTGAAGTGAAATGTCTAGCATCTAAGTACCGTTCTTAAACTGAGAAGCTGTTTGTAATAACTCTGAACCACAGTTTTTGAAGAAAAACTGCAGTCTACTCATCCAGGACCATCTCCTGGGCAAGTATGGTTGAAATTACTGGCAGCTGTAGAAGACCATGGTAGATCATGAAAACGACATGCCTACCACGAAAACCTGAACATTTCTTACAATGATAATGACAATAATAATATAATTACAGAGTAAGATACAGTGAAACAAATATAATTCTAAAATGAACAAAAAACAACCACAAGAGAAAACACTTAAATATTTCCACAATTTGAGCATCACAACCATGAAGGTCCCATCCTAGTACACATTTGAATTCTGTTAATACTGAGCCTTAGGACTGAATTAAAAACTTTTTTTTTTTTTTTTTTTTTGCATTTTATCTGAAAAGGTTTGAGGGAAATGGATTTGTACAGCATTCCTCTCAGATATATCTGAAACAGATCAATGATCTACAGTGTAACTCCAAAATACACAGTCAAGCAAAACTTTAAGACTAACCAAAATGTAACAAAATACTGTCAAGCTTCTGAGTACACTTCAGAACTCTTCATCAGGGAAGATGTTTCACAAAGCGGGTGTTGTTGTTTTTAAATGTAAAAAAAATTAGGCTGAATGTTGTCATTATAAGGTCAACTTCTTGACTCCATTCCAAGGCTGGATCCAGACACGTCAAAGAAGTGATTCGGTTAAACGCGCTGTAAACTCATACAGGGAAATTCGGTAGGGAAAGACAGGGCTCCACAGCGCCATCTGGTGTCACAGTGTTATATCGCATATACAACGCATATAAAACGTATTTTCTTTACCAATCTAGCTCAGTCCGAAGTGGTTGATTGCTATCTGAATAAGTCTCTCCTAGGTGCTACAAGTTACACACAGAGTTTTCGGGGGGGGGGGGAGATGCAGTGGCTGCTCTCCATTTTTGACAATATAAATTCTGTCTGTTAACTGGATCTAACCCATGCCTTAAATCCAGTTACAGATAGGTAGCCATGTTGGTCTGCCATGGTCAAAACAAAATAAAAAAATTCCTTCCAGTAGCACCTTAAAGACCAACTGAGTTAGTTCTAGGTATGAGCTTTCGTGTGCATGCACACTTCTTCAGATATATGGTATCTGAAGAAGTGTGCATGCACACGAAAGCTCATACCTAGAACTAACTCAGTTGGTCTTTAAGGTGCTACTGGAAGGAATTTTTTTATTTTGTTTTGACCATGCCTTAAAAGAAATGATGTAGATAGTTGTGCTGTTAAAGACCTTTCTACTAAGATCCAAGTTTTATACACCATCTCAGATAGTTCTGGGAGAGTAAAATCCTAACAAAACGGATGCCTTTGCCATTACAGATCTCACATACAGTTAATGTAATGGAAAGTATATCAGGGACAGCTAATATCCAGGCCTGATCTAACTTGCAATGTAATGGAAAGTATATCAGGGACAGCTAATATCCAGGCCTGATCTAACTTTGGGATCAGTGGGAAAACTGATGGTCCCTGAGATCAAGAAGCAAGTTTTCATCTATATTTGGATACAGCTGGATGCCATTTTAAATCAAGATGGCAGACTTAATCTTTAAACACTGCATTGATTTTAATCACTGATTTTAAACTTGCACTGATTTTTTTGGTTTCTTGGAATTTCCAATAGATGCTGGGTATGAGGCTGCCAGTATTATGTAAGGGGTAGACTGTGGCTATTGTTTCTTTGAGAACAATCTCATTAGTAAGCTTTCAGATGTAAGAAGACTGGCCACAATCCAACACAGTTAAGGACTTCAAATTCCAATAGGAAAGGGTTAACAATGTGCTAAATGGTCACAATGAAATCAATGGTTCAATTCCGCCCATTCTCCTTACTGTGAAAGAGCATCAAAAGAAAAAGGACATGTATCACGTAGCACACCATAGATCCAAATTCATACTTCCACTCTGTTCATGACCAACCAAATGTCGGTCATGAATTTATTCATTACAAGAAAAAGAAACACTTGCTGCTGGGTAAGCGTGAAGTTGTTTCTGGGAGGAACAGTCATCTGTGGTGGCTGGTAAGGCTGGTTCCTACGTCTCTGATGCCACTTGTTTTAGAGTGGGAAGCGTCTGCTCCATCACAGTATTTATTTTTATTTTTTAAAAAAGTTGTTTCTCCCAACCAAGCCAGAGTTAAATGAATCTTTAGACTGTAATTATAAGCAGTCAGTTTAAAAACAGGAGAGAAAATATCTGACTACATAATACCCAGCAGGAACTCACTTTATCATATTTATAGCTTCAGGTGCTTTTATTAGATAATCACAGGGAAAGTATAAACATCAGTTACCAAGGCGCAGGGAGAACGTATTTCACTGAGTTCTAAAGTCTACAAATTGTAAGAGTACTGTTTAGGTGAACCACATCAACTCTGAGCTAATTTCCATGCGCACGTCATTGGAGGACACAGGAACACTTTGGGTATATCTCAGAGCAGAGTCTTCAGGTTGGTTCAGATGTTAAACACATCAACATACAGTGGTACCTCGGGTTACAGACGCTTCAGGTTACAGACTCCGCTAACCCAGAAATATTACCTCAGGTTAAGAAATTTGCTTCAGGATGAGAACAGAAATTGTGTGGCGGCAGCAGGAAGCCCCATTAGCTAAAGTGGTACCTCAGGTTAAGAACAGTTTCGGGTTAAGAACAGACCTCCAGAATGAATTAAGTTCTTAACCCGAGGTACCACTGTACTCAAGCACTGCTCATTCAAGCAGTCTGCCTTAGGATAAGAAAAATGACAGGATTGCAACAGCAACTTCCTTGGGCAAAAGTTCCTCTGCCCAGGTCGTCCTACTAAGGGAAATATGGAGAGGAGAATTGAAGAATAAATCCAAAATTCAGCATTTGGCACCTCTAGTTAAAATGGATCTGATATCAGAGAATTGGGAAGGCCACTGATGAACCACTGACAGTCATAGACTGCACTGAGTTAGATGGAACCATGCTCCAAAAATATAAATACTCTTAACAGCACAATCTTATACAAAATCTACCCACTGACTTCAAGCTGGACTTATTCTCATGGTAGTGAGTATAGGATTGCAGCTGTAGGCATTCAGATTGCTGCTGCATCACTCTGAAAGACAGGGCTCCCCAACCTGCTGTCCTTCTGATGTTTTAAACTACAAATCCCACAGACCCTGATAATTTGGTAATGTTGACTAAGCCTGAGGAGAGCTGTAGTCCCCCAAAATTGGAGGGTATGGGCTAGGGAAGGGCTGCTGCAAAACTCTTACCTCATGTCACACTGGCTACATCTCATGGAGACATTTGGAGCAGAATGCAAGAACTCTAATAAGCAGAGTAATCTGAGGTACTCACAGCTAGAGATGGGCACATCTGTCCATTTTGGTTTCTCTCAGTTTTCAATTTTCCCAACCAACAGGGCCCAGGACAGAACCCTGCAGCAGCCATGTTTAACATCACTTTTTTTCCAGGATGGAACGGAAACACTGGGAGCACCCTTTGGGTTCAGGGAGTCAGCCAGCTACTTATCCACCTTACAGCAACATCATCTAGCCCACATTTTATCAGCTTCTCCACAAGAATATAATGGGGGAATGTCAAAATCCCTATTGAAATCAAGATACACCACATCCACAGCATCTCTGTGATCCACCAAGCCTTTAACTCTATTTAAAAAATAAGATTAGTCTGACACAACCTGTTTTTGAGAAACCTGAGGTTGACCTGGTTCGCCTTCCACCTCCTCTGCCCTGCTGATCCTGGATATCTTGTGTGCCTTGAGAATGGCCTTTAAAGAGTTCTATAACTATGCAGCAATTGTTATCATGGAATACATTTTATAGTCACCCCACGTAAGTCAAGACTATGCAAACTCTTTTACATTTCTGACTTTTTATCAGCATGACAATCGTAGGTATTGGTGTTCTTGTTCATGATTGTTTCTGATGGTTTCCACCACACAAAAGTTATCCTGTGCACAACTGAACTAGCGGCTGAAAAAAGGCACCCACCACATTCCAGCTGAAGCTGGGAATGAATGGGAGTTTCCATACAGAAGCTGAGGAATTGGTGATGCTGAAGTACAATAGTAAGGCAGAATTGATGAACACAGTCATTAGCCTTCATTTCCACAGCCACTTTCCTATATGTGTAAATATACAGGGTGATTCATAATGAAGCATACAGTTTCCATTTACTATAAATGAAACTGTATGCTTCATTATGAATCACCCTGTATTTACAATCAGTAACTGGAGTCCTAAGCATAGTTTTTCCCCTGAAATAAGTTCCTCTAAATTGAATGGGATTTACTGTCCAAGAAGTTTGCTTTTGGTTTTAGCCAAAGATTGCATTCTTAAAAATAATGTGGAAATGAAAAATACTTTTTCACTTGATGAAAATGAATTTGTCTTTTGTGGAAAAAGTAGAAGCAAGTTCCAACCAAATGGTAATACAGCACAAATTAATGAATTTAATGAGGTTGTCCTTACACTTGAAAATTTTATTTGTGAAATGAAACAGATTAAAAATATTCTTTAAGATGTAGTGGAATGAAATATCATGCACTACTATGCATGAGAAATGGTCATATATTGCAAGGTGCTTGATCTGATTAAACAATACTCAGCTGATTTGTATTAGCTTTGCACCTATTTCCCCCTCAAAGATAAAAGTAAACAAATTACAGTAAATTATGAGTTAAGTGACTTGCATGTCTTCAAGCAAATTGTACAAGTTAACGTGTGTTGGTTAATTGCATGTATTACAACCAATTACATGATTTTGAACTAAATAAAGGTGACTTGAATTAACATGAATTAAACTATTACAAATTCTCTCTGATGAAAGAAAATTTGAACAGTCAGACTCAAAGGATTACACAAATTCTTGAATTTAATAAAGGAATATTGTCAGTCAAATATGAGTTAATTCAGAGTTAATCGCGCATAAACCCACTGATTTCAATGGGCTGAAGCATGCATAACTCTGCTTTGGATGGTGGCCAATTAATTTATTTCAGCCTATGGTATTTTTAAAAAAGTTATTATTCACAATTGATGCCATGTTTTCCATAAAAGAAAGAATGCATCTTGTGCTATCTAATTAGTATTACCTTCAGTTTTAAGCAACTGGATTTAGTAACTAAGGATTGCATTCCTGGGGTTGGTGGGTGATGGAACCCATTTCTCATATAGCACAACTTTTTGTAATGGCTTCCATGTTCGTAATTTGAGGCTGACCCTGTAATTTATTTAGCATTAAGGATTCAAAATATCAAAGGAATTAATTTACATACATGATTATTAGAGTATAACATCCTGTTAAAGTGTTCAAAGTATTTCACATTATGTAAGTGATCCTTATTACAAGTTAGGCTAAGCCTAAATTACCAACTTCTTCAACTGCAATCCTATATCTGGGAGTAATCCCATTTGAACTCAATGTGACTTTTCAATAGAGATGCATAAGATTGCAGTGTTATTTATATTTTAAAATATTCCAGTACTGTACTACATTCGGTACATGCAAAGGCCAGGAACAGAGCCCCTGTGCAGAGTGGTTGCCACCTGCATATATGTATACACACGTAACATAAAACCAAGATAAATCACAAGTTTTAAAAACTATTCTATGAAAATCAGGTAGGGCTGTAAAGCGCCCTTGTCAGAAGCTATGAAGAGGCACAACTAGTCCATGCAGAGTAGAGTAGACAATACTAAGCCAGATGGCATGGAATAATATTTGAATCAGTATTAAGCAGAGTCTTAAGAGCTAACTCATGATGACTATCCTTAAATTATAATCATAGAAACATTCTAAATGTTTACAGTAGAAGGGGGAAAGTCCAATCTTCTTCAAGAAATATCAAATGCCTCCTTGAAGAGGCAGATTTTGAGTGAATAACAAAACACCAGCAGAGGAGTCTCTCAACATGCTTTCAGTGGGAGCATATCTCCCATCACCATAGAGAAGGTGAGACTCCATGCCCTCACAATCTTCACCTCTATAAATGGCTGGACACAGGACTGCCTTCCTGATCCTAACCCTGTAGATCTGAGGAATTAGGAAAGGGAAGGGGAAGGGCTGTAGCTCAGTGGTAGAGCATCTGCTTTGCATGTCGAAGGTCCTTGGTTCAATCCCCAGGTTCTCCACTTTGAACTAGAAATGTCCCCAGTCTAAAACCCTGAAGAGCTGCTGCGTCAGTGGAGACAATATTGAGCTTGATGGACCAACAGTCTGACTTGGTATAAAGCAGTTTCCTATGCTCCTAACAGTCACAAGGAGAAATTGCCAATAGAACGCAGGCCCCGGACTATATGGGCTATTAAAGGAAATGGTCACTCCAAGCAGCCTGTTGTTCTGATGATGTGGTCTCAAGGCATATGAGGCCATCACTTCACTGAAGGGCTAAGCAGGTCAAGATCTGGTCAAGGTAACATTGAAAACTGCATATTCCATGACTGTGTTCCATGTTCCTTTCGTTCCATGACAGAAGAAAGGTGAGATATAAATATAAGAATAAAGGAAAAATACATGAAAATAATTTGGGATGTGTGCTAAGGGCAAACTAGTGAGAACAAGAACTAGTGAATAAGATTTGGAAAAGGTCTTTTTGGCATGCAGTTGTCAAAACAGCACGGATACAAAATATATGAATTTTAAAACGCAATAGGCAGAAGTGTAAAAGCGAGGAAAACAAATGTGTTGTTTCTTTATTTGGCTACATAAAGAGGCGAAATGTGGAATTAAATGCTTCTGAGTGGACTTTTCCAGAGCATATAAACTTCCCTGGAAAGAAAAGGCAGATTTTTCTTAGTGTACATCCCATTACCAGTAATTTAATACCGTGACATCTGACCTACATGGATTTAGGCACCCACATATTCCCGAATGAAATACATTTTATAGAAGACTAATGTGACTTGTTAGCAGGGATTTCAAAGCTTATTCCGGATTGCTGTGCACCACTGCTCTTTGTTTGCTTTGCTAATGAATACATATTAAGAGGAAAATATGTCTCTGGTAGCTGACCTTGACCTTTTAAGGCTCCGACCAGGTATGTAAAGATAGCCCCCAGCCCCCCCCCCCGGTCACCCACTCCCACTCCTCCCCCCCACCCACGGCTCACAGGATTAAGAATGCTTATTGAAACCTCAAATTGCTTGTTTAACTCACATGGAAATGCATATCTGCATCTTCTTTCTGATTAAAGTGTCAGAAAAATTCCACTTCAGTGGTGTGTAAAATTTGTATAAACTCCATCCCCAAAACAACATTATCATTATAGTGCTCAGACTGCAAAAAGATTGGCACCCGCTCTCTCCCTCTCCCTCTCTCAATCACCACACTTTCTTTTCCCCCCTCCTACATCTAATTTTCCCTTACGGGGGGGGGGGGAAATAATTTGAGAAATGGATTTTGTTGACTGGGTTTTTCCTTATTCTGTGAGCACCCTGCATTTAAAAACATATAGCTAATTTCTATGTGGAACAACACGAAACAATTTTACATTATGGGTAAAAAAAAAATAAATATAGTGCAAGCAGACATTCATACGAATTCATCAAGAGTAATTATGAGTGAGCTCCAGGATAAAATGCAAAGGATAAGTTTGAAAAACACATTGTAAGAAGCACTTAAAGTTCTGCCTATTTACATGGCAAAAAAAAAAAAAAAAAGCAGCCTGTCTTTGGAATATAAATGTAGCCTCTCTGCTCAACCAACTGTTTCTTGTTTATGACAAAGAAGTAAATAAACCATTGATCTGACAGCAGGGCACCTGCCTTACCAACCGACACTGTATCAGTGGTCCCTGAACCCTCATTATTTTTCCTCAATTAAAGTTCATAGTCTCCTAAAGTCTGTGCTGAGCAGATGTACAACTGTTCTTGACTGCAGAACACAGAAGAATCACAAATTTAGAAAACTACTGCCATTTCATAAACCCTAGAAGTGCTGTAGTAGGGTTTTCTTTGAGGGGGGGTATTACAAAAGCAGTAAACAGTATTTCTCTTTTATAGGATACTTCAGCAGCACAGCGCTGAAAATAATATCTAAGTTCAGGAAAATGTAAAATAAGCAGTGTTTTATATGTATGGTAATACAGTTTTTAAATATCTATACATAATATTCAAATAATTGTTGCAGAAATTTGAAAATTATTCAGATGACCTAACATAACATTTGAGGTATGAGGAAAACCAAACAGGAATCAATAATCTGAATGTATGTATATAACGATGGATATATCAAGGGACTTGGAATTAATCCAGCATATGCTGCATTACTGTTCTGCTGATTTTTAATTTTTTAATTTAAATCTTTTAATAAAATTTTAATAATACAATCAAGTAATTACACACAATATTTCTGCTTATTTCTGATGCCCTCAAGAAACAGGGAGGCAAGAATGTTGCTGCAATATTCAAAGGGGTGAAAATGGGTGTTATAATTCCAAATGCTATAACTGATGAAAATGGATGGCGTTATTTAGAAACTGACTCAGAGTTTAATTGTAATGAACTGGGCAGAAAGACCCCACACTAGCAACCAAGAAATGCCCATTTTGCGTTGAAAGAATTCATGTTAGTTCAAGAGAATGACTAAATAAAAACATGGGAGGAAGGGAAAGTGTTAAAGTTCACATTCAACACATTGGTCGGCCTTTCTCTCTACCCCAATTTTGCACCTGAGGCATGTGTAGTATGAACTGCAGCAGGCTGCAAGTCTTTAGGTCAGAATCAGTGCTTAAAGCATCAATGGCTACACTTGCCATTTTAGTAGGTGAGCTCCCCCTCCCCCTTGGGAAGAATGCATTATTGTTTAATGCTCCAATATGTGCAAGCCACTGTCTGAATTCAGGTTTCAGGCAGTGTGGTAGAAAGAGAGTAATTTAAAATATTACTCTTTATTAAAATATTATTATTTAATGACTGGCCAATGTTATTTCCTCTCAGTGCTGTGAAGCAGATACCGCCAGCGAGGTATCTGTCAGGAACGTAAGTGTATTTTGCATTGGCACTGAAGCTGCATGCATTAATAAAAGAAATTAAAATCATTTCAGTATCGTAAGCTGGTATTTCTGAAAAGAGAAAGAGGCAGACAAGAAAGAAAGAAGGATGGCTTAGGAGTACCCACTTTCCAAGCATGGCAAATAAACAGATGACCTTCGGTGCCACATGGGTACACAGCTGACAACGCAAGCAAGTAATCGCAGCTATTTTTATATTTACAATAGACAGATTCTTCTTTCTGTTTTCTTGCTCACCCAAGGTTTCTTCTTTTGGATTGTTTTTCAGTAAGCAACCCAATCTAAACAAGTCTTTACCCTGAAAATTATTCACGCTGAACTGATGACTTAGTCAGAATAACATTCAATGTGTACGAAAGCATCTTTATACAAGAAGAAGCATAAATATTTTATGGGAGGCAGAAATCACTTAGCACAACTGTCAGCTACATTCTGGGACAAAGGGTTTACAGGTAAAAAAAAAAAGTGCATTGCTTCTAATGTCCACTTTAATGTCACTGGTACAACATGCAAGCAAATGTTTCTCAACAGTAAAATACTCCACCACGTTTTGGCAAATAAAGGTTCTGCTGGCATTTAATTTTATTATGGTCTACCGGCACTCTTCTGTTCGGTTGTGGAGTTCCCTTAAATGGGCAAGTGTTCAGCAGTGGATTGTGCTTAGTAGAGTTCCCTTGCGAGAGAGGAAAATTATTTGGTGTCGCAACAAGGCAAGATGCACTTAGTTTTCTTGTATGTTGCTGCATGAAATACCAGCAAGCTTCCTAACATGTGCAGCCTTGTTAGTGTTGTCTTTGCATGACCTGAATTTTGGCCTGACCATGAACCAAAGCAGCAAGTAAAAAACGGCTATATGTAGGACATAATACTTGGCATTTCAGTGGCACCCAACACTTACCAATAAGTCATGTAGAAAGACATGTACATCCAAATGTCAAAATCAGTATCTATAAGCACACTTACTCAAGAGTAAGCCCCATTGCTCAAGGCCCACTCAATACACTGGGGATGTAAAATATGTTGGATTCCAACCCTCATCAGCCCCTGTCAGCATGGCCAATGGTGATGGAAGATTGGAGTTCAAGAATATTTGGAGGTCCTTGGGTTCACCATTACTGGAATACAGTGAGACTTGCTTGTGAGTAATTATGTACAGTATTGCGCTTCCAGCCTAGTAACTGGAAACCTTGCACCCTGCCCTATGCATACTGAAATCAATAGTGCTTTCTTTCAAATAAATGTAATAAACTTGTTTACAAATCCCCTTTCTCAAATTAGAGATTCATGTGTTTTCAGTAGTATGGAGAGTATAAGAAGCCCGTCAAGTATTATTGTAGACTCTGAAATACGCATATATTAGTGAAAGGAAATGGGCTGTACTCTTAGCTCCCACCCCAATGTCACCCCTCTTTTCCCTCACAACCTCATGTTATGATAAGAGAGCCGAACACATGAGCTCCTGTTTGTGAGTGGGGGCTCCCTGCAGCCAGGCACAAGGGCCAAGGGCATGCTGTTCATGTGAAGCCCCTACTTGCTAGCAAGAGGTCACATGTTGGACTTCCTTCTACACACCCACATAAAACACGTGGGCAGAGCGGGGGGCTGAATGGGGTGGCACCGGCGAGATTTGAAGTGCAGCCTTACTCATCTCCCTAAAACCAATGGTCTATAGGCAAATGATGTATCAAGAAAGCTAATAAGAGAACAAAACTTAATTGCCCAGAGTCCTCAGAAAACCCTGCAACTTTATTTCCCAACTGTACATCACAGGATGCCACACACACATTTCATGAAACTACATAATTTCTCAGAGTTGTGCTTCTGCCAGCCATGTTGATATGAGAGAAAAGAATAACTGCCTTCAGAAATAATGCTAAACCACAGGGTTATATGAATGAGCTTTGGGCGTGGGCAATCCCACCTCCCCTCTCCTTTGGGGCAGTTGTGAGCAGGAAAGCGGGAATGTTTGCTTCCATTTTGGATTGGTTAGTCTTAACTATAGCTTAGAATATACAAGCCAACTGTGGTTTGTGATCCTGGGTTGTTTCCCTTAACTACAGTTTAATCACGGCACATACGACAGTAATTTTAAACCATACAAAACCGTCCATTTTCAAGGGCAAAGAATGCAGATTTGTATAACTATAACCAGTCACATGACATCATCAATATATAAGCAAGAAAGGCAAATATTTGCCCTCAAAAGCTTATAATCTAAATTTTGATAATAAGGGATGCAACAAAGAGAAGAGAGAAATTGCATTTCAGACATGCACTACTAGATGCTCTGGAAGCAGTTCCTTTATTACCAGAGTCTGAAGGAAATACTGTATATCCTGTACTTAGAAAAGGAAACATTAGACTTACCATCGTATCTGTGAAGTGACAAATATTGCCTTATAATGAAACCCTTGTATTACAAACCAAAGCTGATAATGATTGTGCTGTGGTAACAATAAATGTTCCCTCATTATATTTCATTGTCTCATGAGTCCTTGGATTGACTTTTGTCATGCCCACAACAAAGCAGCATTGGGGCATTGTGAGATCTTTTCCCCTCCTTTTTTTCTTTTTTGGCACTGGATGTTTCTCTTTATAATGTCCTTTCCTTCTACTTAACTTTGTGTGTGCATGCGCGCATGACAAAAAGGTCTACAGATTATTCAATATTGGTTTCAGCATGAAATAGGATCAGTTTAGCTATGCACATCTACTATAGAAGTCATATATGTTAATTGGCTTCATGTACACAACAATTTGGGACACAGGTGGTGCTGTGGGTTAAACCACAGAGCCTAGGACTTGCCGATCAGAAGGTTGGTGGTTCGAATCCCCGCGACAGGGCGAGCTCCCGTTTCTCGGTCCCTGCTCCTGCCAACCTAGCAGTTCGAAAGCATGTCAAAGTGCAAGTGGATAAATAGGTACTGCTCTGGCAGGAAGGTAAACGGCGTTTCCATGCGCTGCTCTGGTTTGCCAGAAGCAGCTTAGTCATGCTGGCCACATGACCCAGAAGCTGTACGCCTGCTCCCTCGGTCAATAAAGCGAGATGAGCGCCACAACCCCAGAGTCGGCCACGACTGGACCTGATGGTCAGGGGTCCCTTTACCTTTACTTTTACAAAACAATTTATGCATATGATGGCTTGGTACAAGCATGAGCAGAGAAGGGCCACAATGAGCCTTGGGCATGAATTCTTCCACCTTTCCCCATCTTCCTCCCATGCAGCTGGGAGGACAAGTTTGGAAGCTTCTGCTTTGGGTTAGCCAGAAGCTGTGGTGGTTAACATTAAATACAACTAGTCGAAACAAATCAGCTTCAGAAATCATGGTCAGTTGCTCAGTCTATGGTTTAGCATGAGGTACAAACGTGGCTAATATATCTGCAGTCATTATAGGATTCTGTCATGCTCTCGCCTTGTAATTAGGCAGTGGCTATATATCTCAAAATGTCTCATGCCAGGGGATATCAATGCAAACTCATCTACTTGGCAGATAAACTGGTGTTAATTTTGCATACTACCCTGCATGTGGTTTACAGGAGCATTGCAATTCAGTGCCAGATCCACTCTATGCTAGACAGGTATTTGGTCCAGTGAGTGATAAACTCGGGCCTTTAAAAGCATAAGAGTATGGTTGTTGCTGTTTTTTGTTTTTTGCATCTTTATTTCAGATCTTGTGATTGATGTGGAAATTGTTCAGTTTGCTTGTATATTTTTTGATGTTTTTATTGTTTGTGACTGCTTTTGTTATATTGCAGTTATATATATTTTCAAGTTGTAAGCTGCCTTGAGCATGGTTTGAATTGTAGAAAGGCAGCATAGAAATAAAATTATGTGTGTATGTACAGTACATTCCTGAGTGAATAAAATGGTGACATTCAGCCCAACCCCCTGCTAGTTCATTCTAGAATAGTAGAATTCTAACTAGTTTCATCTCATGGAAGTCTGTGGTAATAAGCATGGCTCCCTTCTACTCACAATGTATGCAAGAATAACAGTTTTTAAATGGAAGGAAATCTACTGCCTTATTATTACTGCAGCACAGAAAAGATGTTATAGTTCTTACAGGCCTCAGTTATAAATATAAGATAGCATGAACATAAAAAAGATTTCCCTTGTGCTTTAATGGCGCCTAATAAATCAAGATTGCATATTAAATAATACATAGCATAATAATTAATTAACAAGACCAATGCTAAAGATACTACTTTGATCTCTGAATTGCTAGGCTTGGTCCAGAGTCTGTTCCATCAAGACCTCCACAGATCTAAATGGTTTAGTATGTCCCCATAAAACAGAATGCATGGGGCGGGGGAATTGAACAAACATATTAATGATAAACTCAGTAAGGGTGCATTCAATTCAACCTTATAACACTAACTTCTACAGCACATGACTTCTTAGAAACTTCATCAAGAATGTAATGATTAACCATACATTGACATAAATTGAAGGGCCTACAATTAACTCTACCTTCAAACTGATCCTCTTCTGGATCTGCCTCAGTGTTTCTTCCCATTTAGGGATGGAGAAAGAATTTGTTTGCTCTGCTTTGCAGTAGACCCACCTGATCCAATGCTCTCAAACCTGCAATTCTCTGTCCAATTACACACTTCTCCAGGATGTAGTTTAGGGGTGGAGGAAGGGGTGCACAAAAATACATATTTCTACATTATAATTCTCATAAAATGTATATTTTACAGGGGAAAGTACTGAAATTGCTATGTTACGTAGAAGGTACATGCAAAATAAACACAACTGAAATGCAGACTTTTCATGTGTTCTTTCAGAATATCCACACAAAACGAGATAGAAGACATCTATGATTGAGTGCCAGCAAAATTGAAATGATACAGGATTAGGCTGGTCATCCCATTCCGAATCCAATTAGACTCCCAATTCTGCCTGGATTCACACTCTAACTCTGAATGTGCACAGTTGCCTACATGCTAGTGCTTAGGAGGCATATCCAGAAACTTCTCTCTCATTTTAAAGATACATAATACATGAAAATATTGTTGGAAAATCATTCATTAAGATCTGTTCTTCATGCTGCAAACTGTTTTTTCTAGCGAAAATCCCACTGGAATTTCTGGCACTAACCAAGAACAAGTTTCATGTAACTCGTTTTGAAGTCTCAGACTTGGGGTTTAAATAACAGACTGTTGGTCCAGCAAAAACAATGTGAGGAAAGGGCCCTGGAGCAAGAATAGAGAGTATGCTTTGCTTGGAAATGGTCCAAGCTTTAATCCTTGTCACCTCCAGGTAAGGCTGGAAAAGACTCCTGTCTGAATTCCTGGAGTGCCACTGTAGACAACACTGAGTACAGTAGGGTTGCCATGTGTTCGGAATTTCCTGGACATATCTGGAATACTGCAGCTGCAAGGATTGTCCGGGCAGAAATCGTCAAAATGTCCGGGAAATGTCAAATTTCAAAAAAGTCTAGTTTCTTTGTGATTTTGCAAGAAAAGCTGTCTGGGTTTTCACTTTTTGAAATATGGCAACCCTAATACTGAGCTAGATGGGCCAATGATGAAAGGTAGTTTTCTATGTTCTCAGAAAGTCACACCTGCAGATTCATAGCCACAATTCCTAACATTCTTTGCAATTCCTAACATTCTGTGTATCTGAAGAAGTGTGCATGCACACGAAAGCTCATACCAAGAACTGACTTAGTTGGTCTTTAAGGTGCTACTGGAAGGAATTTGTTTTATTCTTTGCAAGGATATTACTTTTAGAGGCTGGCATAGTACCCTAAACATTCAGGCAATTAACTATCATTTTTCCTAGAAGCTGTTTGTGGTTGGCAAAAAATGTGCTGGACAAAATAGTCTACAACTGATTTTGTTTTACAGGTAGGTTCAATAATAAAATAAGGTGGGTAGGTCTTCTCTTCTAACAGGGCCGGCCCTACCATTTGAGTGAGGCAAGTGCCTCAGGTGGCAGATGTTAGGTGGCTGCCCTCTCCAGCGGTTTCTTGTGCGCCCTCTGGGCTTTTACCCCTGCTGAAGATCAGGGCCTTGTGTGCCAAATGTCTGTCATACAGTTCCTAAATTAGCCTATTGCCCTCAAGTGCAATGGAGGATGTGATCCAGTTACCACTATGGAATTAAGATTAAACAGTCAATCCAGTCACCTTCTGCACATGAAATAGGGGAGCCATTTTGTTCTTTGCCTCGGGTGGCAAAATGTCTTGGGTTGGCCCTGTTTCCTAAACCCACCGACTGGGAAGCTGGCCTGGGTGTCCATGGAGTGTGTGATATGTTTGTGTGTCCATACCCACACCCTCACACACCACCTTTGTGTTCAGCTGAAGCATGGCCATTCTACTCTAGTTAAAGTTGTTGGGCAAACAGAAGTTCCCATTTCCAGCAGTTGCCCAATTTCTCCTGGGATGTCCCCCAATTGCCCTGTTCCACCTAATTACAGACATGCTCTAGTTCACTTTCTATGCCCCTTTCTATTTTCTATATGTCCTTACTTGCCCAATTTGTGATGATAATAAATGGCAGGCTTTGCCAAGGAAGACAGTAAGCATACCCAACCTCAGCAAATAATAATAATAATAATAATAATAATAATAATAATAATAATAATAATAATTTATTATTTGTACCCCGCCCATCTGGCTGGGTTTCCCCAGCCACTCTGGGCGGCTTCCATAAAAACCAGAAATACATTAAAATATCACAGATTAAAAACTTCCCTGAACAGGGCTGCCTTAAGATGTCTTCTGAATGTCAGGTAGTTATTTATCGCTTTGACATCTGATGGGAGGGCGTTCCACAGGGCGGGTGCCACTACAGAGAAGGCCCTCTGCCTGGTTCCCTGTAGCTTTGCTTCTCGTAATGAGGGAACCGCCAGAAGGCCCTCGGCGCTGGACCTCAGCGTCCGGGCAGAACGATGGGGGTGGAGACGCTCCTTCAGGTATACTGGGCCGAGGCCGTTTAGGGCTTTAAAGGTCAACACCAGCACTTTGAATTGTGCTCGGAAACGTACTGGGAGCCAATGTAGGTCTTTCAAGACCGGTGTTATGTGGTCTCGGCGGCTGCCCCCAGTCACCAGTCTAGCTGCCGCATTCTGGATTAGTTGTAGTTTCCGAGTCACCTTCAAAGGTAGCCCCACGTAGAGCGCATTGCAGTAGTCCAAGCGGGAGATAACTAGAGCATGCACCACTCTGGCGAGACAGTCTGTGGGCAGGTAGGGTCTCAGCCTGCGTACCAGGTGGAGTTGGTAGACAGCTGCCCTGGATACAGAATTGACCTGCGCCTCCATGGACAGCTGTGAGTCCAAAATGACTCCCAGGCTGCGCACCTGGTCCTTCAGGGGCACAGTTACCCCATTCAGGACCAGGGAGTCCTCCACACCAGCCCGCCCCCTGTCCCCCAAAAACAGTACTTCTGTCTTGTCAGGATTCAACCTCAATCCATTAGCCGCCATCCATCCTCCAACCGCCTCCAGGCACTCACACAGGACCTTCACCGCCTTCACTGGTTCTGATTTGAAAGAGAGGTAGAGCTGGGTATCATCTGCCTATTGATGGACACCCAGTCCAAACCCCCTGATGATCTCTCCCAGCGGCTTCATATAGATGTTAAAAAGCATGGGGGAGAGGACGGAACCCTGAGGCACCCCACAAGTGAGGGCCCAGGGGTCTGAACACTCATCCCCCACCACCACTTTCTGAACACGGCCCAGGAGGAAGGAGCGAAACCACTGTATAACAGTGCCCCCAGCTCCCAGCCCCTCTAGACGGTCCAGAAGGATGTTATGGTCGATTGTATCAAAGGCCGCTGAGAGATCCAGCAGAACTAGGAAACAGCTCTCACCTTTGTCCCTAGCTCGCCGGAGATCATCAACCAGCGCGACCAAGGCAGTTTCAGTCCCATGATGAGGCCTGAATCCCGATTGGAAGGGATCCAAATGGTCCAGACAGCACTCTGCCTGCATGCTACTCTTGCTTGATTCCAATTTAACTCGGAGAATTTCTAAAATTAATTGTGGAAACTGAAACATGCATTGTTTGATGCCGTTCCTTCAGTTCATTTCCATCTCCTTCCCCTTGTCTCGTTAGAGATGCACATGTGCTCATTGATAAAACACAGGGGATGGAAGCAATCTGGATGTGACATTAACTGCATAAATATTTTCCCCTGGAATTTTTGTTTTATGGTGGGCCCATGTGCTATGCTTGTTGATGAAACACCGCCGTGCAAAAAAGAAAGGGGGTGGGGAAGCAATCTGGGTGTGATCATGTATATGACTGCATTAAGATTTTTTTTCCCTGCAGTGTTTTACTGATGAACATAAAATACCACAGAATCATGTGAAGACTGCTCCCTCACCTGCCTGAGCTTTGTTGTGTTTTTTTAAAATATAATTTTTATTCATTTTCTCATCAAACAATAATTTCACTTTACTTCGCCAATCCAATCCTTCCATGCTCTGCCGAGCTTAAGACTTCCCTCCCCCACTTCAACAAGCTTTCTATTACCAATCTATATATCGCATTTATAACTTAAACTATAAAGTCCATGTCGTAGGAATTATTTCAGTCCTGCTAATGTCTTCAGACTTTTACAATGATTAACGTAGTCAAATTTACTTGAGTCTCTCTGGAATTTTGGGTCCTCTTGGTTCTTCACTTTGCAAGTCAGTTTTGCCAGTTCAGCATAGTCCATCACTTTCGTCTGCCACTCCACAATCGTTGGTATATACTGTAATTTCCACTTAGGGGCTAATAAATTTCTTGCCATAACTGTGGCATACAAAAATAGTCTTTGGTCTGTTTACGCAATTTCTTCCACCATCAACCCAAGCAGAAATGCTTCCAATTTGGGGGGGAAAGTATATTTGAACATCTTTTTAAGTTCATTATATATCAGCTCCCCAAAACATCTTATTTTGTCACATGTCCACCACATATGATCAAAATCTCCATCCTTCTCTTTACATTTCCAACACATTCTATTATTCATTCTATACCTTTTAGCCATCTGTACATCATTTTCATTAGATTTTCTTTTAATGCCACACAAGCTGTAAATTTTAAATTTTCATTCCAGTTTTAACCACGCATCATATTCAACATTATACCCAAAATCTATTGCCCCCGCCTGAGCTTTATGAGCACACATCAGTAATAAAGAGCAGGAGGGGAGAAAGAAATGAATGAACTAAAAGCAGCAACAAACTGTGCGTGCACAGCAGTCTGCACAAAATGCGGCAATTAAAAAACAGAATTCCTAACGCTTCTGAAGCGCAACCAGCACAAGACCAGGTGATTAAAAAACCCCCAACTAGGAATAATCTTGGAAGGGGAGAATCCTTAGTTTCTCACCTTTCCTTCACAGACCATCAGCTCTATAGCATAAGCTGATCAAACCACCCTCCTGAACAGCATCTCTTTTGTTTTAATAATATAGTTTTGTGATTGCCCTGACAATAATAATAAAAAAAATCCTGATTAGGCAATGGGTTGGGTGTCACTCTGTAGTTTTTAAGGGAAGATTAAGCAGAAATTTTGAAATGCCTTTCTAACTGGGCAACGATAACATTTAATGTGAGGTGCAAGGATTTGTTAGAAATCACTTTCTTTCACTAACATTACCACACTAATATATTTAACGTAGGCATTTACATGCTTTGCATTTTAAGTGCCTCTGAAATTCAAGCACCAAGTCTGCACATTCCAGCTGCACCATCAGATGTAATGAGTTATGGTACTATCGGCATGTTGATAAGCTGTAGCCCAAAGAAGAACAAGAAGGAAGTATAAAAAATATGGCCAGAGGATGGGATAAAATTATCAGCGAGTGTGTTTTCCTGTTTGGTTTTAATCTACATTTAATTAAATTCTTATCTTCTGTGTACTTATGGTCGCATTTGAATGGCGAGACTGCATTCATTATGAATGGTAAAACTTAACTCAGAGAACATTTCATGTGCCTTCTTGTAAGGAGGAAGAAGAAAAATGCTTTCTTTATTCTTTACTCTTAGGTCTTATTAAAGAAGGGTTAAGTTTCTATGGGCTTAAGTGCTGCTGCTTCATATTTAACATTAAGGTTAACTGGTACTGAAAAAGTGAACAGTAATCAATATATTACCAATTTGGAAATGTTACATTCTAATATTTTAAACCAGCAGAACAAGCAAACGCAACAAGGAACCATGAAGGATAGTAAGGATTTTTTTTTTTTTAAGTATAGCCAATGGATGATATACAAAAGAGTTTGTATTAGCAATATTAAAGACAGGCCACAGGTTTCACCATAATTAAAGAACACCGTTATTCAGCCCCCACCCCACCCCCCAGCAAGGAACTCTATTCAAAGAGATGGCTTGACAAACTTTTATTTTACATTTCCTTTTCAAGAATATCAGCACTCAGAATAAGAGGATGATCCTGCTCACCCATCTTTAATCACTGGTTTTTCTTTGGCTGGAATATGAAAGGCAGGATTGGTTCTTGTACATTATTTATGAATTTGAGGCTTATTAGATACTGACTAAAATAATGCATGGTTTAGTCAGTGGGAGCTACTTAAAGCATTTTAAAAAAAAATTCAGACATCTTGTAAAAGATGGCAGCCTTCTTTGTGGTGACACTCAAATTGTGGAATCTCTAGAGTCACGTTTGGTTGGAGCATCTCTGATGTCCTTTAGTCATCAGGTGAAGTCTACTCTGTTCTCAGATGCTTGCAAGAATATTTTAAGATTCCTTAGATTATTTTTGCGGGTTTTTATTTAGTATTTATCCATATGTTTTTATTAAGTTATTGTTGAGCTAGGGTCCCTTCAGGCCCGGGAGGTGGGTTTCTATACATCAGTACATTGGCTTCAACCAGAGCCAGGGCCTTTTCAACTCTGGCTCCAGCCTGGTGGAATGCTCTGTCTCATGAGACCAGGGCCCTGCAGGATCTGATTTCTTTCCACAGTGCCTGTAAGACAGAGTTGTTCCACCTGGCCTTTGGCTTGGAGCCAATTTGATTCCCTCCCTCCCTCTCTTTCTTTTTTCCTTTCCTTCTCCTCCTGTGATGAGGCTACATTTTAATATTTTAATGTTTCAATATTTTAATGTTGTGTTTTAATTTTGTTTTTAAGTTGTAATCATTCAACTTGTTTTTATTATTGCTTGAAGGCCGCTCTGAGCCCGGCCTTGGCTGGGGAGGGCAGGGTATAAATAAAAATTATTATTATTATTATTATTATTATTATTATTATTATTATTATTATTACATTTGTACTGAAGTTTTAGCATGTTGGATGAAGGCATGGGCAGCAGAGGGCATGGCCCCAGCCTGCAGCAAAGGAGCAGTGAACCCTGCAGCTCTCGTCACACTATCTTTCAGCGCTTGGGGAGTCATCTGGGTCCCTCTCCTTTCACAAACCAGGGGAAACACCCCAGTTTCAAAGCTAAAAGAGTGCCAGTGGTAGCCTCCTTAGCTGGCTCTCAGGGTCAGTCCCTAGTGCTCCCCAGAACATTGCCATCAAGAGGCCAGGTTCTCAAGTAGCCTAAATAAAGAGAGAAATAGTCCACATGACAGCTCATGATCTGCATCTTTAAGTAAGCGGGCATTCCCTGAATTTCACATTCTCCATTATGGCGTTCTTGGTTGGATAACTGATTGTAAAAGATAACCCTCAAATGGGAGCAGGGAGTATGCATGCATTCATTTATTTACATTGATATCTGGTTTTAGATCCATGAAATATGGCAGTGGAATAAGGCAGTCCCCATTTCAGCTGCCCAACCAGATGTAAACTGCTTCATTTGAGTAAAGTTGGGGCACCATATGCCTGCAATGTTGTGTTTAGTTGTCTGACCTGGGAGAGCCATTGATGTTTCCTGCTTCTGTTGCACTAGGGCTATGCAGAAAATTTTACCTAAGCTCACTGAAGCTCTTTTGCTGCCCTGAGCAGTGTCACCTAAGCAGAAACCCATACTTCTTCAAGCTTTTATTACAATACACTTTAGCAAAGTTCTGGAGGGGAAAAAAATCTTGTTTGCATCAGTGTGGGATCAGGACTGGGGCAGGCCACAAGATTCCATTCATTTTTTAGTCAAGAGCTTTGTGACCCCTTCGTCCTGAAGCAGTTGCTTCCCACATATTGCACTTTCCAAATTTCTGATGTATGGGGAATGTTGTCCAAGTATCAATTTAAAATTGGCCTTTGCGTTATCATTATACAAAATACTTTAGAAGAAGAAATAATTCAAAACAAGCAGAAAAGTGCTAACTGATCTAGCATACTGCTTAATTTGCTACTCGTTACTTTTACTTCCATCTTTTTCTCTTTTTTTATTATTTAGACATTTTATGTGCCCCTCTTTAAAACTTACAATAAAATAACAAAATCACAAGTTTGCTTTGCTAGACTTGTCCTTCCTTCCTTCCTTCCTTCCTTCCTTCCTTCCTTCCTTCCTTCCTTCCTTCCTTTAGTACGGGGTGGGTGGAAAACAATTCAGATTGTAGCCTTGTATGATGACACTCATTCAGCCAACACCCTGGATATTCCAAACTGTAGACAATACTGAACTAAATGAGGGAAATGTCCTATCTAGTATAAGGCAGCTTCCTATGTGCCTGTGATGTGATTTTCCCACTGCACAGAATCAGATCCCTGCAGAAAGTTGGGCTGTGGTTAAATTGAAAACACTATTTATAGGGAGTCCTGTCCGTGTAATAACAACAGGTCTAGATTCTGTGAGCATATCCATGCATCAGAGACAGAGACAGAGAATGCATGCAAGACCAATGCTATATTTATTATTAAGATTTGTAAGTGAGGGCGAGGACCATAACTCATTGAAAGTGAAGCAATGAATTATGAGGCACCTAACCGCACAAGGCAACAGCAAATATAAATAAAAACAGCCAGATTGTGCAAGCCATGCTAACACTAAGGCAGTGTTTTTCATATATTGTTTTATGTAAAGCCTTTGACTTCTACAGCAAAAACGCCACATCATTCCTATGTGGGCACAATATTAACAGGTTTGTTTAATGGCCTCATTACCAAGATCATTGTGTGAAAAGAAGGTATTTGGTTATAAAATAATGTGTACAAGAATATGGATACTAACATCAGGATTAATAGTTGTGTGGGTGCTTCAATGTTCTGGGAGTAAACCACAACTGTGCTTTGTATTGCATTATTGTACTCCTTGTACGCAGGAACATTGGTCCATCTAGCTATTGGCCACAATGACTAGCAGCAGTTATCCAGGATTTCAGACTAGGGTCTCTCCCAGGTCTACATAGAGACAGAGAGAATTGAACCTCAGACATTCTGCATGCAAAGCAGACACCCTTTTACCATTGAGCTACAATCATTTGCCATCTTCCAGTAATGTTGAAGTGGCATTATTTTACTTAACTGACTTATTCTAGTTTGTACTTATCCCCAGCCTAGTTCAAGTGCTCCAGTGCCTTGATGCACATGAGTCATTCCCCTGACCATAAGGCCTGTCCCATTAATTTCAATGGAGCTAGCAAGGTGCTTGCGGTTTATTTACATAGGCAAGCCTTTGCTTCTATTGAAAGTAATGGGGCAGTGTGTAATTTGGAACATATGCTACAGGACTCTGGAACAGAGTATTTATGAACAGAAAGTTAATATATTCATCTTTTGATCAATAGGTAGTATGAAATACAAAACAGTTAAGGGCCAAAATTGTTCTGTTGATGCAATATCTGTTGTGTAAGAATAAAAGTTTTTGATAGCAAGCAAGTCAAGGAAGAAGGGAAAAGACCCAAACCAATATATTCAAGTTACAAGAAAGGGGATTCTGTCTAAACATCAGGAATAACTTTATGATGGCAAGAGCTGTTCCACAGTGGAATGAACACCCTCAGAAGGCAGTGGACTCTCCTTCCTTGGAGGTTCTTAAGCAGATGTTGGATGACTATCTGTCATAGATACTTTAAGTAATAATCCTGCATTGCAGGGCATTGGATAACCCTTAGGGTCCCTTCCATCTCTACAATTCTATGACTCTATGGTTCCATGATTTTATTAACTGAAATCAATTAACATTTAAATGACTAACAAACTTGTATAAAGGTTTAAAATTAAAGATAGCTTAAAATAGAAAACAGTAAGTAAAATACTCATTAATGAGATAGATAAAATCAACTTATCTAAATATTAATGATAATTAATAACTATCCATATTGCATGCATACGATATAAAAATGTACTATTCAACAGACTACTGT